>NC_141875.1:121965935-122270488 GCF_056163025.1 Triticum urartu
AGCTGTCAGTACACTGCATGGTTCAGTTCAGCATTCTAGCTGAGGCCACAATTATAATTGGTTATTCTAGAATGAGAGAACCTAACCCTGAATGGTGGCAACAAGAAAAAACTAGAGTGAACTCCAGGAAATTTAAGCCTGCCGGGAGGCCCTTTGCTCAGAGAGAAGCCTTGCTTGTTTTTTCCTGATTTGTAAACCTTCCCACAACTTTGTATTTTGTTGTGAACTAGTATATGTTTGTTATGTTCTATGAATCATTGAGATGTATAAAATTGCTTAACTTATGCTTTTCAAGATTTTTGTGAAGACGAGTTTAATGTGAGTGTTCCACATGAAAGCTGGACTAGTGTGTGAAAGTTTGGAATTTATTACATTGTGGCCTCAATTAACTGCATGAACCACTGTAACAAGATACATAGATGCTTATATGTCAGACAACAAATTGTTGATTGTTAGTTGGTCGATAGCCTAGTGTTGAAGCGAGCTGAGCCAATGTGCCGTGTTTTGCACAACTGCTTACAAGTGGGGTAGCACCAACAGTGTTTACAAGTACTTATGTATACGTCGGCGCACGGTTCTCGAACGAGTGCTCTATTTCATCAAAACACACACTGCTCGTATGATAAACCATGACAACTTATGTCTTACCATGCCATATTCATGAAAAAACTAGTGAGGACGCATCTGTTTCGGCAACAATTACGATGGTTCTCACATGATTCACGGGCACACAAAAGTAGCAGCAGTTCCCATAGACGGATTCAAACAGAGTACTAGCCCCAGAGTGGTCGATAACAGGCAGGGTTCGGATAATTAGACACAATCCAAACTACTATTAAACACTAGCTGGGGCAACTATTTCATGCCTCGATCTAATTTGGGCTGGACACAAGATGGACCTTGCCATGAACATCATCGAGGACGTCCCGTAGTAGCTCAATCCTATGAACCTTCATGAAGACAACCTTGTGGCCTTGCCACTGATAAACTTGTTTGTGGAGGCATGCCACGTCATCTTCCTGCGTAAGCTTGAAAAGAACAATATTCCTCACAAACGAAGGAGTAGCTTTGAACTTCTTGTGCTTCAGTACACCCTGGACAACACGCCTGACAACAGTGAGGCTGGAATACAACTCTCCATTGGTATAACCACAAATGGATTCCAGGATCCAACAGCCTAAGAACTCTGTTTTCCCAGTGCGTATATTCAGGTCGTCCGCCTCATAGCGAGTGACATGTACAACCACACAATCCTTGTCTGCATCAGGGCTCTAATTGAAACAGAAACAAATTCTGAATTACTTTTCAGTATAAGAAACACAAGTTATTTAAACCACTACGTATACCATGGCATCGAAGCTAATAAAATTTTGCATTATTAATCACCACATACTTCCTTTTCTGAAAAAATCACCACATACTTAGATGAAAAACCACAATCGAGACCGGTAAAGAAGGAAATCACCTTGGGCAGCTCAGCGGGGGGGGGGGGGGACACATCCTCGAAGGGGGAAAACTTCTCCTGCAGTGCCACGGGGGCTGTAACCTCAAACGGGGCGTTGACCATCTCAGTATCTGGGGTCGCCTCGGTGGTTGCCTCCATCTTCTTGGACTCTCTATCTCGTGGGGATCAGCCTCCCGCATCTGCTCCAATATCGGCAGATCTTTGCTTGGTTCTCCTTGGTCCATCATGAAACTAACGAATACTAGGAGTCCACTGAAAGGAAAACACACTCGCAATGACAATGAAACAAAAAAGAGAGTGAGGATCGGTTACTGTATAACATCCCAAATTTTCAATTTGGAATGTTATACATTAGGTCATCATGCATATCATATTTTAATTTTGCTTTTGGTTTTGATCCTAGAAAATCCTAAGCAACTCAAGGACCCACGGAGAGAGTTGGGGATTTCGTTATTTACATATTTGAGTTTTCTCAAATTATGTAAACAGGATCATTTGATTTTATTTATTTTATCATCAATTATTTCTATTACAAAAATATGAGAGCGGGAATAAAATGACTTTCCCAAAATATAGAAATATTGAGGATTTAATAAAAAAATCAAATAAGATTTATTTCGGAGTTTTTCGGTATTGTTTTATTTGAATTTAGGAAAAAATGCGCGTTTTTCAAAGTTGTAGTTTGGGCCCAGATAAATGTTCACTTTATCGGGCTTGATTTTAGAAACCCGGGAAAATTTAGTTCGTGATTTTTGGACTCCGTTTAGTATTTCTTTTTATTTTTCTTCCGAGCAGAATTATTTAAAAAAAACGCGGAACCGACTTTGGGCCGTACTCGGCCAGGACACCGCCGGCCGAGGCTTTATAAGCCGCCGCCCCGGGTGAGAGAGAGAGCCCAGCCGCCGAAACCTTAGAGCCCAGCCGCCGAAACCCTAGGGCCCAGCCGCCGCCACCAGCCCAGCCGCCGCCGCCGCCGGAGCAGCGCGCCGCCCGAGGTTCGCCGCCGCCTTGTTTTCCGTGCCGTTTTAAAAAAAATGTTCGTCGTTTTTCTTTTTCGTCGGATTTTTCGCGGTCATTTTTTTATCGCGATTTCTGATCCGATTTTCGTTTTAGTATAACTTTTCGCTCGTTTATCGGAATCAGGCGATTCAAGCGCCTGGAGTTTCGTCTCGAAACCCTCTTTCCGAATAATCAACTTAAACATGTTTTTGCTACTGTAAAATTTGACTTAGATCCAGATTACTAGAACGAAGTTGTTTCTTTCGCCGTTTGATTTCTTTTGCTTCATTCGATTTGATTCTTTTTGCCAACCAGGGTTCTTAAGTTGAACTTTCTGGTTAGATCTTCTATTTGAGTTTTACCTGTGCACTAGATGAGTAGTTATTGTATGCTTGTTTGTTTTTCTGCGATAGAATACCCGGAGTGCGCCGCCTGTTACGTTGAATCTCTAGGTTTCGTGGATCATCAGCAAGGCAAGCAACACTTTGATCATACCCTTTTATACAACCCAGTTTTATTGCATTAGATCAATCCTCACACATTGCATGATTAGGATCTAATTAAATTGTGGGATGGGAAGTAGATGAGTGTAGCGACTAGACCTCAAACAGTCTGATCTCTGTGCTCCGGTGTCATCCCTCGATCAGTAATGCTGACACCACACAGTACTCGGAGGATTTATAGCAGAGTAGCAATCACACACTTATTACATCGAGTGTCTCAAAAGAGAACTTATTACAGTAAATATGGCTTAAGGCCATCTAATAACGATAACAGCGGAAGGCTTGGAAGATAAGTGAGTCCATCAACTCCAACGGCATCACTGAGTATAGAACCACGACCTAAAGACTCCTTAATTGTTGTCTGAAAAGTCTGCAACATTAAAGTTGCAGCCCGAAAACGGTTCAGCACATGGAATATGCTGGCAAGGTAACACATAGAGAATAATGGAATGCAATGGCTATACTATATGCATATTTGGCTGGTGGAAAGCTCTATGGTTACTATTTTTGCGTAAAGCCAATTTTTCCCTACTACAAAGGAATAAAATTAATTACTATCATGGTGGTTGTGAAACATTGAGAATGGTTGACAGCATCCTCAATCCCAATTAAGTAACATCATTAAAATCCCACAAAATTAATTTAGGGTAACATGTTGAGATTCACATGAAAATCCAGGTACTAGATACTCAAGATGTCCATAACCGGGGACACGGCTAACCATGATTAGTTTGTTACACTCTGCAGAGGTTTGCGCACTTTTCCCCACAAGACTCGATCGCCTCCGTTTGGTTTGTCGCACTACAGGGTGTTTGAGAAGACGGATGACCGAGACATAGTCTTTCAGAAGCGCTAGCACCTTACGATCGGGTAGACCGTACCACCTACATCCCCTACATCTGCTAGTCTACCACTGTAAGAGTTCGCACAACTTAGTCAACCATGCCAGAGCCCATAATGGCTTGTGGCTGCACACGGAAGTTTCTAGTATGAATAATCTCATGATCCCTTTGGGCCTGGGTGGCGGTCCAATAAAAACAGGCAAGTCCTGGGAATCCAGGTGCCTCGATCCACCCAGATGTGTGTTAGGTTGCCACCTTAGATAAACCATTAATTAACCATCTCACATCTGTCATGGATATCACTCACCCAATCCACGTCTACTAGCATAGCATGGCATAATAAGCAAACGTAGAAGTAACTCCCAAAGGTTTGATAAGAAACAGGTAATAGGTACTACCTCATCTACTTCCCATCCCACAATTTAATTAGATCCTAATCATGCAATGTGTGAGAATTGATCTAATGCAATAAAACTGGGTTGTAGAAAAGGGTATGATCAAAGTGTTACTTGCCTTGCTGATGATCCGCGTAACCTAGAGATTCAAAGTAACAAGCGGCGCACTCCGGGTATTCTATCGCAGACAAACAACAAGCATACAATAAGTACTCGTCTAATGCACAGGTAAAACTCAAATAGAAGATCTAACCAGAAAGTTCAACTTAAGAACTCCGGTTGGCAAAAGAATCAAATCGAACGAAGCAAAAGAAATCAAACGGCGAAAGAAAACAACTTCGTTCTAGTAATCTGGATCTAGGGCAAATTTTACAGTAGCAAAAACTTGTTTAAGTTGATTATTCGGAAAGAGGGTTTTGAGACGAAACTCCAGGCGCTTGAATCGCCTGATTCCGATAAACGAGCGAAAAGTTATACTAAAACGAAAATCGGATCAGAAATCGCGATCAGAAAATAACCGCGGAAAATCCGACGAAAAAGAAAAACGACGAACAGAATTTTTTTTTAAACTGCACGGAAAAACGAGGCGGCGGCGGCGAACCTCGGGCGGCGCGCTCCGGCGACGGCGGCGGCGGGCGGCGGCGGCGGCGGCGGATTAGGGTTAGGTCAAGGCGGCGGCGGCTGGGCTCTCTCTCTCTCTCTCGGGCCGGCTCGGGCGGCTTATAAAGGCCCCAGGCCAGGGAGTCCTGGCCGGGTACGGCCCGGAGTCGGTTCCGTTTTTTTTAAATAATTCCGCTCGGAAGAAAAATAAAAATAAATACTAAACGGACTCCAAAAATCGCGAAATAAATTTTGCCGGGTTCCTAAAATCAAGCCCGATAAAGTGAACATTTATCTGGGCCCAAACTACAACTTTGAAAAACGCGCATTTTTCCTAAATTCAAATAAAAATGCTGAAAAACTCCAAAATAAATCTTATTTGATTTTTTTATTAAATCCTCAATATTTCTATATTTTGGGAAAGTCATTTTATTCCCGCTCTCATATTTTTGTAATAGAAATAATTGATGATAAAATAAATAAAATCAAATGATCCTGTTTACATAATGTGAGAAAACTCAAATATGTAAATAACGAAATCCCCAACTCTCTCCGTGGGTCCTTGAGTTGCTTAGGATTTCCTAGGATCAAAACCAAAAGCAAAATAAAATATGATATGCATGATGACCTAGTGTATAACATTCCAAATTGAAAATTTGGGATGTTACAAACCTACCCCCCTTAAGATGAATCTCGCCCTCGAGATTCGGGTTGGCTAGAAAATAGGTGAGGGTGGTCCTTGAGCAAATCTTCCTCTCGTTCCCAGGTGGCTTCATCCTCCGTATGGTGGCTCCACTGTACTTTGCAAAACTTGATAACCTTGCTGCGAGTAACTCGGCTGGCAAACTCGAGGATCTTGACTGGTTTCTCCTCATAGGTCAAATTGTTATCCAACTGAATTGCTTCTAATGGTACTGTGTCTCTCAAAGGTATGTCAGCCATATCCGCGTGACACTTCTTCAACTGAGAAACGTGAAACACATCATGCACTCCGGCCAATCCTTCTGGTAATTCCAACTTGTAGGCTACTTCTCCCATACGCTCCAGAACTCGATATGGTCCTACAAATCGTGGCGCTAACTTCCCCTTAACTCCAAAGCGTTTAATCCCTCGAAGTGGGGATACTCAAAGATAAGCTCTGTCTCCGACTTCGTAAACTGTCTCTTTGCGTTTAGAATCTGCGTAGCTCTTCTGCCTGGACTGGGCTACCTTGAGTCTATCGCGAATCAACTTCACCTTCTGTTCAGACTCTTTGATCAGGTCTGGTCCAAACAATTGGCGGTCTCCAACTTCGTCCCATGACAACGGTGTCCTGCACCTCCTTCCGTACAAAGCTTCGAAAGGTGCCATCTTCAAACTGGTCTGATATCTATTATTGTAATAAAACTCCGCATATGGCAAATTATCGTCCCAACTAGATCCATAATCTAGCGCACAAGCTCTCAGCATATCCTCCAAAATCTGATTGACTCTCTCAGTCTGTCCATCTGTCTGCAGGTGAAAAGCTGTACTAAATTCTAGCCTGGTATCCAAAGTCTCATGCAACTGCTTCCAGAACTTTGAGGTAAACTGGGTTCCTCTATCTGATACGATGCTCCTCGGAACTCCATGCAAACATACGATCCTGGTCATGTATATCTTTGCCAACTTAGCACTGGTGTAAGTGGTCTTTACTAGGATAAAATGTGCTACCTTCGTCAACCGATCAACTACGACCCAAATCGAGTCATAGCCTAAACGAGTCCTTGGTAATCCCGTGATAAAATCCATGCCTAGCTTATCCCACTTCCATTCGGGTATCGGCAATGGTTGCAACAATCCTGCTGGCTTCTGATGCTCTGCCTTTACTCTCTGACATACATCACAAACTGCTACATACTCCGCAATATCTTTCTTCATTCCGGTCCACCAGAAAATATCCTTCAAATCCAAATACATCTTGGTATTTCCTGGGTGAATCGAATACGGTGAATCATGTGCCTCTTGCAGAATCAACTTCCTGATCTCCGGGTTATTGGGCACATAAACACGATCTTCAAACCATAGGGTGTCATGCTCGTCCTCATGAAATCCTTTATAGCGGCAATCTCTTTGTCAGTTTTCCGAGCTTCTCTGATTCTATCCATCAAAGTTGACTGAATCTCTAGTGCTGCTACATAGCCTCTCGGAACTATTTCCAAACATAGTTCACAAAGATTTTCTGCTAACTCCTTGGGTATTTCTCCTGTCATTAGTGTATTGACATGGCTCTTGCGGCTTAATGCATCAGCTACTACATTAGCCTTCCCGGGATGATAATGCAATTTCATATCATAATCCTTGATAAGCTCCAACCATCTCCTTTGTCTGAGATTCAACTCCTTCTGCGTGAAAATGTACTTCAAACTCTTATGATCCGTGTACACCTCACAATGATTTCCAATGAGGAAATGTCTCCATGTCTTTAATGCATGCACTACGGCTGCTAACTCCAAATCATGCGTGGCATAATTTAATTCGTGGGGCTTCAGTTGTCGTGAAGCATACGAAACAACTCTTCCTTCCTGCATAAGTACTGCTCCAAGTCCTCGACACGAAGTGTCGCAATACACCTCATAATCCTTGGTCTGATCTGGCAAAATCAACACTGGTGAGGTAACCAAACTTTTCTTCAACTCCTGAAAACTTGCCTCACACTCCTTAGTCCATTTGAACTTAGTATCCTTTTTCAACAACTCCGTCATTGGCTTTGCGATCCTTGAGAAATTCTCAATAAATCTCCGGTAGTATCCTGCGAGTCCAAGAAAACTCCGGATCTCTCCAACTGTTGTTGGTGCTTCCCACTTGGTCACGGTTTCAACTTTAGCGGGATCTATTGCTATACCTTCTCCAGATATAACGTGTCCGAGGAATCCTACTTCCTTCAACCAAAACTCACATTTGCTGAACTTGGCATATAATTGGTGTTCTCTGAGCTTTCCAAGTGCCAAACGCAAATGCTCCTTATGTTCCTCTTCGTCCTTCGAATAAACCAGGATATCATCAATGAACACTACGACGAACTTATCCAAAAACTCCATAAACAATTTGTTCATCATGTTCATAAAATAGGCAGGCGCGTTAGTCAGTCCAAATGACATAACAGTATACTCATACAGCCCATACCTGGTGGTAAAAGCTGTCTTAGGAATATCCTGTTCTCGAATCTTCAACTGGTGGTATCCTGATCGCAAATCGATCTTGGAAAATACTTTAGCTCCTTGTAACCGATCAAACAGATCATTGATCATTGGTAGTGAGTACTTGTTCTTGATCGTTACTTCGTTCAATCCTCGATAGTCAACAACCATCCTTAACGATCCATCCTTCTTCTCCACTAGAAGTACTGGCGATCCCCAAGGCGAAGAACTTGGGCGAATATATCCCTTATCCAGTAACTCCTTAATCTGCTTCTTAATTTCCACCAAATCTTTTGCTGGCATCCTATATGGTCTCTTCGATATTGGCCCAGTGCCTGGCAAAAGCTCAATCAAAAACCCAATGTCTCTATCCGGTGGCATGCCTGGCAACTCTTCGGGAAATACATCCAGAAAATCCTTTACCACTGGTACTTCCTCCTGCACAACTCCTATTAGGCAATTTACTTGTATCCTTTTTGGTACATGCCGGGATACATACTTGATCCTTCTCCCTTCTGGTGTGGTAAGCAAAATTGACTTACTAGCACACTCAATATTCCCTTCATACTTTGATAACCAATCCATGCCTAATATTACATCCAATCCTTGAGATTCCAATATTATTAGGTCTAAGGGAAAAACATAGTTACCAATCCTTAATGGTAACCGATCACACCATAAACTTGCCACATACTCTGCTCCTGGCGAGGTTACTAACATGGGTGACCTAAGGGCTTGGGTTGGTAGGTTATACTTATCCACAAATCCCCTTGATATGTATGAATGCGATGCTCCAGTATCAAAAAGAACGAGTGCAGTAAATGACTTAACCAAAAACTTACCTATTACTGCATCGGGCTGAGCTTCAACCTCCTCCACGCTAACGTGGTTCACCTGTCCCCTATTGAAAGGGTTTGGCTTCTTTCCAGAACTTCCATTTCCATTTTGTCCTTCGGGACAGTCATTTGCATGATGTCCTGACTTCGAACACTTATAGCAAGTGACGTCGCTCAAATCCTTCTTGGCTGCGGTGGATGGGGTGCTGCGGTTCTGTCCATTACTTCCTCCATTCCCATTAACATTCTTGGTGCCATTGTGATTGTGCGAGCTACCTACTCCATGGGTATGCTGAAAATGTCCTCCTGGTCTAGGGGTAAAACGAGGCTTCTGCTGAGCTCCTGAACTATACTTTCCTTGTCCATACTTCCTCTTGCGGTTCTCAATTTGCTGCTGCTTCCCTTCAATCATAAGAGCACGGTCTACTAACTCCTGGTAGTTGTTGGAAGTGGCTACCATCAGCTGCATACTCAACTCATCATTCAGTCCTTCCAGGAATTTCTCCTGCTTAGCTGCATCTGTAGCAATGTCATCTGGGGCATAACATGCTAGCTTACTAAACTCCTCCACATACTGGCCAACTGTCCGTCCTCCTTGGCGCAAGTTACGAAACTCACGCTTCTTCATGGCCATTGCTCCTGCTGAAACATGGGCGGTGCGAAAAGCTTGCTGAAACTGGTCCCATGTGACAGTGTCGATTGGGAAAGTGGCTGTGAAATTCTCCCACCAAGATGCTACGGGTCCTTCTAACTGATGTGCGGCAAACTTAACCTTCTCCACATCTGTGCATCCTACTGTGGTCAACTCCCTAGCTATCTTGCGGAGCCAATCATCTGCTACTATCGGCTCGGTGCTACTGGAAAACACCGGCGGATTCAGCCTAAGAAAACGGGCTAAGTGGTCAACAGGTGGTGGTGGTGGATTGTTGTTGTTGTTCCCTTGATTCTGATTCTGAACTAGCAACTGCATCAAGGTGTTCTGTTGCTGGATCAATTGGGTGAGCTCCGGCGGAAAGGCAAATCCGGGGTCACGTCTCGGAGGCATCTGAGGGTTTTAGAGAAGATGGGATATAAGAATAGAGGGGGTCTAAAGGGAAAACACTAGTCATATGCACATGAGGCAAAAACACACAATTCACTTCAATCAAACAAACAAAGGCATACAATCGATCTAGCTATCGCAAAAGTGCTCGGGCTACTATATTTACATGGTGGACTACTACTACTGATGAGGTGGTCTACTAGAAATATTCTACGGTTGTAGACTCCATGATGTCTGCTCCTGCTTCATCAACATAGTCATCATCACTACTATCTTGTTCCGAGTCGGTGGCGTCAATGATGATGTAGTCTTCCGGACTAATCTCCTTGGGTTCCTCATCTTCATCTACTAGTGTTGGGCCTCCCATAAATATTCCAATCTTCTTGATCAGATCGTCATTCTTCTCCACCAATACTTCAATTTCTTCTTCATAACCTTCGCATGTAGACTTGAGTTCTTCCTCCAGTTCCTTGATTCTAGTCTTAGCCTTCTTCAGATCTATCATGTCGGCGCACATCTGATTCTCCTGTCGTCGAATGTGCTGGTTTAACTCCTGAATAAAAGCTGCAATTGATCTATCCTTCCTGGTGCTGATCATCTCCTAGTGTTCATCTCGGCGCCCACAAATCTGGTAGATAGTATCCTTGAGATCCTTGCGGTAGACTTCTCCAATGCGTCCCATGGCGATATGAGCTGCCATGCTCTTTCCTAGACTCCAAGTTGGTGCATCAAAAGAAAACTATATGGGCTCAGTGACTGGCATGAACGTCCTTCCTGGAACTTGAACTTGAATCATCCAGCGCTCTTCTTCAGGTAAAGTGGCGTTGTAGGTTCCCGTGAAGCTTGGTATTCCTATGTTCAGGTATCTAGTGACTTCCTTCAAGTGGCGTCCAAAGGGTGCATCTTCATCTGGTTGGGTGAACTTGTTCCTTGCATCCGCCATCCTAATGAGTAGAAAAGATGAGAGGTCAGAAGAGAAAAGAGTGATCTAGTGATCTCGGTCTTTATCTTAGTGGTCGTGTCCTACAGTCAGCGTGTGCTCTGATACCATCTCTGTACCGACCAGACCTCAAACAGTCTGATCTCTGTGCTCCGGTGTCATCCCTGGATCAGTAATGCTGACACCACACAGTACTTAGAGGATTTATAGCAGAGTAGCAATCACACACTTATTACATCGAGTGTCTCAAAAGAGAACTTATTACAGTAAATATGGCTTAAGGCCATCTAATAACGATAACAGCGGAAGGCTTGGAAGATAAGTGAGTCCATCAACTCCAACGGCATCACTGAGTATAGAACCACGACCTAAAGACTCCTTAATCATCGTCTGAAAAGTCTGCAACATTAATGTTGCAGCCCGAAAACGGGTCACCACATGGAATATGCTGGCAAGGTAACACATAGAGAATAATGGAATGCAATGGCTATACTATATGCATATTTGGCTGGTGGAAAGCTCTATGGTTACTATTTTTGCGTAAAGCCAATTTTTCCCTACTACAAAGGAATAAAATTAATTACTATCATGGTGGTTGTGAAACATTGAGAATGGTTGACAGCATCCTCAATCCCAATTAAGTAACATCATTAAAATCCCACAAAATTAATTTAGGGTAACATGTTGAGATTCACATGAAAATCCAGGTACTAGATACTCAAGATGTCCATAACCGGGGACACGGCTAACCATGATTAGTTTGTTACACTCTGCAGAGGTTTGCGCACTTTTCCCCACAAGACTCGATCGCCTCCGTTTGGTTTGTCGCACTACAGGGTGTTTGAGAAGACGGATGACCGAGACATAGTCTTTCAGAAGCGCTAGCACCTTACGATCGGGTAGACCGTACCACCTACATCCCCTACATCTGCTAGTCTACCACTGTAAAGTTCGCACAACTTAGTCAACCATGCCAGAGCCCATAATGGCTTGTGGCTGCACATGGAAGTTTCTAGTATGAATAATCTCATGATCCCTTTGGGCCTGGGTGGCGGTCCAATAAAAACAGGCAAGTCCTGGGAATCCAGGTGCCTCGATCCACCCAGATGTGTGTTAGGTTGCCACCTTAGATAAACCATTAATTAACCATCTCACATCTGTCATGGATATCACTCACCCAATCCACGTCTACTAGCATAGCATGGCATAATAAGCAAACGTAGAAGTAACTCCCAAAGGTTTGATAAGAAACAGGTAATTGGTACTACCTCATCTACTTCCCATCCCACAATTTAATTAGATCCTAATCATGCAATGTGTGAGAATTGATCTAATGCAATAAAACTGGGTTGTAGAAAAGGGTATGATCAAAGTGTTACTTGCCTTGCTGATGATCCGCGTAACCTAGAGATTCGAAGTAACAAGCGGCGCACTCCAGGTATTCTATCGCAGACAAACAACAAGCATACAATACGTACTCATCTAATGCACAGGTAAAACTCAAATAGAAGATCTAACCAGAAAGTTCAACTTAAGAACTCCGGTTGGCAAAAGAATCAAATCGAACGAAGCAAAAGAAATCAAACGGCGAAAGAAAACAACTTCGTTCTAGTAATCTGGATCTAGGGCAAATTTTACAGTAGAAAAAACTTGTTTAAGTTGATTATTCGGAAAGAGGGTTTCGAGACGAAACTCCAGGCGCTTGAATCGCCTGATTCCGATAAACGAGCGAAAAGTTATACTAAAACGAAAATCAGATCAGAAATCGCGATCAGAAAATAACCGCGGAAAATCCGACGAAAAAGAAAAACGACGAACAGAATTTTTTTTAAACTGCACGGAAAAACGAGGCGGCGGCGGAGAACCTCGGGCGGCGCGCTCCAGCGACGGCGGCGATGGGCGGCGACGGCAGATTAGGGTTATGTCAAGGCGGCGGCGGCTGGGCTCTCTCTCTCGGGACGGCTCGGGCGGCTTATAAAGGCCCCAGGCCAGGGAGTCCTGGCCGGGTACGGCCCGGAGTCGGTTCCGTATTCTTTTTTAAAATAATTCTGCTCGGAAGAAAAATAAAAAGAAATACTAAACAGACTCCAAAAATCGCGAAATAAATTTTGCCGGGTTCCTAAAATCAAGCCCGATAAAGTGAACATTTATCTGGGCCCAAACTACAACCTTGAAAAACGCGCATTTTTCCTAAATTCAAATAAAAATGCCAAAAAACTTCGAAATAAATCTTATTTGATTTTTTATTAAATCCTCAATATTTCTATATTTTGGGAAAGTCATTGTATTCCCGCTCTCATATTTTTGTAATAGAAATAATTGGTGATAAAATAAATAAAATCAAATGATCCTGTTTACATAATGTGAGAAAACTCAAATATGTAAATAACGAAATCCCCAACTCTCTCCATGGGTCCTTGAGTTGCTTAGGATTTTCTAGGATCAAAACCAAAAGCAAAATAAAATATGATATGCATGATGACCTAGTGTATAACATTCCAAATTGAAAATTTGGGATGTTACAATGTGGTAGTACCTATTACCTGTTTGGAGTTACTTCTACGTTTGCTTATTATGCCATGCTATGCTAGTAGACGTGGATTGGGTGAGTGAAATCCATGACAGATGTGAGATTGATAATTAATGGTTTATCTAAGGTGGCAACTTAAACACACATCTGGGTGGATTGAGGCACCTGGGGTTTCCAGGACTTGCCTGTTTTTCTTTTGGACCGCCACCCAGGCTCAAAGGGATCATGAGATTTTTCATACAAGCCATTATGGGCTTTGGCATAGTTGACTAAGTTGTGCGAACTCTTACAGTGGTAGACTAGCAGATGTAGGGGATGTAGGTGGTACGGTCTACCCGATCGTAAGGTGCTAGCGCTTCTGAAAGACTATGTCTCGGTCATCCGTCTTCTCAAACACCCTGTAGTGCGACAAACCAAACGGAGGCGATCGAGTCTTGTGGGGAAAAGTGCGCAAACCTTTGCAGAGTGTAATAAACTAATCATGGTTAGCCGTGTCCCCGGTTATGGACAATCTTGAGTATCTAGTACCTGGATTATCTTGTGAATCTCAACATGTTACTCTAAAGTTAAATTTGGTGGGTTTAATGATGTTATTTTAATTGGGATTGAGAATGCTGTCAACCATTCTCAATGTTTAACAACCACCATGATAGTAATTAAATTTATTCCTTTGAAGTAGGGAAAAATTGGCTTTACGCAAAAACTGTAACCATAGAGCTTTCCACCAGCCAAATATGCATATAGTATAGCTGTTGCATTCCATTACTCTCTATGTGTTACCTTGCCAGCATATTCCATGTGCTGACCCGTTTTCGGGCTGCAACATTAATGTTGCAGACTTTTCACATGACGATTAAGGAGTTTTTAGGTCGTGGTTCTATACTCAGTGATGCCGTTGGAGTTGATGGACTCACTTATCTTCCAAGCCTTCCGCTGTTATCGTTATTAGATGGCCTTAAGCCATATTTATTGTAATAAGTTCTCTTTTGAGACACTCGATGTAATAAGTGTGTGATTGCTACTCTGCTATAAATCCTCCGAGTACTTTGTGGTGTCAGCATTACTGATCCAGGGATGACACCGGAGCACAGAGATCAGACTGTTTGAGGTCTGGTCGCCACATACTGCTTTGCAAAATTTCTTTTTTTTTCCTCTGAACGAAAATATACCAATGTCACGGATCCGCTTGCCTTCCCTTCGTTCGGAGAGAAGAACAGTGGCAGATGCAAGTGTTGCCTTTCTTGAAGACGGTGAGGGAGAAGGGGATTCAGCGAAGAGTGAAATGATGGTTGCTTCATCCGTCAAACTTAGACTGCGGGGAGGTGGGGTTTTGTGATACGACGGCTCGTTACTGCTGCGCTACGACCGGGGTGACTCTCCGCCTGCATACTGCCTTCTAATTTGGTGGATGGCATTTCGGCCCGCGCGCTGCATGGCCCGCATTTCGGTGAACAAAAGTATAACGGCATTCAGTAGAGGGAGACGTTTCAATGACCTAGGAGGAGCCATAAGCGGTAGAGTGTCTTCACTGTACTAGTAGTAATTGTTTTTCTGGGTAGCGGTAGAGTGTCTCCACTGTACTAGTAGTAATTGTTTCTCGGGTCCCAAGACAAAACAGCCCATCCTCACTAGTAAATAGTAAAATCAATTCAAAAGCCCAGATATTTACTGAATGAGAGGCACTACCCACACCCAGCACACCGCCCCCCCCCCAAAAAAACCTCGGTGCTCTTCTTCCTCCTCGCTCCCACCCACCTCACGTCAGCTCGCTCCACTCGTACCCCCAAATTCATCACCTCACTCCTACAGAAAACCCCAGCTCCCCTTCTTCCTCACTCCTACAGAAAACCCCCAGCTCCCCTTCTTCTTCGCTCGCACTACAACTAGGCTCGTCATTCGTTACTCTGCTCAAATCCATGAGCGCGACACGACGCCCTCGAGGAAAATGGAGTCGGCTGACCCCTGCGCCAAGAAGATGAGGCTCCACCAGCGGCGACGCCTGTTGTAGATCCCACACCCGGCAGCGCGGGGAGAAGGGGCGACCCCGCCCCCACCAGATCCTAGGAACCCATAGAATATCGGGTGGACTGCATCAGCGATCTCCCGGACGCCATCCTTGGGGAGATCATCTCGCTTCTCCCCACCAAGGATTGCTGCCGCACCAAAGTCCTCTCAATTTGGTGGCGCCCTCTATGGCGCGCCGTTCCCCTTAATCTCGACTGTCGTCAGCTATCTCTCTTCAATGATTTTGAAATCCCCAGAGCCATCATCTCCTCCCACCAGGGCTCCGTTCAAAGCCTCTGCATCCCGTCATGCTACCTGAGCAAGCATACTATGCCCAGCACGGTGGACGCCTGGCTGGAATCCCCTGAATTCACAGAACTACAACTGCTTGAGTTCTACTATTCCCCTAGAAATCACATACCACATACCGAACGCCATGAACTTGTGCCCTCAGCACCGATGTCCATCTCAGGGTTTTCGTCCTCTCTCCATACCGCCACCTTTGCACAGTGCTACCTACCAGACAATCTGGTATGAAACCTTCGACTCCCATTTCTCAAGAAACTTTCACTTGTGCGGGTTCGTATATCGGAGGCCTCATTGCACAGCATCATCCACTCCAGTTGCCCTGCGCTGGAGTGCTTGGTGCTTGTTTTCACAGTTAGAATCGGTTGTCTCCAAATAAAGTCGCCTAACCTTGTAAGAATTGGAATTACTTTTGATGGAAGGCAGCTCATCATCCAAGATGCCCCTTCACTTCAAAGGTTGATCCTTGATTCTAGTTATTCACCGTTGCAAATAACCGTCCTCTCTGCGCCTAAAGTGGAGACCTTGGGTGTAGTACATGATCTCTATGCTCATTTCAATATGGTGTTTGGCTCCACAGTTCTTCATGTACTTTATATTATCATCTACAATTGTAACCATAAGCTGCATTTTAAATTTCTACGCATAATTTATATATCATCTTGGATTACACATTTTGTACTAATATTATGTTCTATGCTCAATGAAGAGTTTCTCCATGGATGGCCTATCGCCCTTATCAATGGTGCTGGATTCTGTCAAGATCTTATATATCCAAATGAATAGTTTTGATCTGAACAAGATTATTGGCTTGCTGCAATGCTTTCCATGTGTGGAGAAGTTGTATATAAAGGTGATAATTTCACACACATTGGAAGCCCGCATATAGTGTACTAGAATTAATCGTTCAGCTGTTGCTCTTTCGACACTCTTCTTTAGACCTTAACTATTTTCAATCTTCATGTCTATTTAGGCAACAAGATGGGGTAAGAAAGTTATAACCAATCGGTGGATTCGTAAGCATTGGGATTTTCTCACTTCTCATGAGATTCGATTGAAGACAATAACGCTAGAACGATATGTAGCCAACCGTGCAAACACAAGATTTGTCACATTCTTCTTGCTGAATGCGAGGTTACTATTGTCCATCAGGCTTAAGTTTATCAACAGCATGGTTTTGATGGATGGGTATGTCGAAGAGCAAAAAAAGGAGTTTCAGGTGGGCAAAAGAGCTTCTGAACATGCCGGGCTTCTATTTACAACATATTGTGGTCATAATCTAGTAAATTTTATGACCCGGGATGTTCATTCTATGGATCTGACCGATCCATTTGACTGTGACTGTCAAAAATAGTGCTGGAGTTAGATGTTGTTGCCCTTTTCAATCTGGTTTTTTTGTAAACCTGATGAAAAATTAACCCTCGTGCTTTTGTACAATTTGTAAGCTGGAGTTAGATGTTCCTGCCCTTTTCAACTCGGCTGTGACTGTCATATTTTCTTTGAAACAAGGCAAATGGCTTGCCATTCGTTTAATTTAGAGTGAAATATTGTAACAAATCCAAACCAAGGGAAATAACATCACTCTCGCCGGCTGCTTGAGCTCACTGTGCATTATAGAAGCCAAGTGATAAGCCCCCACTAGCACCCACAAACTTATTTCGAACTAGCACATCAAATGGGCTGTAAATTTTCATAGGAAAGGCTGCATGACCGTGACAGATTTGGATTCTGACATTTGGGACCCGCGAGGAAATAGCCTATCCAAGGTGGTGTCGACTTACTAGCCAGTCAACAAACGATTCTGCCTACCAGCCATTGGATTGACATCCAACATATGTCGTGTATCTTCTATCTCTTGTCTTCTTCCTCCAATCGCCCAAACCAAACCACCCTGTCGGCTCTGCCTGCTCCCTCCTCCCATGGTTGGCTGCGCCTCCGCCGCCTTACCGTATGTACCCTCCAACGTTGGCCAGTCCCTCCCTCTATTCCCCCACACATCCTGTTATTCTCCGGCGACGTCAGCCCCAACACGCACCCGCGCCCGAATCAGTCAACCCTCGTACTCCCCTCCGCCTGCGACTGGACCGGCGCATCTTCAACGGCTCCTGTTTGTTCCGTCCGAGGCCTCGCCGTCGTCCTCCTCCTTGCGGCCTTGGTTCGCTCGCCGTGCGCGGTGCGCCGCCCTCTTGCGTTGTCAACATCGTCAACAACCGAGAGGAACAAGGAGATGACTGTACGTGGAGAGGATGACAGTAGGGACCCACCAGCGTCATGGCAGTATGCAAGCAAGTGCCTCTATAGTACAAGCCCAAAAATATGGTTCCTCCTAATGGTTGGACATCTGGGGCTCACGCCATTGTCAACGTAGTCAATAAACGAGAGAATTACACTACGAGCGGCTGACACCAGGGACCCAGCAAGTCGCGCAGTTTTTTTTGAGGAACAAGAAGTTGTTATTTATACTTGTTTTAGCGATGGATCAGGGTAACAACGGGGCTGTGTGGGGGCTGTGGCCCGTCTAGCCAGGGTTTTATTTATGTTTACCACATCATGAGCCCAGTTGTGTTTTTTTCTTGCTGAAAATGGCTAGCCCAGTTCTATTTTTTTAAGAAATACCCAAACAAGGCCTACATGCTTTATCAGCCCTGCTGGGCTGCAAATCTTTCAAGACGAGGAGAGTTTCATTTGGTTTCCCCAGAAATGGGTTGTACATTTTTTAAACACATCAAAACGGGAATTAGTTTCAATTTTTTTTCATTACAAGATCTTAAATTCCATTGATTTTTATGCGTGGACAATTATTTGGATTTTATATTTATATAAATTATTTTTCAAAATAGTTTGAATGTGAATCGATATTTCTGGATTAAAAATAGTTGACCGCTCCGAAATATGCAAAATTTCGTATACTTTTTAACCGTGGCCACAATATGGGGTGTGATGCTAAGAAAAAGAAGATGGGCTCCAAAAAAATTCTTAAGAATTAGCAAATGGGCTGTACATTATTAGAAATAATGGCAGATGGGATGTATGCTGTTTTCCACAGATTTGAGGCTGACTTGTGTGCCTACTACAGGTTGACGTGTATGCTTTCGTAAAAAAAGGTTGATGCACACGCAACGCCCTGTCAACTTAGTCAACACACGAGAGCAGTGACTATTGGATGTCCATCCAACGGCTGTCGTGCTTCTTCAATCTCTGCTCTTCATGCTCAAGCCGCTCAAACAAGCGCCGGCGGGACTGCCTGCTCCCTCCTCCCGTGGCCGGCTATGCTGCTGCGCAGGCCTCACGGCCCCACCGTACTCCGATCGCTGGCCTAGCCATCCCTCTACTCACCCACACATGCTGTTATTCTCTAGCGACGGCAGACGAACCAGTAAACCTCCGTACTCCTCCGTGTGGGAAACAACTGCCGAGTATTCCCTGGCTCCGTGTCGTTCCCTTCCTAGGCCTCGTTGTCGTCCATCGCCCTGGGCTCTCGGCACGGCCTGGTCAACATGGTCAATGAACGACATCCATCGGAAGTGGACTGTACGTGGAGAGGCTGACAGCTGGGTCCACGGCCGCACGCAAGGAAATGCCTCCTTATTACGCGCAAAATAATGATTCCTCCACCTGACAGCTAGGACCCACAGGAAGGGCCTTTGTATTTCGTGAAAAAAACGTCCCCCCCCCCCCCGCTGACAGGTCGGACCCACCAGCTATATCTTCGCACGCAAGGAAGTGCCTCCTTATTACGCCCAAAAAAATGAATACCCCCTGCTAGCTGGGACCCACCATATTGTTGGGCTGGCTTATGGGCCTACTAAGTTGACAGGGAGGGAGAGCTTTGTCAACTTAGTCAATACTCCAGTGACCGTATGATGTCCATCCAACGGCCATAGCGCTTCTTCAACCACTGGTCTTCTTGCTCCAGCCGCCCAAAGAAGCGCCGGTCGTGACGCCTGCTCCTGCCTCCTATGGCCGGCTATGCTACCGCAGAGACCTCACCGCCCCCATACTACTCCCACCACTGGCCAAGCCATCCCTCCACTCACCCACACCCCCTGTTATTCTGCGGCGACGGCAGCCTCACACCGCAGCCGAACCAGTGAACGCTCGTACTACTCTCCGCGTGGGCATCCATTGCCACGTCTTGCACGGCTCCGTGTCGTCCCCTTCCTAGGCCTCGCCGTCGTCCACCGCCATGGTGCTCTCGGTGCGGCGTGGTCAATGTGGTCAACCACCGACTTCCATCGGAAGAGTACTGTACGTGGAGAGGCTGACAGCTGGGTCCACGGGAGCCGCAAGGAAGTGCCTCCTTATTATGCGGAAAATAATTATTCCTCCACCTGACAGCGGGGACCCACCGGACAGGCCACCAGTATTTTGCGAAAAAAATCGTTTCCCCCTGACTGCTGGGACCCATCGAACGAGCCACCGTATTTCATGAAAAAAACATTCCCCCAGCTGTCAGCTCGGACCCACCGGAAGTGCCTCCTTATTACGCACAAAAAAATGAATACTCCCCCGACTAGCTGGGATCCACCTTGCTGGGAGGCTGACTTGTGGGCCTACTAAGTTGACGGGGAGGAAGGGCTTTGTCAACTTAGTCAATATGAACGATTCTAGATCCAGTGACCGTACGATGTCCATCCAACGGCCGTAGTGCTTCTTCAACCTCTGGTCTTCTTGCTCCAGCCGCCCAAAGCAGCGCCGGTCGTACCGCATGCTCCTGCCTCCCGTGGCTGGCTGTGCTGCCGCAGAGGCCTCACCGCCCCTACTATTCCCATCGCTGGCCAGGCCCTGCGGCGACGACAGCCTCGCACCGCAGTCGAACCAGTGAACCCTCATAGTCCTCTCCACGCGGGCTTCCATTGCAGCGTCATCCCCTTCCTAGGCCTCGCCATCGTCCACCACCGTGGTGCTCTCCGCGTGGCGTGGTCAACGTGGTCAAGGAACGACTTCCATCAGAAGAGTACTGTACGTGGAGAGGCTGACAGCTGGGTCCACGGCCACAACCCAGTTTTTTTGTGATTTGCCAAGTCGCTTTGTCAGGCCTGTTGGGCTGCAAATCTTTCAAGACGAGGAGAGATTTCATTCGGCTGGCCGAGAAAATGGCCCATCATTAATGAGAAATGGGTTGTACATTTTTAAAACACATCAAACCGGCAATTAGTTTCAAATATCTTTTTTTTCATTTCAAGATTTTAAATTACGTTAATTTTTATCCGTGGAGAATTTGTTGGATTTTATATTCATATACATTTATTTTTAAAATCAGTTTGAATGTGAGTCGAAATTTCGGGATTAAAAATAGTTCGGACCGCACCGAAATATGCAAAATTTCGTATAATTTTTTAACCGTTGCCACAATATGGGCTGTAATGCTAACAAAAAGAATATGGGCTCCAAAAAAACCTTAAGAATTAGAAAATGGGCTGTAAATTATTAGAAATAATGGCAGATGGGTTGTATGCTGTTTTCCACAGATTTGAGGCTTTCCTAAAAAAAGGTTGACGCACAAGCACTGACTGTTGGATGTCCATCCAACGGCCATCGTGTTTCTTCAATCTCTGCTCTTCCTGCTCCAGCCGCTCAAACAATCGCCGACGGGACTGCCTGCTCCCTCCTCCTCGCGACCGGCTGTGCTACCGCGCAGACCTCACCGCCCGACCGTAGTCCCATCGCTGGCCTAGCCATCCCTCTACTCACCCACACCTGCTGTTATTCTCCGGCGACGACAGACGAACCAGTAAACCCTCGTACAGTCGTACTCCCCTCGGCGTGGGAAACAATTGCCAAGTCTTCCCTGCCTCCGTGTCGTCCCCTTCCTAGGCCTCGTCGTCGTCCACTGCCCTGGTGCTCTCGGCTCAGCATGGTTAACATGGTCAAGGAACGACTTCCATCGGACGTGGACTGTACGTGGAGAGGCTGACAGCTGGGTCCACGGCCGCAGCAAGGAAGTGCCTCCTTATTACGCGGAAAATAATGATTGCTCCACCTGACAGCTGGGACCCACCGGATGGGCCACTGTATTTCGTGAAAAAAATGTTTCCCCCTGACTGCTGGGACCCACTAGCTACATCTTCGCACGCAAGGAAGTGCGCCTAGAAAAAAATGATTCGCCCCCTGACTGCTGGGACCCACCAGCTACATCTTCGCAGGCAAGGAAGTGCCTGACAGTCGGGACTCACCTGGTCGAAGCGTACGTAGCGTTGTCATTCTGGTCGTGAATGTGTACGTACATACTGGTCGATGTAGAGGCGTGCACGTGTCGTAGTAGAGGCGCGCACATTTCGTAGTAGAGGCGCGCACGTAGCATGTACACGTACGTACAGCGGCCAGGGTGCAAGAAAGAAAATACGGCCACGTATGTGTACATACGGGAGGGGTCTCGAACGCCTACTTGCGCATACGTACGGCCAGGGCTCGTGTACATGGCTGGGTCGGAACGGAGAAACAGCATCGTCGTCGTGTTCATGGGGAGGCAACGGAATGCTTCGTGTTCATGGCGAGGCAACGGAATGCGTCGTGTTCATCGGGAGGGCTTGGACGGAACAAGCGATGGAAATGAGGCCTGGCGTACCGCAGAACGGAGGAAACGGCCTTGTGTTCGACCAGCCACGTTCGAAATGGGATCCTGTTCATCGGGAGGGGTCTGGCGTACCACAAAACGGAGGAACCGGACCACCTACGGTCGAAATGGGGGTCCTGTTGATCGGGAGGGGTGTGGCGTACCGCAAAACGGACAAAACGGACTTGTGTTGGAGCGCTACGGTTGAAACGGGGGTCCTGTTCATCGGGAGGGGTGTGGCGTACCGCAAAACGGGACTCCACGGGATACTATTCATCTCCACCGTCGACCTCCTCCAGCCTCCACCGCGCGCTACTCCACCGGCTACTGTTCAAACACCCCTCCACCGTGTACTGTTCATCCAGCCCTCCACACCACGAGGTCCTGTTCAAACACCCCTCCATGGGCACCCCTCCACCGTCTACTGTTCATCCAGCCCTCCACACCATGGGGTCCTGTTCAACCACCCCTCCACCGTCTACTGTTCATCCAGCCCTCCACACCATGGGGTCCTGTTCATCCACCCCTCCACGGCACCCCTCCACCGTCTACTGTTCATCCAGCCCTCCACCACACCACGGGGTCCTGTTCATCCAGAGGCAACGACACCGCTCATTGTTCATCCAAACCCCCCTGCAACGCTCACTGTTCATCCCATCGATCGGCTTCAGTTAGCAGCAGTAGCGAAGGAATCGCTCGATCGGGTTCTATCGTGGAATTGTCATGTCAGATGTCCTAGCAGAAGGACTTAGTCGTGAGGCCAACGCATCTATGTGGTAGCTTGAGAGGGGTTGAGAAGAATCGAGAAACACAACACAAGATGAGGATTTAGAAATCTTCGGGCCCTGGGAAACATCATCCGGTAACAACCCTACATGCTATTTGAGGCTAGATCTCATTATCATCACGAGGGAGTCGCCATAAATCGGCTCTCCTCTAATTGTGTCTAGCCCTAGAGATTGTTGTTTGCTTGTCCCCCTTTAAGGAGCCCTGCCCCTCCTTATATATGTTGAAGGGGCGGGTTACATGTGGAGTCCAACTCGGACTTTAACTTAAACTATTTTGACTTCCCTTCCTAGGCTTCTTAACGTCTGCCGGTTTAACATTGTCTGCCGGTTTAACATTGTCTGCCGGTTTAACACCAGCTAGTTTACCGTCTGTCTTAGCCATCTGTCTTGACTCTCCATCTTAACTCTCCGCCGGTTTACCAAGTCCCAGCCGGTTTACAACTCCAGCTGGTTCATACCGCGGGGTATATCCCCGACATTAGCCCCCAGTTTAATTTGGATTTATCCATGTTAAACTGATCTTGATTATCCTTAAGTCCTTGTCACTTCCTTCTTCTATAAAATCCGAGTCAATAGACTGGCTTCATAATCAATTTGCTGACATCAGTTTGTCATAGTGAAATATTGAGAAGAATAACTCCTTTGATTTCAGCTCCCAATGCTTAACAAAAATATTGGCCGTTGAAATACTCATTTGATCTTCCGCCGGTTTAAGAATGTAGAACTTGCCGGTTTGAGAATATAGAACTGTGCCGGTTTAAGACTTGAACTTGCCGGTTTACAAATATTGATGGCACCAGGTCATAATTGTAGTTAACATGAAGCTTGAAAATATACCTCTTATATGCCTATCACTTGTAGCCTCCAAGTCTTAAGATGGTAGCATAGCAACAGCTTAAGACTTGCTTCAATATGAATATCACAATCTTGAAGAAATCCAGGTTGTTCATCAATCACTAGTCAGAATTGAGTATTGTACATATGTAGCCCCCAAGTGCCGGGTTGTCATGCTTGCAGCAATCTGGGACTTGAAATTGCCTTATTCTCATAAAAACTTCAACCATTGTAGCCCCCAAGGGCCGGGTCATTATGCAATAATGAGCAGGGACTTTGTAAATATAATCTTGTAAACTTTGATCATCAACATGTAGCCCCCAAGGGCCGGGTCAGTAAGATAATATTGAGCTGGGACTTTGATATATTCTTCAATGAAAATAACATCATATGATGTAACCCCCATCATGGGGATTGAATTCACGTCCACAAGGTTAAGAGCCTTGTGCTTTACCAACTGAGCAGTGGACCCTTCAATGTAATGGATAAAAAGCTTTGTACCTTAAATTTTTGACAGAGGCAATTGGTAGCCCCCAAGGGCCGGCTCATTACCATGTGATGAGTCGGGTCTTCAAGAAGGTGAGCAAAAAATGACTTTGCATTAGCCCCCAAGTGTCATGGTGCATGCTTGCAGCGACATGAGACTTGTGTATTTAATGTAATTTCAACTAAAATAATGTAGCCCCCAAGTGCCGGGTCGTAAGCCTGCAGCAACTCGGGACTATTCCTTCAATTGTAGAATAAATCATATCTATTGATAATATGATAGCCATTTGCGCTAAAGCGACTTTGAAAACCTTAATCATAATACTGGTTATTAATACCATAATAAAAATCCAGCCATGTTGGCTATTTGAATAATATACATAATGATTTATAAGCACATAATTCCAATGGCGCAATCCAAATATATACTGGCGACTTATAGTCCAAAGCCAGGCCGGATCAATAAACACCGGATTATAAGTAATTATGTACTGACAACTTGTAGTTGAAAGTCGAGCCGGGTTAATGAACACCGGGTTAATTTGATGACTGATAGTCATGCCGGGTCAATAGACACCGGTTCAACATAAAATTTATCAAAAGAGAAAAATCTTGACAAAGAAAATAAAACCGTGTAGTCGAGGCTTTTCAAGGGCTGCCAGGCCCAAATTCGAGGATTTTCATGGGCTGCCAGGCCGCTAAGTTAAACCATTTGACAAAGCCTTTTAAGATGGGCCTCCAACTAACCAATCGTCATTTTAACTTTGACAAGTTCAGGGTCTGTATAAGAGTAACTTGTCAAACGTTTGGCGGGTCATGCCAGGATTACCTGGATAGGAGTGGCTTACTTGATGAAGGCAGGTAAACTCGGGGTTTTAGGTGAATACACCAGGCTTCCAAGCCGTGGGTCGATACCCAATTACAAGGGTCCTTTCAAACTCTTTGTTACTTTACACAAAGAGCCCCCAAGTAACTTTGTGAGCTGTGCTCAATGGGTGCCTATGTTTGAGTTGTGCGTAGCAACAAGACTCTCTTTGGCCCCTTGGGTGTGAAGCTCCCAAGCTTTGTTGTGGCGTGATAGCCGGATTAATGGACAGGACTCTGCTTTGCAAGCAGAAGCCCCCATGTGATATATTTCTGAGCTGTGCTTGCCGGGTGCCTATGTTTGAGTTGTGGTGTGCAACAAACTCTCTTTGGCCCCTGATGATAATATTGTCTTGATAGCCGCATCAAGAGGGTAGTAACGCCATGTTCTCTATGGTGAATACACCTATGTTTGAACAGGAAGCCCCCAAGTAATCATATGAAGATGAGCCCATAAAGCAGGACACCCATGTTTGAACCGTGCATCATGGCAGCAAGTTCTCTTTGGCAACCTTTAATTTTTTGAGAACTAGAATCTTGCGAGAGATTAATTCTTTTTGAACCGGAACTTTAAACCGGATTTGAAAGCTTCAAAACTTGAGTCGGATGTTTGAACCGGATTTGAGAGCTTCAAAGCTTTGCGGGAGAGAGATGTCTCTTAAACCGGAATCTTTATTTTGACCCGGAAATTTTCTGATGGCCTTTTAAGTTTTCACCAATATGGCGGTAGCCTTCGGGACCGGGTTATCTTCCCTTCAGTGACCCAGAGTTCTGGATTATTGATACTGGCCAATTTTGCTGAGTCATGCCATTGTAGCCCCCGAGTCTCAAGATGACTCGAGGAGTTGGCTTGAGATTCTCCATATTTGAGTATAGCAGGAGGTGTATATCATTGGTGGTGATAGCGTGATGTGAACCTTCAGAAGGTTGAGGTGACTGCGGCGGGTTATAAATGATCCCATATGAGCCGCGTCAGCAACTCGGCCAATGGCTCCTTCCAACTGGCTGTTTGAAGTTAACCAAACTGTAGTGGCGGCGACTTGTGCACCTGCCCATTGAACCATCCAGTGCAGACGACGGCTGATAATATATGATAATTTGCCTCCAAATTGTTGGAAGAGAAACCGGGCTTCCCAAGTAGTGACTTGCCCATACTCAATGAACAGCTCACGCAGACAGGCGCGGCCTGGTGTGTTGATGTAGACCAGGCCGCAAGAGACGGACGGTAAAGACGACCGCAGTAAGCCGGTGCGGACGGGAAAAATCGGCACCGGTGTCATAAACCGGCACGAACGGGTGAGTTAATTGTGGGCGCGGTCCTGGCAAGCTGATGTAAACCGGACCACGAGGACGGTGACTTGCTCATGCTCATTCATCAGGTGACATGACTGTAGGATCGAAAGTACGTCTAGAGGGGGGTGATTAGACTACTTGACAAAATAAAAACTTAACCTTTTCCCAATTTTAGTTCTTGGCAGATTTTAGCTAATTTAGGACAAGTCAAGCAATCATCACATAATTCCAGCAAGCATGCAAAGAGTATATAGGCAGCGGAAAGTAAAGCATGCAACTTGCAAGAATGTAAAGGGAAGGGCTTGGAGAATTCAAACGCAATTGGAGACACAGATGTTTTTCCCGTGGTTCGGATAGGTGGTGCTATCCTACATCCACGTTGATGGAGACTTCAACCCACGAAGGGTAACAGTTGCGTGAGTCCACACAGGGCTCCACCCAAGGGTAACGGTTGCGCGAGTCCACACAGGGCTCCACCCACGAAGGGTCCACGAAGAAGCAACCACCCACAAAGGGTCCACGAAGAAGCAACCTTGTCTATCCCACCATGGCCATCGCCCACACAGGACTTGCCTCACTAGCGGTAGATCTTCACGAAGTAGGCGATCTCCTTGCCCTTACAAACTCCTTGGTTCAACTCCACAATCTTGTCGGAGGCTCCCAAGTGACACCTAGGCAATCTAGGAGACACCACTCTCCAAGAAGTAACAAATGGTGTGTAGGTAATGAACTCCTTGCTCTTGTGCTTCAAATGATAGTCTCCCCAACACTCAACTCTCTCTCATAGGATTTGGATTTGGTGGAAAGAAGATTTAAGTGGAAAGCAACTTGGGAAGGCTAGAGATCAAGATTCATATGGTAGGAATGGAATATCTTGGTCTCAACACATGAGTAGGTGGTTCTCTCTCAGAACATATGAGTTGGAATGGTGTGTGTGTGTTCTGATGGATCTCTCCACGAATGAAGAGGAGGTGGAGGGGTATATATAGCCTCCACACAAAATCCAACCATTACACAATTTTCCAATCTCGGTGGGACCGAATCAATAAACTCGGTCGGACCGAAAATGTAAACCTAGTGACCGTTAGAGATTTTCGGTGGGACTGACATGCAACTCGGTAGGACCGATATGGTTAGGGTTTGGGCATAACGTAATCTCGGTGAGACCGATTACACAAACTCGGTGAGACCGAATTTGGTAATTAGCTAACCAGAGAGTTGGTTAGGCAAACTCAGTGGGACCGATTTGCTCTTTCGGTGAGACCGAGTGGAACTCGGTGAGACTGAAAAGTTACAAAGGGGAAACACTGAGTTTACATTGCAATCTCGGTGGGACCGAGATCCCTATTGGTAGGACCGAATTGCTAGGGTTTGGCAGTGGCTAGTGACAAGAGAAAACTCGGTGGCGCCGGATAGGAAGAATCGGTAGGACCGAGTTTGGCTAGGGGTCTAGGTCATATGTGGATATGGGAAAGTAGTTGAGGGTTTTGGAGCATATCACTAAGCACATGAAGCAAGAGGCTCATTAAGCAACACCTCATCCCTCCTTGATAGTATTGGCTTTTCCTAAAGACTCAATGTGATCTTGGATCACTAAAATATAAAATGAAGAGTCTTGAGCTTTTGAGCTTGAGCCAATCCTTTGTCCTTAGCATTTTGAGGGTTCCACTTTCACATCCATGCCATGCCAATCATTGAGCTTTCCTGAAATAATCATCTTGGAATAGCATTAGCTCAATGAGCTATATGTTGTTATGAATTACCAAAACCACCTCGGGATAGTTGCACTTTCAATCTCCCCCTTTTTGGTAATTGATGACAACATATAGATCAAAGCTTCGACAAATGATAATAAGCATGAAATATATCATCGCTTTGAGAAGTTTGTGATAAGTAAGAGCTCCCCCTAAATTTGTGCATATTTAAAATTTGCTTTGGACTGCAAATGCACAAGGAGTTAGAGTCATGGATTACTCTTCCATGTCACATACATCTTGGTGGAGCGCTTAAAAATGATAAGAATGAAATACATGCACTCATCACCAAGAAAAGTGAAAGATCACATAAGATAGATAAGGTAATAGCATTAAGCAAGCATTAAGTGTAGCTTATGATCAAACACATGATCATCAATGTCTCACAAGCACTCAAAAGCAAACAAGTTTGAAAAACCACCAAATAAAGCAAGAGAGAAAAGCAACACACTCTCTCTCGAAGCCTATGATCTATACATCTTCTCCCCCTTTGGCAACAAGTTACCAAAAAGTTCCTAGAAAATGCATAGCACTAGATCGACGCTCAGGCTTGATCTTCAGGTGGTGGTGGAGTCCGGATCACTCCAAGGACGAAGGCTTCGGTAGATGCTGAAGTAGACGCTGGAGTTGGAGCTGAAGTAGATGCTGGAGCTGGTGGAACTGAGGCTGTGGCTGGTGCTGAGGTGGTGGCTCTTGTGTCAGCAACTGGCACGGCAGACGACCTCGGACCTCTTGGCACTCTGGCAAAGGCATGAGTAGTAGTCATGCCTCTCTTATCCTGCATGTCCTCCTGGAGCTGCTCCACTGCAGACTGAACCTCCGTTACTTTGACATCCAAGTCATAGAACTTCTGTTCCATGATTCTCTCTAGGCTCTGCTGATTCTGAGTGAGGGTGGCCAGACTTTGCTCAATCCTCAGCGTGGATGCAATCAAGTAACCAAGCTGCTCTTGTTTAGTCTTCAAGAAGTATTCAGATGCCTCCTCTTGAGTTGGCATCTTGGCAGCTTTCTCCTTCCTCGCCTTCTCCTTCTTTGTGTAAGCTTGTGCAGACGACGGTTCATTCTCAGTCATGACAACTTCATTGTCCTCAAAATCTGGACGGATGGGCAAATGTTCCTTGTCCAACAAATATATGCCCGTGCCCATCTTGGAGTTGATGAGCTCCTGAATCTGAGGGGCATATCCGCAACTCCTCTTCTGGTCTGCTGCAGTCCTCTTGATTGTTTCCACTATGAGGCTCATCACTTTGAACTTCTGGGGCACATCAAACACATGTAGCAAGTTGATAGCATGGCCTCTGATCATCTTGTGATCACCTGACTTGGGCAATAAGGTGTGCCTCAAGATCCAATTGATAGTCGGGAGCCCTGACAGAAGGTAATGTACTGAGGCAAACTTGAAAGTGTCAAGTGCTTCATTTGGGATCTCCTTGTACATATTTGACATTGAGTTGTGGTCCATCTTCTTCTTGGCATAGATATCCAAGTCATCATCTTGCTCCTCTGGGGCATTAATGATCTGTGCCCACTCAGCAACTGTGGATTGGTACCTTGTACCCTCAGACATCCATGTGATCCTCCCATCTGGATAAAAATGTGCCGTGGAGTAGAACTGCATTATAAGCTCCTCATTCCACTTTGTGAGCTTCTGCCCAACAAAGTCAGCTACTCCACAAGCTATGAAGCTGTCTTGCACTCCAGGATAGTGCTCCTCATTGTCCTTGATGTATGTCCAATCAACCCATCTCATATCACAGACAATGGGCTTCTTATCTAGCAGCACTGTCTCATAAAAATCATGCTGCTCCTTGGTGTGAAACCTGTAGTCAACTGCTGTCCTTCTCCTTGAAGCATACGGGTCTGCTTCTCTCCATTTCCTCAGCCCTGAATCTCTCCCGAGCTTCATATCCTCAGCCACAGGATGAGCATCGTTGTGGTCTGGGATCTTGGGCTTTAGCTTCCTTAGGACATTCTCTTCCTCTTCTTCTGCAACAGTCTCAGGCACTGGGGCCTTGTTCTTCTCAGCTGCAGGAATGCTTCTTGTGTTCCTCTTTGGCTTTGGCTTTGGAGCTGGCTTGGCCTTGGAAGCAGCTCCCCCTGATTTTATGGCATCTCCCATTAGCTTGGGTGCCTTGGGTGCTGGTGCAGCTACTTCTTCTTCCTCCTCCTCTTCCATGATGGAAGCTTTGCCAAGCACTCTAGCCACAGTCTTCTTCACCCTTTCCTTTCTTTTCTTGCCCTCAGCTGCAACTGGCTCTATGGGCTTCTCAGTTGACATTCTGGCCTTTGACATTGGCTGCCTGCCTGCTGGCCTTTTGATTTTCAGGCCTGGCTTAGTGCCTTGAGCTGGCTCAACTCTCTTGGAAGTGGCCTCTTCCTCTGCCACATAATCTTCATCTTCGGAATCAGAAGTCCTCTTCTTCCTCTGTCTCGTGGCAGCCTTTGGCAGGTTGCTAGGAGTGCTCCTACTGCCTTCATCAGAAGAACTGGAGGGACTAGTGCCCTCACTCATCACCACTTGCTGTTCTGACACATTCTGGCTATCACTTTGATCAGACATGCTGCAAACTGACTACTGACCCTGTGAATAGTTTATAGATGAGGTAGAAAAGGATGAGCATCACAAAATGCAGAGATTTTTGCAAAAGAATGATCCAAAAACTTAGTTTTAGTTTCCCACTGAAATCATCTCAGATCTACCGATTTTCAAACTCGGTGATACCGAAGCAGTTTTGGCACCTGAACTGGTGAACTCGGTTGGACCGAGTCATAGTTCGGTGGCACCGAGACTGCTAGGGTTTCACAAAGTTCCAAAATCGGTCACACCGATAAGTAATTCTCGGTCAGACCGAGTCTCACTTGTGCAATGGCATAAGACAAATCGGTGGGACCGAGTTTTTCAACTCGGTGGGTCCGAGATGGTTTCGGCGGAAACCTAAACCTAGAATTTTCGAATCAAACCTAATCTATGAGTTCATTGACTGGATAGAAGTTTATCAAACGTGGCTAGAATCAATATGATCACAATGTGCTAGGAATCAGATTGGGGAATAGCACAAAGATCAAGTCCATACCCTAGTTCGGCGGGGCTTGCTACGGCGGCAACGGCGGGGCAGAATTCCCGTTGACGGCGACGGAGACCAGCGACTGGAGGCGGCTGGCGGCGAGAAGACGATCCGGAGACCACGAGGGCAGAGCAGGCTATCGCGCGGGCGAAGGGGTTCGGAGAAATTTCCAAAATTTTGCCCGTGACTGTATATAGCCCGACCCTGTCGGTGTGACCGAGTGGAACAACTCGGTGGCACCGAGATTCATAACTGCGTGCAGTTACTGAAACTCGGTGTGACCGAAATGTTCAAATCGGTTGCACCGAGATCGAAAACCTAGATCAACTTAATGATCTCGGTAGGACCGAAAGTGGGGTATCGGTCAGACCGAGAATCATAAAGAGGTTTTGGAAGTTAAAGTCTATGACGAATCGGGGACTCCGAGCGCTCCTCACACAGAGTGGTTCGAATCTGACTTGATCAAATTTTGTGATGCAGCATGAATAGAGTTTGAGACGAGAAAAGCATAGATAGCTAGAGGAGGTACTTAGGCATTCTTGTCCATCCACTTGGCAAGAAGAAATAAAACCGAACAATCAAAACAACAAGTGGATGTCCTCGAATGAGTAAAATATGCAACCAGCATGCTCACACAATAAGATGGCAAATGAAATATGTGGCAAGGCATGCACAACCAATTCTAGCATCTATCAAGCAATTTGCGATGACTAGGTCATCTATATATGAGTATGTTGACTTAGGAGTCAAGTGAGAACACTTGATCATAGGTCATACTCATCGTTTAAGCTCAAGTGGGGTTACCACTTTTACATAAAGCATTGTTGTGTTCACATCTTTAGAGTTGCTTTAGCTCAAGTCTTAGAGTAAAGCTCCCCCTAGATGTGATATCCCCCCTAAGAGGGATGAACTAACCTTGGGTTTTGTCGATGATGACTTCATGTATATGTTGAAGATGTGGATGCTCAATGTTGATGTAGATCACTTGGAGCTATCCATTTGAGTGAATTGCACTTTCAATACCTACATGGGTTAGTCCCACAAGGAACAAACAAGGATATCCATATACATAGAGTGATGCACACACAAGATGATGTCCATGAAAACTTTTAGGTTACCTTGTCCCTTGTCTTACCAACAAGAGGGTTTGTGACTCCTTGAACTAGTGCAAGATGTGGAAGTTGATTGCACTTGTTCTTGCCAAAATGATAAGAGTGAAGTATGTTGGCAGAGTCACCCTCAAGAACTCTCTAGTTCTTCTTCTTTTGGATCCACATCATCTTGATGGGAATCCTTGGAGTTGTAGTCGTACTTGATGAAGTGGAACTTGAAGTAGTCTTGGGGATCCACTTGACTAAAGTCTTAGGAGCTTCTTCAAATGCATCAATTTCCTCTTGAAGCTTGTCCTTGCCTTTTTGCTTGTAGTATTGTGGTGGAAGATCATCTTGAGCTTGTGTCCCCTTGAAAGAAGTATCATACTTCTCTTGTTGAGGGACAAACTTTGTCTTGGGGTATTGATCTTCTTCCCACTCAACTCCATTGGCATTGAACTTTCGTTCAAAACCAACACCTTGATTCTTCCGGTGCATTCCTTGCTTGCGCACAATTTCCTCGAATTACTTACTCCCGGCAAGGCTTTTGTACACTCCTTTCTCTATAATTCCCTTCAATAAGCTATTTTCTTGCTCAAGTGTAACTTGGCTAAGAGAATCATTAGTGGAATCAAGAGAACTACTAGAAGCAACAATATTGGATTTAACATGATCATTGTTACTACTAGAGGAAGAATCTTTCTTGTTACTAGACTTGACTTGAGGCATGTAAGTGGATAAGAGTAAACGCTTGGCAATGTAAGAAGAACTTTTCTTGCGGAGATCATCATTGATTGCCTTTAAGAACTCATGCTCTTGCTCAAGATTGAGCTTTTCAAAGTGTAATTTCTCATGAGCTCTTAAAAGTTCTCGATGATCTTCGAAGATAGTTTCATGAGCTAACTTAAGAGTGTTTAGTTCTTTAGTTAGAGACTCAATCTTCTCCTTATCATTGTCATTCGTTTTATCTTGATTAGCATGATTAATTGGTCTTTCATCATAATATTCATCACTAGAGTTGTCACCAAGCAAATCATCACCTATCAAGTCATCTTCATCACTATTGAAATCAACATACTTGGGGTGTGTTACCTTAGGACCTTTGGCCATGAAGCATCTTCCAATTCCTTCATTTGGTGAGTCAAATATGTCGTGGGAGTTGGTTGACACAAGTGCTAGACCGGCAACACCTTCATCTTGAGTATCTTTGGAGTCGGAGTGATAACTTCTCTCGGAGTGGCTGTCGGAGTCGGAGCCGGACACCCATTCACCAACATGAGCTTGATGTCTTCGTCTTGTGTAGCTCCTTGATGATTTTTCCTTCCTTTCCGAATCCTTGCTTCTCCGTGAGTATCTTCGTTCATAACGATCATCTCTACTCCTTCTCTCTCTTGGTGGTGATTCTTTGCTTCTTCTTCTTGGAGAATCTTCTCTTCTCTTGTAGGGAGCCATACACTCATTGGAATAGTGTCCGGGTCTTCCACAATTGTAGCAGTTTCGCTCTCGACTAGAAGATCTTTTGTCATTGTAGGACCTTGACTTGAAGCTTCTATCTTTGCTTCTGCTCTTGTAGAACTTGTTGAAGTTCTTCACCATTAAGCTCAATTCTTCATTGAAGTCTTGCTTCTCACTTGATGATGTAGGGGCTTCACATGAGGCTTTATAGGCACCACTTGATTTGTTGTGAAGTTCCTCTTTATCCTTAAGTGACATCTCATGAGCAACAATTCTTCCAATCACCTCTGTTGGCTTGAGATCTTTGTAATTGGGCATCATTTGGATCAATGTGCACACGGTATCATATTTTCCATCCAAGGCTCTTAGGATCTTCTTGATGATGAATCTATCGGTCATCTCTTCACTTCCTAAGCCAGCAATCTCATTTGTGATGAGAGCAAGCCTAGAGTACATTTCAGCGACACCTTCACCATCCTTCATCTTGAACTTGTCAAGTTGGCTTTGAAGCACATCCAACTTGGATTCCTTGACGGAGTCGGTACCTTCGTGCATATCAATCAAAGTGTCCCAAATTTCCTTTGCATTCTCAAGACGGCTGATTTTGTTGAATTCTTCGGGGCACAATCCGTTGAAGAGAATATCACAAGCTTGAGCATTGTATTGCAACATCTTCAACTCATCCGCGGTAGCTTCACGGTTTGGTTCTCTCCCATCAAAGAAGTCACCTTGCAAACCAACACACACAATAGCCCAAACGGCGGGGTTATGTCCAAGAATATGCATTTTCATTTTATGCTTCCAACTAGCAAAATTAGTACCATCAAAGTAAGGACCTCTACGGTGATAATTTCCCTCGCTAGACGCCATACTCTCCTAGGTTGTGAAACCAAGGCTATGACCACCAAAAGCTATGGAGATCAAGCAAATGGAGACCAAAGCTCTGATACCACTTGTAGGATCGAAAGTATGTCTAGAGGGGGGGTGATTAGACTACTTGACAAAATAAAAACTTAACCTTTTCCCAATTTTAGCTCTTGGCAGATTTTAGCTAATTTAGGACAAGTCAAGCAATCATCACATAATTCAAGCAAGCATGCAAAGAGTATATAGGCAGCGGAAAGTAAAGCATGCAACTTGCAAGAATGTAAAGGGAAGGGTTTGGAGAATTCAAACACAATTGGAGACACGGATGTTTTTCCCGTGGTTCGGATAGGTGGTGCTATCCTACATCCACGTTGATGGAGACTTCAACCCACGAAGGGTAACGGTTGCGCGAGTCCACACAGGGCTCCACCCAAGGGTAACGGTTGCGCGAGTCCACACAGGGCTCCACCCACGAAGGGTCCACGAAGAAGCAACCACCCACAAAGGGTCCACGAAGAAGCAACCTTGTCTATCCCACCATGGCCATCGCCCACACAGGACTTGCCTCACTAGCGATAGATCTTCACGAAGTAGGCGATCTCCTTGCCCTTACAAACTCCTTGGTTCAACTCCACAATCTTGTCGGAGGCTCCCAAGTGACACCTAGCCAATCTAGGAGACACCACTCTCCAAGAAGTAACAAATGTTGTGTAGGTAATGAACTCCTTGCTCTTGTGCTTCAAATGATAGTCTCCCCAACACTCAACTCTCTCTCATAGGATTTGGATTTGGTGGAAAGAAGATTTGAGTGGAAAGCAACTTGGGAAGGCTAGAGATCAAGATTCATATGGTAGGAATGGAATATCTTGGTCTCAACACATGAGTAGGTGGTTCTCTCCCAGAACATATGAGTTGGAATGGTTTGTGTGTTCTGATGGCTCTCTCCACGAATGAAGAGGAGGTGGAGGGGTATATATAGCCTCCACACAAAATCCAACTGTTACACAGTTTTCCAATCTCGGTGGGACCGAATCAATAAACTCGGTCGGACCGAAAATGTAAACCTAGTGATCGTTAGAGATTTTCGGTGGGACTGACATGCAACTCGGTAGGACCGATATGGTTAGGGTTTGGGCATAACGTAATCTCGGTGAGACCGATTACACAAACTCGGTGAGACCGAATTTGGTAATTAGCTAACCAGAGAGTTGGTCAGGCAAACTCGGTGGGACCGATTTGCTCTTTCGGTGAGACCGAGTGGAACTCGGTGAGACCGAAAAGTTACAAGGGGGAAACACTGAGTTTACATTGCAATCTCGGTGGGACCGATTCGCTCTTTCGGTGAGACCGAAAAGTTACGAAAGGGAAATAGAGAGTTTGCAACCCCATCTCGGTGAGACCGAGATCCCTATTGGTAGGACCGAATTGCTAGGGTTTGGCAGTGGCTACTGACAAGAGAAAACTCGGTGGCGCCGGATAGGAAGAATCGGTAGGACCGAGTTTGGCTTGGGGTTTAGGTCATATGTGGATATGGTAAAGTAGTTGAGGGTTTTGGAGCATATCACTAAGCACATGAAGCAAGAGTCTCATTAAGCAACACCTCATCCCTCCTTGATAGTATTGGCTTTTCCTAAAGACTCAATGTGATCCTGGATCACTAAAATATAAAATGAAGAGTCTTGAGCTTTTGAGCTTGAGCCAATCCTTTGTCCTTAGCATTTTGAGGGTTCCACTTTCACATCCATGCCATGCCAATCATTGAGCTTTCCTGAAATAATCATCTTGGAATAGCATTAGCTCAATGAGCTATATGTTGTTATGAATTACCAAAACCACCTAGGGATAGTTGCACTTTCAATCTCCCCCTTTTTGGTAATTGATGACAACATATAGATCAAAGCTTCGACAAATGATAATAAGCATGAAATATATCGTCGCTTTGAGAAGTATGTGATAAGTAAGAGCTCCCCCTAAATTTGTGCATATTTAAAATTTGCTTTGGACTGCAAATGCACAAGGAGTTAGAGTCATGGGTTACTCTTCCATGTCACATACATCTTGGTGGAGCGCTTAAAAATGATAAGAATGAAATACATGCACTCATCACCAAGAAAAGTGAAAGATCACATAAGATAGATAAGGTAATAGCATTAAGCAAGCATTAAGTGTAGCTTATGATCAAACACGTGATCATCAATGTCTCACACGCACTCAAAAGCAAACAAGTTTGAAAAACCACCAAATAAAGCAAGAGAGAAAAGCAACACACTCTCTCTCGAAGCCTATGATCTATACATCTTCTCCCCCTTTGGCAACAAGTTACCAAAAAGTTCCTAGAAAATGCATAGCACTAGATCGACGCTCAGGCTTGATCTTCAGGTGGTGGTGGAGTCCGGATCACTCCAAGGACGAAGGCTTCGGTAGATGCTGAAGTAGACGCTGGAGTTGGAGCTGAAGTAGATGCTGGAGCTGGTGGAACTGAGGCTGTGGCTGGTGCTGAGGTGGTGGCTCTTGTGTCAGCAACTGGCACGGCAGACGACCTCGGACCTCTTGGCACTCTGGCAAAGGCATGAGTAGTAGTCATGCCTCTCTTATCCTGCATGTCCTCCTGGAGCTGCTCCACTACAGACTGAACCTCTGTTACTTTGACATCCAAGTCATAGAACTTCTGTTCCATGATTCTCTCTAGGCTCTGCTGATTCTGAGTGAGGGTGGCCAGACTTTGCTCAATCCTCAGCGTGGATGCAATCAAGTAACCAAGCTGCTCTTGTTTAGTCTTCAAGAAGTATTCAGATGCCTCCTCTTGAGTTGGCATCTTGGCAGCTTTCTCCTTCCTCGCCTTCTCCTTCTTTGTGTAAGCTTGTGCAGACGACGGTTCATTCTCAGTCATGACAACTTCATTGTCCTCAAAATCTGGACGGATGGGCAAATGTTCCTTGTCCAACAAATATATGCCCGTGCCCATCTTGGAGTTGATGAGCTCCTGAATCTGAGGGGCATATCCGCAACTCCTCTTCTGGTCTGCTGCAGTCCTCTTGATTGTTTCCACTATGAGGCTCATCACTTTGAACTTCTGGGGCACATCAAACACATGTAGCAAGTTGATAGCATGGCCTCTGATCATCTTGTGATCACCTGACTTGGGCAATAAGGTGTGCCTCAAGATCCAATTGATAGTCGGGAGCCCTGACAGAAGGTAATGTACTGAGGCAAACTTGAAAGTGTCAAGTGCTTCATTTGGGATCTCCTTGTACATATTTGACATTGAGTTGTGGTCCATCTTCTTCTTGGCATAGATATCCAAGTCATCATCTTGCTCCTCTGGGGCATTAATGATCTGTGCCCACTCAGCAACTGTGGATTGGTACCTTGTACCCTCAGACATCCATGTGATCCTCCCATCTGGATAAAAATGTGCCGTGGAGTAGAACTGCATTATAAGCTCCTCATTCCACTTTGTGAGCTTCTGCCCAACAAAGTCAGCTACTCCACAAGCTATGAAGCTGTCTTGCACTCCAGGATAGTGCTCCTCATTGTCCTTGATGTATGTCCAATCAACCCATCTCATATCACAGACAATGGGCTTCTTATCTAGCAGCACTGTCTCATAAAAATCATGCTGCTCCTTGGTGTGAAACCTGTAGTCAACTGCTGTCCTTCTCCTTGAAGCATACGGGTCTGCTTCTCTCCATTTCCTCAGCCCTGAATCTCTCCCGAGCTTCATATCCTCAGCCACAGGATGAGCATCGTTGTGGTCTGGGATCTTGGGCTTTAGCTTCCTTAGGACATTCTCTTCCTCTTCTTCTGCAACAGTCTCAGGCACTGGGGCCTTGTTCTTCTCAGCTGCAGGAATGCTTCTTGTGTTCCTCTTTGGCTTTGGCTTTGGAGCTGGCTTGGCCTTGGAAGCAGCTCCCCCTGATTTTATGGCATCTCCCATTAGCTTGGGTGCCTTGGGTGCTGGTGCAGCTACTTCTTCTTCCTCCTCCTCTTCCATGATGGAAGCTTTGCCAAGCACTCTAGCCACAGTCTTCTTCACCCTTTCCTTTCTTTTCTTGCCCTCAGCTGCAACTGGCTCTATGGGCTTCTCAGTTGACATTCTGGCCTTTGACATTGGCTGCCTGCCTGCTGGCCTTTTGATTTTCAGGCCTGGCTTAGTGCCTTGAGCTGGCTCAACTCTCTTGGAAGTGGCCTCTTCCTCTGCCACATAATCTTCATCTTCGGAATCAGAAGTCCTCTTCTTCCTCTGTCTCGTGGCAGCCTTTGGCAGGTTGCTAGGAGTGCTCCTACTGCCTTCATCAGAAGAACTGGAGGGACTAGTGCCCTCACTCATCACCACTTGCTGTTCTGACACATTCTGGCTATCACTTTGATCAGACATGCTGCAAACTGACTACTGACCCTGTGAACAGTTTATAGATGAGGTAGAAAAGGATGAGCATCACAAAATGCAGAGATTTTTGCAAAAGAATGATCCAAAAACTTAGTTTTAGTTTCCCACTGAAATCATCTCAGATCTACCGATTTTCAAACTCGGTGATACCGAAGCAGTTTTGGCACCTGAACTGGTGAACTCGGTTGGACCGAGTCATAGTTCGGTGGCACCGAGACTGCTAGGGTTTCACAAAGTTCCAAAATCGGTCACACCGATAAGTAATTCTCGGTCAGACCGAGTCTCACTTGTGCAATGGCATAAGACAAATCGGTGGGACCGAGTTTTTCAACTCGGTGGGTCCGAGATGGTTTCGGCGGAAACCTAAACCTAGAATTTTCGAATCAAACCTAATCTATGAGTTCATTGACTGGATAGAAGTTTATCAAACGTGGCTAGAATCAATATGATCACAATGTGCTAGGAATCAGATTGGGGAATAGCACAAAGATCAAGTCCATACCCTAGTTCGGCGGGGCTTGCTACAGCGGCAACGGCGGGGCAGAATTCCCGTTGACGGCGACGGAGACCAGCGACTGGAGGCGGCTGGCGGCGAGAAGACGATCCGGAGACCACGAGGGCAGAGCAGGCTATCGCGCGGGCGAAGGGGTTCGGAGAAATTTCCAAAATTTTGCCCGTGACTGTATATAGCCCGACCCTGTCGGTGTGACCGAGTGGAACAACTCGGTGGCACCGAGATTCATAACTGCGTGCAGTTACTAAAACTCGGTGTGACCGAAATGTTCAAATCGGTTGCACCGAGATCGAAAACCTAGATCAACTTAATGATCTCGGTAGGACCGAAAGTGGGGTATCGGTCAGACCGAGAATCATAAAGAGGTTTTGGAAGTTAAAGTCTATGACGAATCGAGGACTCCGAGCGCTCCTCACACAGAGTGGTTCGAATCTGACTTGATCAAATTTTGTGATGCAGCATGAATAGAGTTTGAGACGAGAAAAGCATAGATAGCTAGAGGAGGTACTTAGGCATTCTTGTCCATCCACTTGGCAAGAAGAAATAAAACCGAACAATCAAAACAACAAGTGGATGTCCTCGAATGTGTAAAATATGCAACCAGCATGCTCACACAATAAGATGGCAAATGAAATATGTGGCAAGGCATGCACAACCAATTCTAGCATCTATCAAGCAATTTGCGATGACTAGGTCATCTATATATGAGTATGTTGACTTAGGAGTCGAGTGATAACACTTGATCATAGGTCATACTCATCGTTTAAGCTCAAGTGGGGTTACCACTTTTACATAAAGCATTGTTGTGTTCACATCTTTAGAGTTGCTTTAGCTCAAGTCTTAGAGTAAAGCTCCCCCTAGATGTGATATCCCCCCTAAGAGGGATGAACTAACCTTGGGTTTTGTCGATGATGACTTCATGTATATGTTGAAGATGTGGATGCTCAATGTTCATGTAGATCACTTGGAGCTATCCATTTGAGTGAATTGCACTTTCAATACCTACATGGGTTAGTCCCACAAGGAACAAACAAGGATATCCATAGACATAGAGTGATGCACACACAAGATGATGTCCATGAAAACTTTTAGGTTACCTTGTCCCTTGTCTTACCAACAAGAGGGTTTGTGACTCCTTGAACTAGTGCAAGATGTGGAAGTTGATTGCACTTGTTCTTGCCAAAATGATAAGAGTGAAGTATGTTGGCGGAGTCACCCTCAAGAACTCTCTAGTTCTTCTTATTTTGGATCCACATCATCTTGATGGGAATCCTTGGAGTTGTAGTCGTACTTGATGAAGTGGAACTTGAAGTAGTCTTGGGGATCCACTTGACTAAGGTCTTAGGAGCTTCTTCAAATGCATCAATTTCCTCTTGAAGCTTGTCCTTGCCTTTTTGCTTGTAGTCTTGTGGTGGAAGATCATCTTGAGCTTGTGTCCCCTTGAAAGAAGTATCATACTTCTCTTTTTGAGGGACAAACTTTGTCTTGGGGTATTGATCTTCTTCCCACTCAACTCCATTGGCATTGAACTTTCGTTCAAAACCAACACCTTGATTCTTCCGGTGCATTCCTTGCTTGCGCACAATTTCCTCGAATTGCTTACTCCCGGCAAGGCTTTTGTACACTCCTTTCTCTATAATTCCCTTCAATAAGCTATTTTCTTGCTCAAGTGTAACTTGGCTAAGAGAATCATTAGTGGAATCAAGAGAACTACTAGAAGCAACAATATTGGATTTAACATGATCATTGTTACTACTAGAGGAAGAATCTTTCTTGTTACTAGACTTGACTTGAGGCATGTAAGTGGATAAGAGTAAACGCTTGGCAATGTAAGAAGAACTTTTCTTGCGGAGATCATCATTGATTGCCTTTAAGAACTCATGCTCTTGCTCAAGATTGAGCTTTTCAAAGCGTAATTTCTCATGAGCTCTTAAAAGTTCTCGATGATCTTCGAAGATAGTTTCATGAGCTAACTTAAGAGTGTTTAGTTCTTTAGTTAGAGCCTCAATCTTCTCCTTATCATTGTCATTCGTTTTATCTTGATTAGCATGATTAATTGGTCTTTCATCATAATATTCATCACTAGAGTTGTCACCAAGCAAATCATCACCTAACAAGTCATCTTCATCACTATTGAAATCAACATACTCGGGGTGTGTTACCTTAGGACCTTTGGCCATGAAGCATCTTCCAATTCCTTCATTTGGTGAGTCAAATATGTCGTGGGAGTTGGTTGACACAAGTGCTAGACCGGCAACACCTTCATCTTGAGTATCTTCGGAGTCGGAGTGATAACTTCTCTCGGAGTGGCTGTCGGAGTCTGAGCCGGACACCCATTCACCAACATGAGCTTGATGTCTTCGTCTTGTGTAGCTCCTTGATGATTTTTCCTTCCTTTCCGAATCCTTGCTTCTCCGTGAGTATCTTCGTTCATAACGATCATCTCTACTCCTTCTCTCTCTTGGTGGTGATTCTTTGCTTCTTCTTCTTGGAGAATCTTCTCTTCTCTTGTAGGGAGCCGTACACTCATTGGAATAGTGTCCGGGTCTTCCACAATTGTAGCAGTTTCGCTCTCGACTAGAAGATCTTTTGTCATTGTAGGACCTTGACTTGAAGCTTCTATCTTTGCTTCTGCTCTTGTAGAACTTGTTGAAGTTCTTCACCATTAAGCTCAATTCTTCATTGAAGTCTTGCTTCTCACTTGATGATGTAGGGGCTTCACATGAGGCTTTATAGGCACCACTTGATTTGTTGTGAAGTTCCTCTTTATCCTTAAGTGACATCTCATGAGCAACAATTCTTCCAATCACCTCCGTTGGCTTGAGATCTTTGTAATTGGGCATCATTTGGATCAATGTGCACACGGTATCATATTTTCCATCCAAGGCTCTTAGGATCTTCTTGATGATGAATCTATCGGTCATCTCTTCACTTCCTAAGCCAGCAATCTCATTTGTGATGAGAGCAAGCCTAGAGTACATTTCAGCGACACCTTCACCATCCTTCATCTTGAACTTGTCAAGTTGGCTTTGAAGCACATCCAACTTGGATTCCTTGACGGAGTCGGTACCTTCGTGCATATCAATCAAAGTGTCCCAAATTTCCTTTGCATTCTCAAGACGGCTAATTTTGTTGAATTCTTCGGGGCACAATCCGTTGAAGAGAATATCACAAGCTTGAGCATTGTATTGCAACATCTTCAACTCATCCGCGGTAGCTTCACGGTTTGGTTCTCTCCCATCAAAGAAGTCACCTTGCAAACCAACACACACAATAGCCCAAACGGCGGGGTTATGTCCAAGAATATGCATTTTCATTTTATGCTTCCAACTAGCAAAATTAGTACCATCAAAGTAAGGACCTCTACGGTGATAATTTCCCTCGCTAGACGCCATACTCTCCTAGGTTGTGAAACCAAGGCTATGACCACCAAAAGCTATGGAGATCAAGCAAATGGAGACCAAAGCTCTGATACCACTTGTAGGATCAAAAGTATGTCTAGAGGGGGGGGTGATTAGACTACTTGACAAAATAAAAACTTAACCTTTTCCCAATTTTAGCTCTTGGCAGATTTTAGCTAATTTAGGACAAGTCAAGCAATCATCACATAATTCAAGCAAGCATGCAAAGAGTATATAGGCAGCGGAAAGTAAAGCATGCAACTTGCAAGAATGTAAAGGGAAGGGTTTGGAGAATTCAAACGCAATTGGAGACACGGATGTTTTTCCCGTGGTTCGGATAGGTGGTGCTATCCTACATCCACGTTGATGGAGACTTCAACCCACGAAGGGTAACGGTTGCGCGAGTCCACACAGGGCTCCACCCAAGGGTAACGGTTGCGCGAGTCCACACAGGGCTCCACCCACGAAGGGTCCACGAAGAAGCAACCACCCACAAAGGGTCCACGAAGAAGTAACCTTGTCTATCCCACCATGGCCATCGCCCACACAGGACTTGCCTCACTAGCGGTAGATCTTCACGAAGTAGGCGATCTCCTTGCCCTTACAAACTCCTTGGTTCAACTCCACAATCTTGTCGGAGGCTCCCAAGTGACACCTAGCCAATCTAGGAGACACCACTCTCCAAGAAGTAACAAATGTTGTGCAGGTAATGAACTCCTTGCTCTTGTGCTTCAAATGATAGTCTCCCCAACACTCAACTCTCTCTCATAGGATTTGGATTTGGTGGAAAGAAGATTTGAGTGGAAAGCAACTTGGGAAGGCTAGAGATCAAGATTCATATGGTAGGAATGGAATATCTTGGTCTCAACACATGAGTAGGTGGTTCTCTCCCAGAACATATGAGTTGGAATGGTGTGTGTGTTCTGATGGCTCTCTCCACGAATGAAGAGGAGGTGGAGGGGTATATATAGCCTCCACACAAAATCCAACCGTTACACAGTTTTCCAATCTCGGTGGGACCGAATCAATAAACTCGGTCGGACCGAAAATGTAAACCTAGTGACCGTTAGAGATTTTCGGTGGGACTGACATGCAACTCGGTAGGACCGATATGGTTAGGGTTTGGGCATAACGTAATCTCGGTGAGACCGATTACACAAACTCGGTGAGACCGAATTTGGTAATTAGCTTACCAGAGAGTTGGTCAGGCAAACTCGGTGGGACCGATTTGCTCTTTTGGTGAGACCAAGTGGAACTCGGTGAGACCGAAAAGTTACAAAGGGGAAACACTGCGTTTACATTGCAATCTTGGTGGGACCGATTCGCTCTTTCGGTGAGACCGAAAAGTTACGAAAGGGAAATAGAGAGTTTGCAACCCCATCTCGGTGAGACCGAGATCCCTATCGGTAGGACCGAATTGCTAGGCTTTGGCAGTGGCTAGTGACAAGAGAAAACTCGGTGGCGCCGGATAGGAAGAATCGGTAGGACCGAGTTTGGCTTGGGGTTTAGGTCATATGTGGATATGGGAAAGTAGTTGAGGGTTTTGGAGCATATCACTAAGCACATGAAGCAAGAGGCTCATTAAGCAACACCTCATCCCTCCTTGATAGTATTGGCTTTTCCTAAAGACTCAATGTGATCTTGGATCACTAAAATATAAAATGAAGAGTCTTGAGCTTTTGAGCTTGAGCCAATCCTTTGTCCTTAGCATTTTGAGGGTTCCACTTTCACATCCGTGCCATGCCAATCATTGAGCTTTCCTGAAATAATCATCTTGGAATAGCATTAGCTCAATGAGCTATATGTTGTTATGAATTACCAAAACCACCTAGGGATAGTTGCACTTTCAATGACACAGACGAAACACCAGTGCAGAACGTTGCTAGCGTGTGCTCCGTGCCCGTAATATAACGCCTTATTTGTGATGAACAATTGTCCTGTTTCAAAAAATATCACACGCCAAAGTAATTGTTCACACAAACCGGACGGATATCACCTGATTTGTTTGGATGAGATATGACCCGTTCATCGCGACAGAGGCCGCTGAGGCAGGCCGGTGACTCAACATAGCCCCGGCGACTCAACATGGTAGAGGCGGCCCAACGCGGCCCCGACGGCTCACTGTAACATTGGTACAGAATGTTGCCAACTCGTGCTCCATACCCATGGTATAAACACAGTTATCATGCGTACAAAACATACAGCAGGGCAAAGTAGTTGTTTGTCCAAAGAAATCAACATGTACTTAGCAAGAAATATATAGGACAAATATCACCTGATTTATTTAGGCGAAAGCTCCGTACGCAGACCCTCTTTCCAAGTTCCCTTGGCCAGTTAAAATATTCGGCCCTTGTTTTTTACTCAGCCAAATTCCTCGGTCCTCTGCTCTTTGCTGGTGTCCACGCCCATAGGCTATCCCGAGTGGATGTAATAGTTGTACTGATGCTAGACTAGTACCGATAGCAATCTAACCAAGTTATTCCCTCTTGGTAGCATAAAAGGCCGCTTCAAACCTTCAAATCCAAATTTGATCACCAACTCTTCAATGACCATGCACTAATGCTGCAAACTGAACTTTTGTTTTTTTGTTTTTTTCTAAACAGCAGCGGCGTGATGGTGCGAGGCAGGATCTGCTTCGGTAATGGAGGCAAGTCCGGCTATGGAAATTTCACTGACAAAGGGAAAAAACTGCCACAGCAGTGCTGTGGCAGAAGGGCGCCGGGGGCGAGCCGACGACAGCAGCTCAGAGGCGAGCGGAGACCGCGGAGGCGGACGACATGGCAGGCGGCTTAACGGGTCGCCGAAGGCGGCACAGGCCGTAGCGGACCACGGCGAATAGGTGGCTCAGCCCAGAGGCAAAGGGCGACTGTGGCAACTCAAGGGCACGGATCCGGCCCAGAGTAGAGGTGCACTGGAATTTGGCAAATCACAGCAGCAGCAGAAGCGCTCGTGGCAAAGGTGGAGGCCGCAACAGCGGCTCTGCCACGACAGAGACGGTGCGGGCCCCACGGTGGGCGCCAACTGTCGTGGAATTGTCACGTCAGATGTCCTAGCAGAAGGACTTAGTCGTGAGGCCAACGCATCTATGTGGTAGCTTGAGAGGGGTTGAGAAGAATCGAGAAACACAACACAAGACGAGGATTTAGACAGCTTCGGGCCCCGGGAAACATCATCCGGTAACAACCCTACATGCTGTTTGAGGCTAGATCTCATTATCATCACGAGGGAGTCGCCGTAAACCGGCTCTCCTCTAATTGTGTCTAGCCCTAGAGATTGTTGTTTGCTTGTCCCCCTTTGAGGAGCCCTGTCCCTCCTTATATATGTTGAAGGGGCGGGTTACATGTGGAGTCCAACTCGGACTTTAACTTAAACTATTTTGACTTCCCTTCCTAGGCTTCTTAACGTCTGCCGGTTTAACATTGTGTGCTGGTTTAACATTGTCTGTCGGTTTAACATTGTCTGCCGGTTTAACATTGTCTGCCGGTTTAACACCAGCCGGTTTACCGTCTGTCTTAGCCATCTGTCTTGACTCTCTATATTAACTCTCCGCCGGTTTACCATCCGCCGGTTTACCAAGTCCCAGCCGGTTTACAACTCTAGCTGGGTCATACCGCGGGGTATATCCCCGACAGGTTCAGTTAATAGCCATCGATCGATCGCTCGGGTTCAGTAATGCGTAGCCTGCAGTGTAATCGCTCGGGTTCCGTTAGAGCCCAACGCCTCGCTCGGGTTCAGTTAGAGCCAACGCCTCGCACACACGCACGTACGTGTACGAGAGAAACGCGCATCGCTCGGCCCCCGACCTCCCACCGTAACTGGGAACTCCCCGAAATTTTCCTCGCCCTCGCTTCTACCACGGTTTTTTCCGTCATGGATGGCCCAAAGAATGTCATGCAGCTGCGTCGCCGGCCCGCCCAGGACGAAAAACCCATTTTCTATCATGATTTTTTGTCATGGAAGTAGGAGCCCACCACATCTAATATGATACCGGTTTTTGTCACAATTATCGTCATAGAAGTTTCATATGTATGATAGAAAAAAAATAGTTCGGCCCAAAATGTCAAGGATGTGTCTTTTTTTGTAGTGACTGTCCGATGGTAGAGCTAAATCATGCTCATTGTGATCGTGCGGTGCACTCGGCAAGGGCTCGAATCTGCCGAAGATCAAGTCTCCGTGGATATCGGCCGTGTGGTTTATGCTTCCAAACCTGACCTGGTGGCCAGGGTCGTAACTCTCGATCTGCTCCAGATGGCCAAGCGAGTTGGCCTGCAGTGCGGAGCCACCGAATACAAATATCTGTCCGGGGAGGAAAGTCTCACCCTGGACTACATCGCTATCGATGATTGAAGGGGCCATCCAGCCTAACGATGACGACACAGAGGAACTCTCAATGAAAGCACCAATGTCGGTGTCAAAACCGGCGGATCTCGGGTAGGGGGTCCCGAACTGTGCGTCTAAGGCGGATGGTAACAGGAGGCAGGGGATACGATGTTTACCCAGGTTCGGGCCCTCTTGATGGAGATAATACCCTATGTCCTGCTTGATTGTTCTTGATAATATTAGTAATACAAGAGTTGATCTACCACGAGATCAGAGAGGCTAAGCCCGAGAAGCTAGCCTATGGTATGATTGTTGTTCTTGGTCCTACGGACTAAACCCTCCGGTTTATATAGACACCGGAGGGGCTAGGGTTACACAGAGTCGGTTACAAGGAAGGAGATCTACATATCCGTATTGCCAAGCTTGCCTTCCACGCCAAGGAGAGTCCCACCCGGACACGGGATGAAGTCTTCAATCTTGTATCTTCATAGTCCAACAGTCCGGCCAAAGTATATAGTCCGGCTGTCCGGATACCCCCTAATCCAGGACTCCCTCAGCGCCTCTCGCTCTTCGGCGCTCCAACGGTCCCGCTGTGCGGTGAGCCACAACCTATTGGCGCAGATGTGCCTAGCTTGCTCTGTGACGCGCCATCCATCATGTTGTGCGGCGAGCTGCAACCTGTCGGCGCTGACATGCCTATCTTGATCCGCGACGCTCAAGCGCGATGTGCCAAAGGTATGCTCAACCCTGGCGATGACGCGCATCACGGCGTCGTCCATCGTGTTGCCGGGGAGAGCCTCGGCCTCGACGGGCCGTGGCGCCTGCTTGTTTTCCTCGTCGACGAGATTGATGGCAGAGGCGGCGCTTTGGTGGGTTGGCATGCTTGGAAAAGGTGGATGTGCTACAAGCTGCGCTCGTCGCCTCCGTGCGTCACGCGCCGCCTATGCGCAATATCGCTGGGTGGCGGGAAATAGGTGAGGAAATGGCGGGAAACGGTGGCGTGTTCATAAAACGCCACCAATTAATGGAAACTTAGCATGGAAGGAACATCGAGCTAGCAAAAGAAGTAGATGATGATCTGATGAACATGGACCACACTAAGGAACCCGTCGGTGATGAATTCATCAATCCCAAATGGTTGAATACTAGCAAGCGTTTGCCCACAACTCACATGGCCAATTCCATCACAAACAGGTCGGATGGATCAACTGTATGCCACGTATCGCACATTGTGAAAAAGTAATGCGGTATACCTTCTTTAACACGTGTTAAAAATAAAAAAATAAAAAAACAAGTACCTCGAGGTTAAATTAACTCATGGGATGAACTTCCCATCCCGTCACCCATCTGATGGCTGCTCTAGCCTGAGCATACTTAACTTGAGACTTTTCTTACAAGAGCTACTAGTGAAACAGCTGGTCCTTGCTGATAGGATGCCTCTTCGCATCCTTATGGCGTATCCGGATGACCGCCCGTCCCCCAATGGCCAATAGATGTTGTGTAGACAGAACATATCACATACGTCTTATTAAAAGCAATCGCCTGTGTTATTATCGGTCTTCGCACACATTTCTGATTACAGGCCTATTTGTCGCGTATCACACACATCTTGTTATATTGAACCGTTTCTGTTCTCTTGTCTCAATGCAAACAGTTCATCCGAGTGAACCGCATGCCGTATATCGCACACACCTTCTTCTGGCTGTCCGTTTCTTTTGTATTGCCTAATCACAAACAGTTCATCTGAGTAAACCGTATTATGTATATCGCACACACCTTCATCTGGCTGCCCGTTTCTTTTGTTCCTCCTCATCGCAAACAATTAATTGAGCTGAACCGTATGCCCTGCATTGCGCACACAACTAAAATCTGAACCGTGTTTGATGCATCCTCCATCGCAAATGTTTTGCACCTTTTCTGACGGTTATTTTAAACCACCGTTTGCGACTATGGCATCGCACACAGTTTCGACGAAGGGTCTCGGATCGTAGTGTCGCGTTAGCTGCAACTTGCGGTAGTGGTAGGGGTATCAAGGCACGTATTGTATTATTGCCATCAAGGATAACAAGATGGGGTTTTCATCATATTGCTTGAGTTAATCCCGCTACATCATGGCATCTTGCTTAATGCATTACTCTATTCTTATGAACTTAATACTCTAGATGCAGGCAGGAGTCGGTCGATGTGTGGAGTAATAGTAGTAGATGTAGAATCGTGTCGGTCTACTTGACACGGAAGTGATGCCTATATTCATGATCATTGCCTTAGATATCGTTATAACTTTGTGCTTTTCTATCAATTGCTCGGCAGTAATTTGTTCACCCACCATAATAATTTCTATCTTGAGAGAAGCCACTAGTGAAACCTATGGCCCCAAGTATATTTTCCATCATATAAGTTTTCGATCTACAATTCTAGTTTACTATTTACTTTCCTTTGCAATCTTTTACTTTCTATTCCATAAACCAAAAATACCAAAAATATTATTTTACCATTTATCCATATCTATCAGATCTCACTTTGCGAATAACCGTGAAGGGATTGACAACCTCTTTGTCGTTGGTTGCAAGTTGGTGTTTGTTTGTGCAGGTATTCGGTGGCTTGTTGCGTAGTCTCCTACTGGATTGATACCTTGGTTCTCAAAACTGAGGGAAATACTTACACTACTTTGCTGCATCACACTTTCCTCTTCAAGGGAAAAACCAACGCGAGCTTAAGAGGTAGCAAGAAGGATTTCAGGCGCCGTTGCCGGGGAGATCTACACCAAGCCAAGACATACCAACTACCCATCATAAACACTCATCTGTCACATTACATTATTCTCTATTCGCCTCTCGTTTTCCTCTCCCCAATTTCTAAAACAATTTTTGAAAATATTTTCCTTTTCTTCGCCCTTCTTTCCGTCTGTCTTTTCGTTTGCCTTTATGTCTCACTTGGCTCATTTGCTTGTTTGGTTGGAATAATTGTGTATTTATTGCAAATCAAAGAACCTAAGGCTTATGAATCTTCATCCACTTGCTAATCTTTTCAAGAGATCCAATTATGATGAACCAATTGATAGTGAGTTGAGTGCACTAGATTATCTTTATGAGGTTTTGCTTGAAATTTGTGAATCTGAAAAATGTGATGAAGTGTTGAAAGAAGAAAATTATAAAGTGATTTATGATAGCTCCTTGAATGAAAAGCATGATTGCAATGATGTTATTATAAATTGTGTTAATGATATGCAAAACCCTAAGCTTGGGGATGCTAGTTTTGCTATGTCCACTATTTGTAGCAATGATCATGATTGGGGTGATTCTTCTTATGATCTTGAAAATTTATTCAAGCCCCATGATGAATATGAGATTGATAATAATGTTTGCAATAATATTGAAAGTGGGTTTGGAAGAGTGTCAACTTTAGATCCCACATATTTGGAGAATATTCAATCTTATGAAATTTTTGATAAAAGTGGATTTGGAGAGGTCATGACTTTAGTTAATGTTAATCCCACTATTTTGGAAGAGTGTCAACTTTGCATGCATGAGGATTGTGTTGAGAATATATATTATGTGATAGCTATATAGTTGATTTTTCTTATGATCCTACATGTAATTATTATGAGAGACGAAAATACGGTTGTAGAAATTTTTATGTTACTAAATTACCTCTCATCATGTTGAGATTGCTATCGTCTCTTTCTTCTTCCTTGCATATGCTAGTTTTTGCTTGGCTTGATAATTTGTTTGCTTATAGAATACCTATGCATAGGAAGTATGTTAGACTTAAGTGTGTTTGTCACATGTTTTATGATGCTCTCTTTGTGCTTCAATTCTTGTCTTTCATGTGAGCATCATTAAAACCTCAATGCCTAGCTAGGGGCATTAAACAATAGCGCTTGTTGGGAGGCAACCCAATTTTATTTTTGTTCTTGCTTTTTAGGTCATGTTTTTCTTGGAATAAATCATCTAGCCTCTGCTTATATGTGTTTTTGTGTTTTAATTAGTGTTTGTGCCAAGTAAGACCTTCGGGATAGCTTACGATGATAGTTAATTTGATCCTGCTGAAAAATAGAAACTTTTGCGCCCAGGAGATTAGTTTTAATTTTTAACAAAAGCTCGATAAAATACTGATTCTTTCTGCAGAGGATTGATAAACAAATTATACAGGAATTCCTAATTTCTCAAAAAATTTGGAGTAACATAAGTATTCTAAATCTCCAGATTTCTACAAACTATTATGTTTTTGACAGATTCGGTTTTTCGCGTGTTGTTTGCTTATTTTGATGCACCTATGGTAGTATCGGGGGGTATGAACCATGGAAATTTTGTTATAAAGTAGATATTACACCAATATAAATAAAGAATGAGTTCACAACAGTACCAAAAGTGGTGATTTATTTTCTTATACTAACGGAGCTTAGAGATTTTCTGTTGGAGTTTTGTGTTGTGAAGTTTTCAAGTTTTGGGTAAGGATTTGATGGACTATGGAATAAGGAGTGGAAAGAGCCTAAGCTTGGGGATTCCCAAGGCACCCCAAGGTAATATTCAAGGATGTCAAAAAGCCTAAGCTTGGGGATGCCCCGGGAAGGCATCCCCTCTTTCATCTTCGTCTATCGGTAACTTTATTTGAGGCTATATTTTTATTCACCACATGATATGTGCTTTGCTTGGAGCGTCTTGTATGATTTGAGTCCTTGATTTTTAGTTTGCCACAATCATCCTTGTTTTACACACCTTTTGAGAGAGACACACATGAATCGTGATTTATTAGAATGCTCTATGTGCTTCACTTATATTTTTTGATCTAGGCAAATTTGCTCTAGTACTTCACTTATATCTTTTTAGAGCACGGTGGTAGTTTTATTTTATACAAATTGATGAACTCTCGTACTTCACTTATATTATTTTGAGAGTCTTTAGAACAGCATGGTAATTTGCTTTGGTTATAAAATTAGTCCTAATATGATAGGCATCCAAGAGGGATATAATAAAAACTTTCATATAAAGTGCATTGAATACCATGAGAAGTTTGATTCCTTATGATTGTTTTGAGATATGAAGATAGTGATATTAGAGTCATGCTAGTAAGTAGTTGTGAATTTGAGAAATAATTGTGTTAAGTTTGTGAGTCCCATAGCATGCACGTATGGTGAACCTTTATGTAACGAAGTTGGAGCATGAGATGTTTTTTTATTGTCTTCCTTATGAGTGGCGGTTGGGGACGAGCAATGGTCTTTTCCTACCAATCTATCCCCCTAGGAGCATGCGCGTAGTACTTTGTTTCGATGACTAATAGATTTTTGCAATAAGTATGTGAGTTATTTATGACTAATGTTGAGTCCATGAATTATACGCACTCTCACATTTCTGCCATTGCTAGCCTCTCTAGTACCGCGCAACTTTCGCCGGTACCATAAACCCACCACATATCCTTCCTCAAAATAGCCACCATACCTACCTATTATAGCATTTCCATAGCCATTCCGAGATATATTGCCATGCAATTCCACCGATCCGCTTATTATGACATGCATCATCATTACCATATTGCTTTGCATGATCATTTAGTTGACATCGTATTTGTGGCAAAGTCACCATTCATTATATTTTTATACATGTCACTCTTGATTCATTGCACATCCCGGTAGACCACCGGAGGCATTCACATAGAGTCATATTTTTGTTCTAGTATCGAGTTGTAATTCTTGAGTTGTAAGTAAATAGAAGTGTGATGATTTTCATTATTAGAGCATTGTCCCGTGTGAGGAAAAAAAAGAGAGAAAGGAAAAAAAAGAAAAGGCCCAAAAAAGACAGAAAAAGAGAGAAGGGCCAATGTTACTATCCTTTTTGCCACACTTGTGCTTCAAAGTAGCACCATGATCTTCATGATAGAGAGTCTCCTATGATATCACTTTCATATACTACTGGGAATTTTTCATTATAAAACTTTGCCCGTATATTCCAACGATGGGCTTCCTCAAATGGCCTAGGTCTTCATAAGCAAGCAAGCTGGATGCACACCCACTTAGTTTTCTTTTTGAGCTTTCATAAACTTATAGTTCTAGTGCATCCGTTGAATGGCAATCCCTACTCACTCACATTGATATGTATTGATGGGCATCTCCATAGCCCGTTGATATGCCTAGTTGATGTGATACTATCTCCTCCTTTTTGTCTTCTCCACAACCACCGTCTACTCCACCTATAGTGCTATATCCATGTCTCACGCTCATGTATTGCGTGAAAGTTGAAAAGGTTTAAGAACGTCAAAAGTATGAAACAATTGTTTGGCTTTTCATCGGGGTTGTGCATGATTTGAATATTTTGTGTGATGAAGATGGAGCTTAGCCAGACTATATGATTCTGTGCGGAAAAGCTTTCTTTGACCATGTTGTTTTGAGAAGACATAATTATTTTGTTAGTATGCTTGAAGTATTATTGTTTTTATGTCAATATTAAACTCTTGCTTTGAATCTTACGGATCTGAACATTCATGCCAAAATAAAGAGAATTACATGGATAAATATGTTAGGTGCTACCTCTTGAGCACTGCGTTGGTTTTCCCTTGAAGAGGAAAGGGTGACGCAGCAAAGTAGCGTAAGTATTTCCCTTAGTTTTTGAGAACCGAGGTATCAATCTAGTAGGAGACTACACGCAAGTCCCTCATACCTATACAAACAAATAAGAACCTCACAACCAACACGATAAAGGGGTTGTCAATCCCTTCACGATCACTTACGAGAGTGAGATCTGATAGAGATAATAATAATAATAAGATAAATATTTTTGGTATTTTATTATATAGATTGAAAGTAAAGATTGCAAAATAAAATAGATGAGAAACTTATATGATAAAAGATAGACTCAGGGGCCATAGGTTTCACTAGTGGCTTCTCTCAAGATAGCATAAGTATTACGGTGGGTGAACAAATTACTGTCGAGCAATTGATAGAAAAGTGCATAATCATGAGAATATCTAGGCATGATCATGTATATAGGCATCATGTCTGCGACAACTAGACCGAAACGATTCTGCATCTACTACTATTACTCCACACATCGACCGCTATCCAGCATGCATCTAGAGTATTAAGTTCATAAGAACAGAGTAACGCATTAGGCAAGATGAAATGATGTAGAGGGATAAACTCAAGCTATATGATATAAACACCATCTTTTTATCCTCGATGTCAACAATACAATACGTGCCTTGCTGCCCCTGCTGTCACTGGGAAAGGACACCGCAAGATTGAACCCAAAGCTAAGCACTTCTCCCATTGCAAGAAAGATCAATCTAGTAGGCCAAACAAAACTGATAATTCAAGGAGACTTGCAAAGATAACCAATCATACATAAAAGATTTCAGAGAAGAATCAAATATTGTTCATAGATAAACTTGATCATAAACCAACAATTTATAGGATCTCGACAAACACACAGCAAAAAGAGTTACAACAAATAGATCTTCAAGAAGATCGAGGAGAACATTGTATTGAGATCCAAAGAGAGAGAAGAAGCCATCTAGCTAATAACTATGGACCCGAAGGTTTGTGGTAAACTACTCCCACATCATCGGAGAGGCTATGGTGTTGATGTAGAAGCCCTCCGTGATCGATTCCCTCTCCGGTGGAGCTCCGGAAAAGGCCCCAAGATGGGATCTCTTGGGTACATAAGGTTGCGGCGGTGGAAATAGGGTTTCGTGGTGCTCCTGGATGTTTTCGGGGTATATGAATATATATATATATATATAGGAGGAAGAAGTAGGTCGCTGGAGCTGCGAGGGGCCCACGAGGGTGGGGGCGCGCCTCCCTGCCTCGTGGCCACCATGTTTCTTTCTTGACGTCTACTCCAAGTCCCTTGGATCATGTTTGTTCCAAAAATAACTCTCCCAAAGGTTTCATTCCATTTGGATTCCCTTTGATATTCCTTTTCTGCGAAACACTGAAATAGGCAAAAAAAAAGTAAAATTGGAACTGGGCCTTGGGTTAGTAGGTTAGTCCCAAAGATAGTATAAAGGTGTATAAATAAGCCCATTAACATCCAAAACAGATAACATAATAGCATGCAACAATCAAAAATTATAGATACGTTGGAGACATATCAAGCATCCCCAAGCTTAATTCCTGCTCGTTCTCGAGTAGGTAAATGATAAAAATAGAATTTTTGATGTGGAATGCTACCTAGCGTAATTCTTAATGTAATTCTCTTTATTGTGGCATGAATGTTCAGATTTGAGATTCAAGACAAAAGTTTAATATTGACATAAAAATAACAATACGTCAAGCATACTAACAAAGCAATTATGTCTTCTCAAAATAACATGGCCAAATAAAGCTGTCCCTACAAAATCATATAGTCTGGCTATGCTCTATCTTCTCCATGCAAAATATTTACATCATGCACAACCCCGATGACAAGCCAAGCAATTGTTTCATACTTTTGATGTTCTCAAACTTTTTCAATCTTCACGCAATACATGAGCGTGAGCCATGGATATAGCACTATAGGTGGAATAGAATGGTGGTTGTGGAGAAGACAAAAAGGAGCAGATAGTCTCACATCAACTAGGCATATCAACGGGCTATGGAGATGCCCATCAATAGATATCAATGTGAGTGAGTAGGGATTGACATGCAACGGATGCACTAGAGCTATAAGTGTATGAAAGCTCAACAAAAGAAACTAAGTGGGTGTGCATCCAACTTGCTTGCTCACGAAGACCTTGGGCAATTTGAGGAAGCCTGTCATTGGAATATACAAGCCAAGTTCTATAATGTAACATTCCCACTAGTATATGAAAGTGAAAACATAGGAGACTCTCTATCATGAAGATCATGGTGCTACTTTGAAGCACAAGTGTGGTAAAAGGATAGTAACATTGTCCCTTCTCTCTTTTTCTCTCATTTTTTATTATTTTTATTTGGGCCTTTTCTCTCTTTTTTATGGCCTATTTTTCTTTTTTTTCTTTTTCATTCGGAGTCTCATCCCGACTTGTGGGGGAATCATAGCCTCCATCATCATTTCCTCACATGGGACAATGCTCTAATAATGATGATCATCACACTTTATTTACTTACAACTCAAAAATTACAACTCGATTCTTAGAACAAAATATGACTCTATGTGAATGCCTCTGGCGGTGTACCGGGATGTGCAATGACTCACGAGTGACATGTATGAAAGAATTATGAATGGTGGCTTAGCCACAAATACGATGTCAACTACATGATCATGCAAAGCAATATGACAATGGTGAAGCATGTCATAATAAATGGGACGGTGGAAAGTTGCATGGCAATATATCTCAGAATGGCTATGGAAATGCCATAATTTGTAGGTATGGTGGCTTTTTTGAGGAAGGTATATGGTGGGTTTATGGTACCGGCGAAAGTTGCGCGGTACTAGAGAGGCTAGCAATGATGGAAGGGTGAGAGTGCATATAGTCCATGGACTCAACATTAGCCATAAAGAACTCACATACTTATTGCAAAAATCTATTAGTTATCGAAACAAAGTACTACGCACATGCTCCTAGGGGGATAGATTGGTAGGAAAAGACCATCGCTCATCCCCGACCGCCACTCATAAGGAAGATAATCAATAAATAAATCATGCTCCGACTTCATCACATGACGGTTCACCATACGTGCATGCTACGGGAATCACAAACTTTAGCACAAGTATTTCTCAAATTCACAAATACTCAACTAACATGACTCTAATATCACCATCTTCATATGTCAAAACAATCATCAAGTATCAAACTACTCATAGTATTCAATGCACTTTTTACGAAAGTTTTTATTATACCCATCTTGGATGCCTATCATATTAGGACTAATTTTATAACTAAAGAAAATTACCATGCTCTTTTAAAGGAATCTCAAAATAATATAAGTGAAGCATGAGAGATCAATAATTTCTATAAAATAAAACCACCACCATGCTCTAAAAGATATAAGTGAAGCGCTAGAGCAAAATTATCTAGCTCAAAAGATATAAGTGAAGCACATAGAGTATTCTAATAAATTCCAATTCATGTGTGTCTCTCCCAAAAGGTGTGTACAGAAAAAATTATTGTGGTAAACTAAAAAGCAAAGACTCAAATCATACAAGACACTCCAAGAAAAACACATATCATGTGGTGAATAAAAATATAGCCTCAAGTAAAGTTACCGATAGACGAAGACGAAAGAGGGGACGCCTTCCGGGGCATCCCCAAGCTTAGGCTTTTGGTTGTCCTTGAATTTTACCTTGGGGTGCCTTGGGCATCCTCAAGCTTAGGCTCTTGCCACTCCTTGTTCCATAATCCATCAAATCTTTACCCAAAACGAGAAAACTTCGCAACACAAAACTCAACAGAAAATCTCATGAGCTTCGTTAGTATAAGAAAACAAACCACCACTTAAGGTACTGTAATGAACTCATTCTTTATATTTGTATTGGTGTTAAACCTAATGTATTCCAACTTCTCTATGGTTCATACCCTCCGATACTAGCCATAGATGCATCAAAATAAGCAAACAACACACGAAAAAAATAATCTGTCAAAAACAGAACAGTCTGTAGTAATCTGTAGTTTTCGAATACTTCTGTAAACCCAAAAATTCTTAAATAAATTGGTGGACGTGAGGAATTTGTCTATTAATCATCTTCAAAAAGAATCAAACTAATCGCACTCTCCAGTAAAAAAATGGCAGCAAATCTCGTGAGCGCTAAAATTTCTGTTTTTTACAGCAAGATCGCTAAAACTTCCCCCAAGTCTTCCCAAAGGTTCTACTTGGAACAAACACTAATTAAAAGCATGAAAACACATATAAATTGAGGCTATATGAATTATTTATTACTAAGCATAACCAAAAAGCAAGAAACAAAAATAAAATTGGGTTGCCTCCCAACAAGCGCTATCGTTTAACGCCCCTAGCTAGGCATAAAAGCAAGAATAGATCTAGGTATTATCATCTTTGGTAGGCAATTCTTCAATAGCACACTTATAACCCTTGGGAGTTTCCTTCTTTTTATTAATGATCAAACTCCTAGGCAAGAAATCCATAAATTCATTTGTAGCAAAAGGTTCCTTAATGATAGTGAAGAAGTTGGGGAGAACACTTATTGACTTGAGATCCACATTTTCCTTACTAGAACATTCACCCTTATTTTTAGGAACATACATTAATTTGGCAATCTCGGTAGTAGGATGATTTGGAGTATTTTTAACGGATGAAAAGGCAGACCCTAAATTAGTAATAATATCCTCAAGTTTACCAATTCTTGTGGAATCTTGATCTATTCTTTCGTTAACTATAGGTTCATTTTATTTAAAAAAATAAGAGTAACCCCTACCTTAGGTCCATATTGAGTGATTGGGTTGTGGATCTTTTTATCCAAATTTTCAATCAACTCCACAGAGCCAACTTTATTTTCAATAATTTCAAGCATTTGCATCACATGTTCCAAAGTTAAAATAGTTCCATTAACCAAAAGAGGTGGTGGGCCAAACAAATCTATCATAGCATTATAAGAATCAAAAGTGTGGCTACCCAAGAAATTTCCTCCGGTAATGGTATCAAGAATATATATGTTCCAAGGAGTGATGCCTACATAAAAATTGTGAAGAAGAACGGAAGTGGATTGCTTCCTAGTAGATCTATTCTGAGCATTTCAAATTCTATGCCAAGTATCTTTTAGATTTTCTCCCTCCCTTTGTTTAAAATTAAGAACTTCATGATCGGGAGTACTAACAATGATAGAAGGATTAGCCATAACGACACATGGCGACACAAGAAGCAAGCGAAAAAGAGGCGAACGGAAAAATAGGCGAGCGGAAAAAGAGGGCGAATAAAACGGCAAGGTGAAGTGGGGGAGAGGAAAACCAGAGGCAAATGGAAAATAATGTAATGCGAGGGATAAGAGTTTGTGATGGGTACTTGGTATGTCTTGACTTGTGCATAGATCTCCCCGGCAAGAGTGGCAGAAATCCTTCTTGCTACCTCTTGAGCACTGCGTTGGTTTTCCCTTGAAGAGGAAAGGGTGATGCAGCAAAGTAGCATAAGTATTTCCCTTAGTTTTTGAGAACCAAGGTATCAATCCAGTAGGAGACTACACGCAAGTCCCTCGTACCTACACAAACAAATAATAACCTCGCAACCAACATGATAAAGGGGTTGTCAATCCCTTCACGGTCACTTACGAGAGTGAGATCTGATAGAGATAATAATAACAAGATAAATATTTTTGGTATTTTATGATATAGATTGAAAAATAAAATAGATGGGAAACTTATATGATAAAAGATAGACCCGGGGGCCATAGGTTTCACTAGTGGCTTCTCTCAAGATAGCATAAGTATTATGGTGGGTGAACAAATTACTGTCGAGCAATTGATAGAAAAGTGCATAATTATGAGAATATCTAGGCATGATCATGTATATAGGCATCACGTCCGCTACAAGTAGACAGAAACGATTCTGCATCTACTACTATTACTCCACACATCGACCGCTATCCAGCATGCATCTAGAGTATTAAGTTCATAAGAACAGAGTAACGCATTAGGCAAGATGACATGATGTAGAGGGGTAAACTCAAGCAATATGATATAAACACCATCTTTTTATCCTTGATGGCAACAATACAATACATGCCTTGCTGCCCCTGCTGTCACTGGGAAAGGACACCGCAAGATTGAACCCAAAGCTAAGCACTTCTCCCATTGCAAGAAAGATCAATCTAGTAGGCCAAACCAAACTGATAATTCGAAGAGATTTCCAAAGATAACCAATCATACATAAAAGATTTCAGAGAAGAATCAAATATTGTTCATAGATAAACTTGATCATAAACCCACAAATCATCGGATCTCGACAAACACACCGCAAAAGAGTTACATCAAATAGATCTCTAAGAAGATCGAGGAGAACATTGTATTGAGATCCAAAGAGAGAGAAGAAGCCATCTAGCTAATAACTATGGACCTGAAGGTCTATGGTAAACTACTCACACATCATTGGAGAGGCTATGGTGTTGATGTAGAAGCCCTCCGTGATCGATTCCCCCTCCGGCGGAGCTCCAGAAAAGGCCCCAAGATGGGATCTCTTGGGTACAGAAGGTTGCGGCGGTGGAAATAGGGTTTCGTGGTGCTCCTGGATGTTTTCGGGGTATATTAATATATATAGGAGGAAGAAGTAGGTCATTGGAGCTGCGAGGGGCCCACGAGGGTGGGGGCGTGGCCAGGGGGCAGGCGCGCCTCCCTGCCTCGTGGCCACCTTGTTTCTTTCTTGACGTCTACTCCAAATTCCCTGGATAATGTTTGTTCCAAAGAAAACTCTCCTGTCATGGTGGGCGCACGGCAGATGCCATGGGATGGCTAAAGAGAGGAGGAGGCTCGAGGGCACTGGTGGACTCCAGAGGCAAGGTCGAGATGAGCGAGCGCGTGATGCAAGACATAGCCAGGTTCAGGGCTCTCCGGAGAGATAACACCCCTAGTCCTGCCGAGTGTGGTTTATGTGTAATAGTACAGAGTTGCTCCTAGAGCTGTATGGAGGGAGAAGGAGGTCTGGCCAAGGCTTAGGCTGCTCCCTCTCCTAGGGTGTTGCTTTGTTGGGTGTGTGTGATCGATTGTGTGAATGAAGTGGGTTATGCCCGTATGCATGGGGGCTCCTGGGGGTTTTATAGGTCAACCCCCCAGGGGTACAAGGGTAATATTACAAGGCCATAGGACCGGGTTGTCAGTGTCTAGGAACCCGGTGCTGGGACCCACCGGGTACCAGGGCTCGCCGGGTTCCCTGGGCATGGGCCCCATGCGCCTAGGGGGGCACTGTCTGCCATCTTGTCGATCGTCAGGGCATGGTCGGGTTGAGTCAGCTACAGTGTCGCTCCGTCAGGTCGCCTCTTGTGGGCGTCATTGGTCACGCCGGGACACTATTGCCACGCAAGGTCTAGCCAGTGGGTAGGCATAGGGCACTGTAGCCACGTCTGCCCTAGTCAGCGGGTACGTGGAGGGCATTATTGCCTCGTCCGGCTGACCAGAGGCATGGGCGAGGTACTGTGGCATTGATCATTAGCTGGAGGAGACTCGTCCCATCGTACGGCTGGGAGTGGACGGCCACTAGCCCTTGGTCGGGTTTGGAGAACACACAAGGGTGGTACTAGCTTGCTAGAGAAGTCTTGAGTTTGGTTGTTGGGGCCGAGTCGAGGAGCCTGGCCGGGTCGGCCTGCTTGCTTGGCCAGATCAAGCGACCTAGCCGAGTCGAGCAACTCAGCCAAGGTCGGGCCGGATTGAGGGGCGATGCTAGCCCCGTTGTTTTTGAAAAGGATCCGAGTTCCGTTGCCTGCCTGGGGTTCATCCCCCCGACGGTTTTCCCTGAAGCTGTGAAAGTCCGCTGTCTTCGGGTGGTGCGCCTTCGCAGTTTCCCCCTGTGTAGTGGCAAACTTGGTTACCGCCGGTCCGGCAACACACACTGTGTGCCGGCTTCCGGAAGCCGGATCACGGCGTCTTGGTCATGGCGGGAAACTGATGTCTACTACACAACCTTCTTCTTGTAGACGTTGTTGGGCCTCCAAGTGCAGAGGTTTGTAGGACAGTAGCAAATTTCCCTCAAGTGGATGACCTAAGGTTTATCAATCCGTAGGAGGCATAAGATCAAGATGGTCTCTCTCAAGCAACCCTGCAACCAAATAACAAAGAGTCTCTTGTGTCCCAAACACGCCCAATACAATGGTAAATTGTATAGGTGCACTAGTTCGGCGAAGAGATGGTGATACAAGTGGTATATGGATAGTAGATAATAGTTTTTGTAATCTGAAAATATAAAAACAGCAAGGTAACTAATGATAAAAGTGAGCGTAAACGGTATTGCAATGCGTTGAAGCAAGGCCTAGGGTTCATATTTTCGCTAGTGTAAGTTCCCTCAACAATGATAACATAATTGGATCACATAACTATCCCTCAACATGCAACAAAGAGTCACTCCAAAGTCACTAATAGCGGAGAACGAACGAAGAGATTATGGTAGGGTACGAAATCACCTCAAAGTTATTCTTTCCAATCAATCTGTTGGGATATTCCTATAAGTGTCACAAACAGCCCTAGAGTTCGTACTAGAATAACACCTTAAGACACAAATCAACCAAAACCCTAATGTCACCTAGATACTCCAATGTCACCTCAAGTATCCATGGGTATGGTTATACGATATGCATCACATAATCTTAGATTCATCTATTCAACCAACACATAGAACCTCAAAGAGTGCCCCAAAGTTTCTACCAGAGAATCACGACGAAAATGTGTGCCAACCCCTATGCATAGGTTCATGGGCGGAACCCGCAAGTTGATCACCAAAACATACATCAAGTGAATCACGTGATATCCCATTGTCACCACAGATATCCACGGCAAGACATACATCAAGTGTTCTCAAATCTTCAAAGACTCAATCCGATAAGATAACTTCAAAGGGGAAACTCAATCCATTACAAGAGAGTAGAGGGGGGAAGAAACATCATAGGATCCAAATATAATAGCAAAGCTCGCGATACATCAAGATCGTGCCAAATCAAGAACACGAGAGAGAGATCAAACACATAGCTACTGGTACATACCCTCAACCCCGAGGGAGAACTACTCCCTCCTCGTCATGGAGAGCACCGGGATGATGAAGATGGCCACCGAAGAAGGATTGCCCCCTCCGGTAGGGTGCCGGAACGGGTCTAGATTGGTTTTCAGTGGCTACGGAGGCTTCTGGCAGCGGAACTCCCGATCTAATCTCTGTCCTGGATGTTTTAGGGTACGTGGAGTTATATAGGCAGAAGAAGTATGTCAGGGGAGCCTCGAGGGCCCCACGAGGCAGGGGGCGCGCCCTAGGGGGGCGCGCCCCCACCCTCGTGAGCACCTCCCGTATCTCCTGAGATGGAGTCCAAGTCTATCTGGTGGCTTTCGTTCCAAAAATAACTTCTCCACTTGATTTCGTTCCGTTTCGACTCTGTTTGATATTCCTTTTCTTCGAAACACTGAAATAGGCATAAAACAGCAAATCTGGGTTGGGCCTCCAGTTAATAGGTTAGTCCCAAAAATAATATAAAAGTGGAAAATAAAGCCCAATATTGCCCAAAACAGTAGATAATATAGCATGGAGCAATCAAAAATTATAGATACGTTGGAGACGTATCAAGCATCCCCAAGCTTAATTCCTGCTCATCCTCTAGTAGGGAAATGATAAAAAGATAATTTTTGATGTGGAATACTAGTTGGCATAATTTCAATGTAATTCTTCTTACTTGTGATATGAATATTTAGATCCGAAAGATTCAAGACAAAAGTTCATATTGACATAAAAGTAATAATACTTCAAGCATACTAACTAAGCAATTATGTCTTCTCAAAATAACATGTGCCAAAGAAAGTTCATCCCTACAAAATCATATAGTTTAGTCATGCTTCATTTTCATCACACAAGAATGCTATCATCATGCACAACCCCGATGCCAAGCCAAGCAATTGTTTCATACTCTAGTAATCTCAAACTTATAAACCTTCACGCAATACATGAGCGTGAGCCATGGATATAGCATCATGGGTGGAATAGAATAATGATAATGAAGGTTATGTGGAGAAGACAAAAAGGAGAAAGTCTCACATCAACGAGGCTAATCAATGGGCTATGCAGATGCCCATCGATTGATGTTAATGCGAGGAGTAGGGATTGCCATGCAACGGATGCACTAGAGCTATAAATGTATGAAAGCTCAACAAAAGAAACAAAGTGGGTGTGCATCCAACTTGCTTGCTCACGAAGACCTAGGGCACTTGAGGAGGCCCATTGTTGGAATATACAAGCCAAGTTCTATAATGAAAAATTCCCACTAGTATATGAAAGTGACAACATATGAGACTCTCTATATGAAGAACATGGTGCTACTTTGAAGCACAATATATGAGACTCGCTATATCATGGTGCTACTTTGAAGCACAAGTGTGGAAAAAAGGATAGTAGCATTGCCCCTTTTTTATATATTTTTTGGGCCTTCTTTTTTTGGCCTTTTCTTTTCTCTCTTTTTTTTGGGACAATGCTCTATTGAATGATGATCATCACACTTCTATCTATTTACAACTCAATGATTACAACTCGATACTAGAACAAAGTATGACTCTATATGAATGCCTCCGGTGGTGTACCGGGATATGCAATGAATCAAGAGTGACATGTATGAAAGAATTATGAACGGTGGCTTTGCCACAAATACTATGTCAACTACATGATCATGCTAAAGCAATATGACAATGATGAATGTGTCATGATGAACGGTATGGTGGAAAGTTGCATGGCAATATATCTCGTAATGGCTATGGAAATGCCATAATAGGTAGGTATGGTGGCTGTTTTGAGGAAGATATAAGGAGGTTTATGTGTGAAAGAGCGTATCATATCACGGGGTTTGGATGCACCGGCGAAGTTTGCAACAACTCTCAATGTGAGAAAGGGCAATGCACGGTACCGAAGAGGCTAGCAATGATGGAAGGGTGAGAGTGCGTATAATCCATGGACTCAACATTAGTCATAAAAAACTCACATACTTATTGCAAAAATCTACAAGTCATCAAAAACCTCAGCACTACGCGCATGCTCCTAGGGGGATAGATTGGTTGGAAAAGACAATCGCTCGTCCCCGACCGCCACTCATAAGGAGGACAATCAAATAACACCTCATGTTTCAAATTTGTTACACAACGTTTACCATACGTGCATGCTACAGGACTTGCAAACTTCAACACAAGCATTTCTCAATTTCACAACTACTCAACTAGCATGACTTTGATATTATCACCCCCACATCTCAAAACAATCATCAAGCATCAAACTTCTCTTAGTATTCAACACACTCATAAGAATTCTTACAAATCTTGTATGCTTAGCATATTAGGATTTTTAAGCACATTACCATGCTATTTAAGACTCTCAAAATAATATAAGTGAAGCATGAGAGTTCATCTATTTCTTCAAAATAAAACTACCACCATGCTCTAAAAGATATAAGTGAAGCACTAGAGCAAACGACAAACTACTCCGAAAGATATAAGTGAAGATCAATGAGTAGTCAAAAAATTATGCAACTATGTGAAGACTCTCTCATTTAATAATTTCAGATATTGGTACTTTATTCAAACAGCAAGCAAGGCTAAAGAAAATAATATGACACTCCAAGCAAAACACATATCATGTGGTGAATAAAAATATAGCTCCAAGTAAAGTTACCGATGAACGAAGACGAAAGAGGGGATGCCTTCTGGGGCATCCCCAAGCTTAGACGCTTGGTTATCCTTGAATATTACCTTGGGGTGCCTTGGGCATCCCCAATCTTAGGCTCTTGCCACTCCTTATTCCATAATCCATCGAATCCTTACCCAAAACTTGAAAACTTCACAACACAAAACTTAACAGAAAACTCGTAAGCTCCGTTAGTATAAGAAAATAAATCACCATCATAAGGTACTGTGATGAACTCATTCTAAATTAATATTGGTGTAATATCTACTATCTTCCACCCTCTCTATTGTTTATAAACTATTTTACTAGCCATAGATTCATCAAAATAAGTAAACAACACATGAAAAACAGAATCTGTCAAAAACAGAACAGTCTGTAGTAATCTGGATCAAACGTATACTTCTAGAACTCTTAAAATTCTCAAATAAATTGCTGGACCTGAGGAATTTATCTATTAATCATATTCAAAAAGAATAACCTAAATAGCACTCTCTAAATAAAAATGGCAGCAATTCTCGTGAGCGCTAAAGTTTCTGTTTTTGACAGCATGATCAACAAGACTTTCCCCAAGTCTTCCCAAAGGTTCTACTTGGCACAAACACTAATTAAACACATAAAACCACATCTAAACAGAGGATAGATGAATTATTATTACTAAACAGGAACAAAAATAAAATTGGGTTGCCTCCCAACAAGCGCTATCGTTTAACGCCCCTAGCTAGGCGTGATGATTTCAACGATGCTCACATAAAAGATAAGAATTGAAACACAAAGAGAGCATCATGAAGAATATGACTAGAACATTTAAGTCTAACCCACTTCCTATGCATAGGGATTTTTTGAGCAAACAACTTATGGGAACAAGAATCAACTTGCATAGGAAGGTAAAACAAGCATAACTTCAAAATTTTAAGCACATAGAGAGGAAACTTGATATTATTGCTATTTCTACAAGCATATGTTCCTCCCTCATAATAATTTTCAGTAGCATCATGAATGAATTCAACAATATAACCTGCACCTAAAGCATTCTTTTCATGATCTACAAGCATAGAAAATTTACTAGTCTTCACACAAGCAAAATTCTTCTCATGGATAATAGTGGGAGCATACTCAACAAAATAACTATCATGTGATTGAAAATTAAGATCAAGATGACAAGTTTCATGGTTATCATTATTCTTTAAAGCATAAGTGTCATCACAATAATCATCATAGATAGGAGGCATGCTTTCATCATAATAAATTTGCTCATCAAAACTTGGGGGACAAAAAAATATCATCTTCATCAAACATAGCTTCCCCAAGCTTGTGGCTTTGCATATCATTAGCATCATGGTTATTCAAGGAATTCATACTAACAACATTGCAATCATGGTCATCATTCAAACATTTAGTGCCAAACATTTTATAGATTTCTTCCTCTAGCACTTGAGCACAATTATCCTTTCCATCATACTCACGAAAGATATTAAAAAGGTGAAGCGTATGAGACAAACTTAATTCCATTTTTTGTAATTTTCTTTTATAAACTAAACTAGTGATAAAACAAGAAACTAAAAGACTCGATTGCAAGATCTAAAGATATACCTTCAAGCGCTAACCTCCCCGGCAACGGCGCCAGAAAAGAGCTTGATGTCTACTACACAACCTTCTTCTTGTAGAAGTTGTTGGGACTCCAAGTGCAGAGGTTTGTAGGACAGTAGCAAATTTCCCTCAAGTGGATGGCCTAAGGTTTATCAATCCGTAGGAGGCGTAGGATCAAGATGGTCTCTCTCAAGCAACCCTGCAACCAAATAACAAAGAGTCTCTTGTGTCCCCATCACACCCAATACAATGGTAAATTGTATAGGTGCACTAGTTCGGCGAAGAGATGGTGATACAAGTGGTATATGGATAGTAGATAATAGTTTTTGTAATCTGAAAATATAAAAACAGCAAGGTAACTAATGATAAAAGTGAGCGTAAATGGTATTGCAATGCGTTGAAACAAGGCCTAGGGTTCATACTTTCGCTAGTGTAAGTTCCCTCAACAATGATAACATAATTGGATCACATAACTATCCCTCAACATGCAACAAAGAGTCACTCCAAAGTCACTAATAGCGGAGAACGAACGAAGAGATTATGGTAGGGTATGAAACCACCTCAAAGTTATTCTTTCCAATCAATCCGTTGGGCTATTCCTATAAGTGTCACAAACAGCCCTAGAGTTCCTACTAGAATAACACCTTAAGACACAAATCAACCAAAACCCTAATGTCACCTAGATACTCCAATGTCACCTCAAGTATCCATGGGTATGATTATACGATATGCATCACACAATCTCAGATTCATCTTTTCAACCAACACATAGAACCTCAAAGAGTGCCCCAAAGTTTCTACCGGAGAATCACGACGAAAATGTGTGCCAACCCCTATGCATAGGTTCATGGGCGGAACCCACAAGTTGATCAACAAAACATACATCAAGTGAATCACGTGATATCCCATTGTCACCACAGATATCCACGGCAAGACATACATCAAGTGTTCTCAAATCTTTAAAGACTCAATCCGATAAGATAACTTCAAAGGGGAAACTCAATCCATTACAAGAGAGTAGAGGGGGGAAGAAACATCATAGGATCCAAATATAATAGCAAAGCTCGCAATACATCAAGATCGTGCCAAATCAAGAACACGAGAGAGAGAGAGAGAGAGAGAGATCAAACCCATAGCTACTGGTACATACCCTCAGCCCCGAGGGAGAACTACTCCCTCCTCGTCATGGAGAGCACCGGGATGATGAAGATGGTCACCGGAGAAGGACTGCCCCTCCGGCAGGGTGCCGGAACGGGTCTAGATTGGTTTTCGGTGGCTACAGAGGCTTTTGGCGGCGGAACTCCCGATCTAATCTCTGTTCTGGAAGTTTTAGGGTACGTGGAGTTATATAGGCGGAAGAAGTACGTCAGGGGAGCCTCGAGGGCTCCATGAGGCAGGGGCGCGCCCTAGGGGGGGTGCGCCCCCCACCCTCGTGAGCACCTCCCGTATCTCCTGACGTGGAGTCCAAGTCTATCCGGTGGCTTTCGTTCCAAAAATAACTTCTCTAGTTGATTTCGTTCCGTTTTGACTCCGTTTGATATTCCTTTTCTTCGAAACACTGAAATAGGCATAAAACAGCAAATCTGGGCCGGGCCTCCGGTTAATAGGTTAGTCCCAAAAATAATATAAAAGTGGAAAATAAAGCCCAATATTTCCCAAAACAGTAGATAATATAGCATGGAGCAATCAAAAATTATAGATACGTTGGAGACGTATTAGAAACCGAGGAGCTCGACGAATCTTGGGCAATCCTTTGGGAGCCGGAACGACCTGACAGGCCACGCGCGCGATATGATGGGGCGACGCTCTGGGGCCCGCCGCTGCATGCCCTCGGCCCACGCACGTGGATTTATTGTGGCTTCCGTAGGTCGGTTGCTATTCTCCATGCAGTTATTGCATGCGTACGTGCGCACTTATTATGGGGAAGTGGGAGGGGCGAGCGTAGACGACCCCACTTCCCCACGTTTTGAATAGTGGCCTATAAATTGGGGGCAAGGGGGTGGCTGAGATCACTCACGCTCGCGTACCCCTGCCTCCTCGTCCTCCCTCTGCTTCCGAGGGTCACCACCAGCTGAGACGCCCGCCGTTCCGAGCAGAACTTTCCTGCCATCTTCCTTTACCCTTTCTTCTTCTTCTTCGCGCGTGGGATGATGGCGCTGCGGTCAGGGCCGTGGATGGGCTCGACCGTCATCCTCGACGGCATCGCATATCTCTGCGGCACCAGGCGCCTGGCAAGGGCGGAGGAGGTCGAGGCTCGCCTCCCGCAAGGCGAGCGGGAGCCGCGGCCCAGAGCCTCGGAGCGGGTGGTCTTCCTGCTGCACTTCAAGCACGGGTTCGGGATGCCCGCGAGCGGCTTCTTCCACGAGCTTTTGGAGTTCTCCGAGCTCCAGCCTCATCACCTTGGCGCCAGCGCGATCGTGCAGCTATCTGGCTTCGTCATCCTCTGCGAGGGGTACCTGGGGGTCAAGCCTTCAATCGACCTCTGGGTGCACTTCTTCTCTCTGAAGCAGTAGGGGCCGAAGGCCGGAGAGATGTCTGAGTGCGGGGCGGCCATCATCACCAAGCGGTCGGGCGCCGACTGCCCGAAGATGCCGCTGGAGGATTCTGCCAAGAAATGGCAGAATTCCTCCTTCTACGTCCGCAGCGTCGGCGAGGACCGCATCAACCTTCCGCCGTTCATCAACTCGCCGCCGTGGGGGAAGCTGAACTAGGGGTACTACCCCAAGCTACCATCGCAGGAGGTTCTCAACCTGTGCGAGCGGGTGTCGGTGATGAAGGAGCAGGAGGGGCTCACCGGCACCGACCTTATCACCGCCTTCATCATCCGGCGGGTGCTCCCGCTACAGCGGCGCAGCCACCTCATCAGCCAGATGACCGACCTCTCGGATCCCAAACGCATGGCGAATACGTTGTTGGCGGCGGACCAGATTGCGCACTGGGTTAATGATAACTCCAAGGCCAACTTGGGGGTCGACTGGGCGTTCGGGAAGGCCCCGTATAGCTGTGCGAACCCGGCACCATTAGTGAGTCCCTGTTCTCCATACTTCGATGCTGCTTATCTTCTCCTTCATCCTGACGCGATGCGAGAGGTGCTTCTGAATGCCATCCGGCACCCTTATGACCGGGCGCGGGGCGCGGGTTGTGCGGGACGCCTCGGAGGAGCCCGAGGCCCAAGACGGAGGGGAGGCGGCGGTCGCCGATACAGGCGCAGGGCGCTGAGCAGGTGAGCCTTGTTTATATTCCTTGAGTTGCCGGTCACGTACGGAAACATTGATGCGAGATCTTAACGGAGCGGTGCCGGGTGGAGAAGCGGCGGCGCGGCCGGAGCCGGGTCGTCTCGGGGGGCGGGGACGGCGCGGCACCCGCACGGGAAGGATATCGCCCCGCCACGGGCCCCAGCCATGAAGCGCGCGGCGGACCCGGCCGGAGGCGCGAAGCCACCCACCAAGAGGAGGCGCGACGCTCCGCAGGAAAGTGCAGCGAGGCCAGAAGTTCCGGTGGTGCCGGGGTATGTGATTTCTTGTGCCCGAGCCGAGTAGCCGAGCGGCCCTGCTCGACCCGGCGTAATCATTTTTTTGCTGGCGAGTTGCCTTGTTCTTCAAGTCGAGTTCTTCAGGTCAAGTTGAGTAGCCGAGTAGCCGAGTTGCCTTGTTCTTCAGGTCGCTGATTTCGCTGGCGGCGGAGGCGGATGCCGCGTTCTGGAGAAGTCGATCCGGTGCCGCCGACCGGGACGAGGACGAGGACGGGGACGAGGCGCCAGAGGATCCGGACCTTGGCCTGGACCCGGCCGACGCTGAGGGCCTGGCCTGGCGGGATCGGAACCGGTCCGAGGCGGAGCTGGTAGCGGTGTCGACCCAGGCCTGGGTCAGAGCCGCGACGACGTGGGCGCAAGCCGGCAAGGGGCCGGCGTGGCCAGAGATGCCGGTGGGGATGGTGGCAGTGGCGACAGTCTTCGTGCCGACGTCGGCAAGGGAGCACGGCCAAGGTGGCCGTGCGGACCCAATGAACCTCGACCTGGAGGTTGTGGTTGTCGAGGACGGCACCCTAGCATGGACCGACGTGGTCGAGCGGGAGGGGCCGATGGAGGCAGCGGCGATGCCGTCTTGGAGGAGGCGGAGCGGGTGGCACCGGAGGGGGGCCCCCGGGCGTCAGCGGACGAGGCATCGCTGGTGGTGGAGCCTCAAGCCGCTCCGCCCACCAAGCCGGCGTCAGTGCCGGGGAGGGCGCTGGAGAAGGCGCCGGCTCCAGGGGCGGCCAGCGGAGGGCACGCCCTGGCGATCAGGGCCGAAGAACACCGGGCTGCCGAGCCGCGGGCGTCACGGAGTGGGACCAGTGAGGTCCCTTTCGGACCTCTGACCCAGGAGGAGGCGGTAATGGTCGCCTTAACCCGTCGCCTGTGAGGGTGGACGGACCAGATCCAGGCCTTCGCCCAGGCCGAGGTTGAGGCAACGCATGATCTAGAGCGCGCCATCTTCGTAAGTTTCCGTCTGCACTCTATTTTTTCTTTTTCCGTTGTTTTCCTCTTCGTGGGGGCGCGTCAGTGCACCCACTGGTTGTAGCCCCCGAGATCCGGGCCAACTGCTTGGCAGTTGGGCTGAATCTTATCTTGTGCTGATTGTTTCTTCTTATAGCAACTTGACTCCTTCCGGGTCAATGAATTCAACCGGCTCCTTGAGACGCATCGGCGTCTCAAGGAGGGGCTCGCCGCCAAGGAGGAGGAGCTCCGTGTCATGAAAGGTATTTCTTCTTCACACTCTTTTTTAGTGGGGGCGTGCTAGCGCACCCACTAGGTGTATCCTCCGAGATTCGGGCCAACTGCGTGGCAGTTGGGTCGAATCTTAATACAGTACTTTGTCGCTGAGTTTTTTCTTCTGCAGCCGAGGTGCTGTCTTGGAGGACCTGGCTGATTCGGGCCAGTTTTCGCTATGACCGGCTTGTCATAGTCCAGTAAGTGCTTTTCTTTGGTTTTGTTGTTGCTGCCGGGTTGGTACTCCGGCCTCTCTTCCTTAGTAGTTTTCTTCTAACTTGCTTTTCTTCTTGACAGGGACCTTCCCGGAGAGCTCCCACTGGCGGAGGAGGATGTCCGCTTTCAGCGAGACGTGCAGGGAGTCGTGGGCTCCGGGACCGACCTGAATGTGGCCTGGACCTTCCCGGAGATCGTGACCGCCACCCAGACGGGGCTGCGGGTCCTGAGCGACCAGATGGGGCGGCTTTCTCAGGCCGGCGCGGCGATGATGGCGTCCCTCTAGACGGGTTCCATTGCGTCGGGCAGCTTCACGCGGCTGGCGCAGTGGTTGGAGGCGGGCCGGGACCGTCTTCACGAGTGGCAGGTCTCCGCTGCTCGCACCGACACAGAGATGGCGCTTCGGTTCGCGTTGTCGTGGCATCCGGACTTGGCACTGGATGCGTTGACGGGCAAATGAGCCGGCTCGGAGAGCCAGCTGCAGGCGGAGGCTGGACGGATCGCCGCCCGGGCCAGCTATATCGCCAGGTTCGCCTTCCACGACGAGTTCCAGTCGGAGCGGGCGGAGGATGGCGGCGTTGTGCTCGCTGAGGACTACGGCCTTCTTTTGGACGACCCGGAGGGTAGCTCCGAGGAGACGGGGGTCTACGCGGACGCCGAGGAGGAGGATACCGGCACCTCTGCGGACCCGGCGGCTGCGCGCTCTGGCGGAGGCGATGCCTAATTTCTTACTTGTATAAAATTTCTGTTAGGTAGCAGGTCCACCCCACCCACTGGGGGTTGATTGCGTGTAATGAATTCTGGCCTTAGGCCTGTTTAAATTTATGTTGTATGAGCTGTGTGAATGTTTGCGCCTTTGCTTCTCGTTTTTTGGAGCTGTTTTCCTGCAACTTCCTCCCTTTGGGTTTCACCCCCGCGAGTCTGACGGCCAGGTCTCTGGTCCGTGACAAGGGGTTCGACCTTTGAGAGGGACGCACAGTACTTGGGCTTTTGAAATGTTGGGCGTGAGCGAAACACCCACTGGGCCGGCTGGCGACAATCCTGCGGGCCGGGTTGGCGAGCAGCCGGTCGTGTGGTAGCTTAAAGTGGTGCAGCCGGGTCGAGCGATCCGGCGACATGCAGAAACTTCGTGGATGCCTGCGCTTTTGCTTTTCATTTTAGGGCCATTTTCTTGTAACTCTCCCTCTTTGCCCCCCCCCCCCCCCCCCGCGAGTCTGACGACCAAGGCTTTGGTTCATGACAAGGGGTTCGGTTTTTTGAAAGGAGCGTTCAATACTTTGTCTTTCAAAATGTTGAGCGCGAGCGAAACACCCACGGGGCCGGCTGGCGGCCATCCGGTGGGCCGGTTTGGCGGGCAGCCAGTCTTGCGGTAACTTAAGGCAGCGGGACCGGGTTGGGTGACCCGGCGGTTCTTGACTTAGTGTTCATGGCGTGTTGTTGCTTTTGTTCTCATGCGCTTGCCAGCCCGCAGTCGAAGCTGGATCTGCAGCTTAGGGTGAAGCGAGAAGCTATGGCGATCCAACGCGTTTGAGAACCGCTAAGAAAAAAATGGTGAGTGGCCAAGCCGGCCAACGCCCGAGCCCCCGGGTTGAGCGAATCGACCTGGCTGCCGGGTTCGGCTTAAATTTTTAAAGTGATGCGCAAATGTAGAGAAACAAAAGCTTGGTCGCAAAAGGGGCAGCTCCTGAGCGTCGTTCGGGGACCCCATAGTTTTGAGATGATTACAAAAGACGGTGGTACATACGTGTTTACAGCTAACTGTAAAATGGGAGGAGTAGCTCCGCGTTCCATGGCCGGGTTATTTCTTCGCCGGTTGTGTCTCTCTTGCGCTTGTTCGACTTGCGGGCATCGATGAGGTAGTAGGCGTTGCGATCGCATAGGGCCTTGATGACGACGAAGGGGCCCTCCCATGGAGAGGACAGCTTGTTCTGGCCCACCTGCTGCTGGACAAGTCAGACGACGAGGTCTCCCTCTCGGAAGGCGATGAGCTTGATCTTCTTGCTGTGGTAGTGCCTCAGACCTTGCTTGTAGATGGCTGAGCGAGTGAGCGCTAGGAGACGCGGTTCTTCGAGCAAGTCGATGTCGTCTTCGCGTGCTTCTTTTGCTTTGGCTTCTGTGTACATCCTGACGTGCGGCGAGTCGAACTCGACGTTGGTCGGGATGACGGCTTCTGCTCCATAGACGAGGAAGAACGGGGTGAACCCGGTCGACCGGTTAGGCGTGGTGCGGAGACTCCAGAGAACAGCCGGAACCCGTCGAGCCAGCTGCCGGGGGAACGGACGAGCGGCTCGACGAGCCGCGGCTTGATGCCAGATAGGATGAGGCCATTGGCCCGCTCGACCTGGCCGTTGGACTGCGGATGAGCAACGGAGGCCAGGTCGAGGCGGATGCCGGAGACGGAGCAGTACTGCGCGAGCGCGCCCTTGGTGAAATTGGTGCCGTTGTCCGTGATGATGCTGTTCGGCATGTCGTAGCGTACCATGATATCTTTGATAAATCGAATGGCCGTTGGACCGTCCAGCTTCTTGATCGGCCTTGCCTCCATCCACTTGGTGAATTTGTCCACCGCCACCCGTAAGTGCGTCATGGCGCCTCGATCGGTCGTCAAGGGTCCCACCATGTCGAGTCCCTAGACCGCGAAGGGCCAGGCGATCGGGATGGTCCGAAGTGCCGACGTTGGCCGGTGGTTGCGCTTGCTGAAGCGTTGGCATCGCTCGTACTTGAGGACGAGCGACTCTACATCTTCGAGGGCCGTGGGCCAGTAGAAATCATGGCGGAAAGCCTTGGCCACCAGGGACCACGAGGCGGCGTGGTGCCCGCACTCGCCCTGGTGTATGTCGAGGAGGATCTCAATGCCCTTGTCCTGCTCGACGCAGCACTGGAACACGCTGATGGAGCTACGCTTGATGAGCTCGTTGTTGATGATGTTGTAGGCGGACGCTCGGCGCTGTACTTGCCGAGCTTCGGTCTCGTCTATGGGGAGGACCTTGTTCTCCACGAACTCGGAAATGGGCAGGGCCCAGGATGGTGCCGCGACCCCGGTGAGGACGGCCATCATGACGGGTTCCGGGGTGGCAGCCCCCAAGCCGGGTTCAGTGGCCCCAGCGCTGGGTTGAGGTGTGGTCAGGATGGCTAGAGCAGCCCCCGGGCCGGGTTGAGGCGCGGCCGGGTCAGTTGGAGCAATCCCCGGGCCGGGTTGAGGCGCGGCCGGGTCGTCTGGGACATGGATGGACTCGGAGTCCGGAGACGGCTTGTGCAGGTGCTCGAGGGAGACGCTGGACGGAATGCGCTACAGGGACGAGGCAATATTGGCGAGCGTGTCGGCCGCCACATTCTCCGTGCGCGGGACGTGGAGGAACTCATAGTCCTCGAAAAATCCAGACAGCTTCTAGACGAGGAAGCGGTAGCTTGCCATGTTGGAGTCGTGGGCGTCCCACTCGTCGGAGCACTTCTGGACGACCTGGTCCGAGTCGCCGAAGCATAGGATTCGCCGGATGCCGAGTTCCTTGGCAAGCCGGAGGCCATGCACAAGGGCTTCATACTCGGTGACGTTGTTGGAGGCGGCGAAGTGGATCTGTAGTGCATACTTGAGCCGGTCGCCCTTGGGGGAGGATAGCACGATGCCGGCCCCTAGGCCGAGGCGCATCTTCGAGCCGTCGAAGTGCATGCGCTAATGCGTCGAGTCCGGCGGCGGCGGTAGGTACTGGGTCTCGGTCTAGTCAACGAGGAAGTTCGCCAAAGCTTGGGACTTGATCGTGGTGCGGGGCTCGTAGAGGATGGTGTGGCCGGCTAGCTCGAGCGCCCACTTGGCGACCCGGCTAGAGGCATCCCGGCACTCGATGATCTCGCCGAGAGGGGTCGTGCTGACCACGGTGACGACATGCTCTAGGGAGTATTGCTTCAGCTTCTTGGCGGTGAAGTATACGCCGTAACACATCTTCCGGTAGTGCGGGTAGTTCTGTTTCGAGGCGGACAACACCTCGCTCAAGTAGTAGATGGGACGTTGGACGGCTTCAACCTTGCCCTTCTCTGGTCGCTCGACCACCATCACCATGCTGACCGACCGTGAGGTCGCGGCAACATAGAGCAACAGCGGCTCCTTCTCGACCGGGGCGGCCAGGACAGGTGCGGTAGAGAGCATGCGCTTGAGATCGCGGAAGGCTTCGTCCGCCTGGTCGTTCCACTCGAACGGCATCGTCTTCTTCATAAGTTGATACAGGGGCAAGGCCCTCTCGCCCAGCCGGCTGAGAAACCGACTGACCGAGGCCAAGCAGCCGGTGAACTTCTGGGCATCGCATAGCCGAGCCGGCCTGCGCATGCGCTCGATGGCCTTGATCTTCTTCGGGTTCGCCTCAATGCCGCGCTCCGAGACGAGGAAGCCGAGTAGCTTTCCGGCCGGGACGCCAGAAACACATTTCTCTGGGTTGAGTTGGACCTTGTATTCGCGCAGGTTGGCGAAGGTTTCCTTCAAATCGTCGAGGAGCGTGAGGTGCTTCTTGGTCTTCACCACGATGTCGTCCACGTCGACGTGGATGTTGTGGCCGAGTTGCGGCAGCAGGCATTTCTGCATGCAGCGTTGGAAGGTGGCGCCGGCATTCTTCAAACCGAACGACATGGTGATGTAGCAATATGCCTCGAAAGGAATGATGAAGGACGTCTTAAGGGCGTCGCTTGGGTCTAGCTTGATCTGATGATAGCCGGAGTAAGCATCCAGGAAGGACAGGAGCTCGCACCCGGCGGTGGAGTCGATGACTTGGTCGATCCGCGAGAGGGCGAACAGGTCTTTGGGGCAGGCCTTATTCAGGCTGGTGTAATCGATACACATGCGCCAGGTCTTGTTCTTCTTCAGGACGAGGACTGGGTTGGCCAGCCACTCAAGGTGAAACACTTCCATGATGAAGCCGGCCGCCAAGAGTTTGGCGACCTCTTCACCGATGGTGCTTCTCTTCTCTTCGGAAAAGCGACACAAGGGTTGACGGACAGGCTTGGCGTCCTGGCGGACGTGGAGTTTGTGCTCGGCGTACTTCCTCGGGATACCCGGCATGTCCTTGGGGGTCCATGCAAAAATATCCCGATTCCCACGGAGGAAGTCGACGAGCTCGCCTTCCTATTTGTTGTCAAGGCAGGTGCCCATGAAAACGTACTTGCTGCAGCTGGGATTCTCCGGCTTCAGCTTCACCTTCTTGGTCTCTTTGGAGGGCTTGAACGTGGCCTCATCGGCCGGCTCCTCGGTCGGGATCTGGGTGGCCGACGCCTCCTGGTCCAAGGCGACGATTCGGTCGATTTGGTACCGCTCCTCGGCTACGACCAGCGACTCGGCTAGCTTGGCGCCGTCTTGGGCACAGTCTAGGGACTTGCGGTAGTCGCCGGTGATGGTGATGAGGCCATTTGGACCCGACAGCTTCATCTTCAGGTAGGTGTAGTGGGGGACCGCCATGAACTTGGTGAGCGCGGGCCTACCCAGCAGCGCATGGTACGCACTAGACAGGTCCACCACCTCGAACCAGATCTGCTCACGTCGGAAGTGGCTGCTGTCGCCGAACAGTACATTGAGCCGAATCCAGCCGATCGGGGAGCAGGAGAGGCCGGGAACGATGACGTGGAAGACCGTCCGGGTTGGCTCCAGGTCCTTGGCCTCGAGGCCGAGCTTGGTCATGGGGTCGTGGTAGAGAATGTTGATGCTGCTACCGCCGTCGACAAGAACCCAGGAGAACTTGCACGTGCGCCGGGGCACGACGATGGTGGGATCGAGGACGAGAGCGTAACCACCCGGGTTTGGCATGATGGTCGGGTGGTCTTCCCGGGTCCTGGTGACCGGGTTCTCCGGCCAATGCATGTACTCTGTCTTGGCTGGGACGACGGTGTTCACCTCCTGCCGAAGGAGGCGCTCGCTGTGCTTGTCGTCACCAAGGCTGGTGAAGACGACGTAGGTCGCGTTCTGGGCTGGGTAGGGGTCGTCGCGCATCGCACCGACGGCTGGAGGCGGTGGCGGCTGCCCTGCTACAGGAGCCGGAGCCGGAGGCGGTGGGATGTTGCCCCTGGCAATGCGCTTGGTGATGGCGCATTGTCGAAGCGTGTGCGTAGACGGTCTCGCGCCGCTATGGTGCTTGCAGGGAGCGTCGAGCATCTCCTCAAAACTGATGGCGGGCTGCCATGCCATTTTGCCGGTGTTCCGGTGTTTGGTGGCCGGGTCAGCCGTGGGCACCTGCTCAGCGGCCGCGACAAGTCGGTTGTCGTAGCTCTCAGCCGGTTGATCGGCTTTGCGCTTGTTCTGCTAGTTGTGCTGCTGCCGACTTCCCTCACCGGCCGACTTCGGAGGCGGCACCGGATTTGCCTTGCTGGCTTCATCCAATGCCACCTGGATCTTCATGGCGGAGTCGGCGTTGGCGTACTTGTCCGCCGTTACCATGAGCGTGGCCATAGTAGCCGGCTTGGAGCGCAAGAGCTTGTGCTTGAGGAGGGTGCCGTCTCGGCACCTATTAACGAAGTACTGGATGTCTTGAACTTCGTGGACGCCCTCGCAGCTGTTCCGGAGCTCGGTCCATTGTGCGAGGTACTCGCGGATGGTTTCCTCCGGCCCCTGCACGCACATGGCGAGCTGACTGGGGCGGCCGGCTCGCTTGTAGGTGTCGGTGAAGTTGCGCACGAAATCTTGCTCGAAGTCGACCCACGTGTTGATGCTGCCGGCCGGCAGACTGTTCAACCAGGTGCGGGCCGACCCCTGGAGCATGAGAGGCGTGTAGCGCACGGCGAGGCGGTGGTTGCCGGTGGCGGTGGTGTAGTCGGTGAGCTAGTCCTCCGGCTTCACAGTGTCGTTGTACTTGGGGGTGTCGGCGGGGAGCGTGAACCCTTTGGTGAAAGGCTCGCCCTGGATGCGTGGCCCAAGCACGCCGGTCTGACGGGGCCGGTCTCCTCCAGCTCCTGGGAGAGGGTGAGTCGGTCGAGGCGGTAACGAGCGTCGGTGTTGTCGATGTCGCGTGGGCCCAGCCGGTCAATGACCGCGCCGTAGGGGGCGGGTCGCCTGCAGCCGGACGCCGGCCGGGTTGGAGCAGGGGATCAAGGCGGCGCTGGGCCTTGGGGGCCGGCTCGTCCGCCAAGCCGCCAGCGGCTGACAAGGCAGGGTTGCGCCCGGTCCGGGTGCGGCCGGAGTGCGCCTGGCCGGGTGGTGAAGACGCCGTGTGCTGGAAATCACCGGGCCCAGCGACACGAGCGGAGCCGGATCCGGCTGGCTTAGCGAGTTGGTTGAGGCGGTCCTGCTGCGCGTTAGCCGCAGCGAGTAGGTCGTTCACCCTCTTGAGGTGATCCTGCAGCTCTTCGCCCGTGAGTTGATCCATGTCGACCGCGGCCGCCTGGGCGGTGCGCATGTTCTTCACGGGAGTCTCGAAGACGGGAGGGAGGGCGCCGAAAGCGCGCCCGATCGCACCACCCCGGGCTTGCACGTCGGCGACCCGACTCGGCTCAGGGGCGGCAGGCATGAAGCCGTAGGCGGCATTGCGCTCCAGGTGGGTGGAGTCGAGGCGACGCTGCGTGGCGACGAGTGTCTCTGTGAGGTCCAGCAGGCGCTGGCGATCGTCGTTGAGGCGAGTCTGGACCTCGGCGATGTTGGAGGCGTCAATGTCGGTGCCGATGGGAACACGGAGGCTCTGTATCATGGCACGCAGTGGGTTGGGCGAGCCGGCCCTATCCGCCATGGCCTTAGCTTCAGCGGCCTTCGTTTCCGCGCTCGACGATGAGGAGGCGTCGATGTCGGTGACGAAAACCTCCACGCAGAGGTCCATCGCGCCGGTGGGAGCGCTGTCGTTGATGGAGAGCGGGGAGTCGAAAAGGCTAAGTACCTTGCGGGGGTACTCGTCGTCCGTAGGCGCGTCGGAGATGCGCAGCATGGCGAAGGAGGCGGCGAGCACATCGATGACGTCGTCCGTCGGCGTGACGGGCTCGTCGGAGTCAGAGAAGATCCTCGTTTGAAGCATGCTCCCGTCCAGGACCTAGAGCTGCCCCACGGTGGGCACCAACTGTCATGGTCGACGCATGGCAGATGCCATGGGATGGCTAAAGAGAGGAGGAGGCTCGAGGGCACTGGTGGACTCTAGAGGCAAGGTCGGCATGAGCGAGCGCGGGACACAAGACATACCCAGGTTTGGGGCTCTCCAGAGAGATAACACCCCTAGTCCTGCCGACTGTGGTTTATGTGTAATAGTACAAAGTTGCTCCTAGAGCTGTATGGAGGGAGAAGGAGGTTTGGCCAAGGCTTAGGCTGCTCCCTCTCCTCGGGTGTTGCTTTGCTGGGTGTGTGTGATCGATTGTGTGAATGAAGTGGGTTCTGCCCGTATGCATGGGGGCTCCTGGGGGGTTTTATATGACAATCCCCCAGGGGTACAAGGGTATTACATGGCCGTAGGGCCGGGTTGTCAGTGTCCAGGAACCCGGTGCTGGGACCCGCTGGGTACCAGGGCTCACCGGGTTCTTCGAGCGCGGGCCCCATGCGCCTAGGGGGCACTGTGTGCCGTCTTGTCGATCGTCAGGGCATGGCCGGGTTGAGTCGGTTACAGTGGCGCTCCGTCAGGTCGCTGCTTGTGGGCGTCATTTGTCACGCCAGGACACTGTTGCCACGGTAGGCCTAGCAGTGGGTAGGCGTAGGGCACTGTAGCCACGCCAGCCCTAGTCAGCGGGTACGTGGAGGGCACTGTTGCCTTGTCCGACTGACCAGAGGCATGGGCGGGGTACTGTGACATTGATCATTAGCTGGCGGAGACTTGTCCATCGTATGTCTGGGAGTGGACGGCCACTGACCCTTGGCCGGGTTTGGAGAACACGCCAAGGGCGGTGCTAGCTTGTTGGAGAAGTCTTGAGTTTGGTTGTTGGGCCGAGTCGAGGAGCCTGGCCGGGTTGGCCTGCTTGCTTGGCCAGATCGAGCGACCTGGCCGAGTCGAGCAACTCGGCCAAGGTCGGGCCGGATTGAGGGGCGATGCTGGCCCCATTGTTTTTGAAAAGGATCCGGGTTCCGTTGCCTGCCTGGGGTTCATCCCCCCAACATCTCCCGAAGGTTTCATGTCGTTTGGATTTCGTTTGATATTCCTTTTATGCTAAACACTGAAATAGGCAAAAAAACAACAATTTGCACTGGGCCTTGGGTTAGTATGTTAGTCCTAAAAATAATATAGAAGTGTATAAATAATCCCATTAACATCCAAAACAGATAATATAATAGCATGGAACAATAAAAAAATATAGATATGTTGGTGACGTATCATTAGGTAGCATTCCACATCAAAAATTCTGTTTTTATCATTTACCTACTCGAGGACGAGCAGGAATTAAGCTTGGGGATGCTTGATACGTCTCCAATGTATCTATATTTTTTGATTGTTCCGTGTTATTATATTATCTGTTTTGGATGTTTTACATGCATTAATATGCTATTTTATATGATTTTTGGGACTAACCTATTAACCTAGAGCCAGTGTGAGTGCTAGTTTCTATTTTTTCTTGTTTTAGAGTTTCGCAGAAAAGGAATACCAAACGGAGTCCAAATGGAATAAAACTTTCGCCATGATTTTTCTTGGACCAGAAGACACCCAGGAGACTTGGAGTACAAGTCAGAGGAGCCTCGAGGCGGCCACAAGGGTGGAGGGCGCGCCCAGGGGGTGGGGCGTGCCCGCCGACATTGTGGGCCCCTCATAGCTTCCCTGACCTAATTCTTTCGCCTATATATACTCTTATACCCGAAAAACATCCACGGGAGCCACGAAACCACTTTTCCACCGTTGCAACCTCATGACTAGGAAAAGGGCTATAGATGATATGGCCACTAATGGCGCACCAGACATGTGGTGCGCCACTACTATATAGTAATGGCGCACCATGAGTTGGTGCGCCATTAGAGTGGTAGACACTAATGGCGCACCAGACACATGGTGCGCCATTAGTAACAATTTTTTTTCCAAAAATACTAATGGTGCACCAGAGAAGGGTGCGCCATTACTAGTTTAACTACTAATGGCGCACCACCAACGCAGTTCGCCAGTACTATTTTCTTTTGCAAAACTACTAATGGCGCACCACCAACGCAGTTCGCCAGTACTATTTTCTTTTGCAAAACTACTAATGGCGCACCTCAAGCTGGTGTGCCATTAGTAACCAGGGTTACTAATGGCGCATTTGTAGGTGGTGCGCCATTAGTAACCTGGGACCAGCTAGATATTTTGGACAGCCACACCTACACACTCACTTTCCCCACTTCATTCTCTCCACCTCCTCCTCCAAGCTTCTGTCGGCTGCCTCCTCCTCCTTGCCTCATTTGCACCATAGATTCACCAAAATTAAGTGGTGAAATTACCTTTTTTGATAGGTAAGTAAGGGGAAAGCTATCTTTATGTTGTAGATCTACTTTTTTCTCCCTAGCTCGCTCCAACAACATGCACATGCACTTTTTATGGCCTTGCTAGATCTATGTATGTTTGTGGTGTTGCATATATGTTTGTGTTTGCAGGTACCGGTATTTGAAATGCGATAGTTGCCAATATTTTGCCGGAATGTTGATTCATTTCCGTTTCGGCGAGAATTTTGGCACTATGCATTCTTTTTGGTCCTATTTTTAGGGAAAGTCATGCCAAATTTTTTCTTGGTTCTAAAATATCGTTTTGCTCTACCCCGCAGGCGACCATGGTCCGCACGATGACCGAAGGAATCGTGAATAGGTTTTTGAGCTTTGCGAAGGCCGAGATGCTTCAAAAGAACAAGATGGATATAGGATGTACATGTCGAAGATGCAAGCTGAAGAGCCTTATTGCGGACCCGGATTCCGGGCAGGTGCGGGACCACCTGCTCTTGTGTGGTTTCATGGATGGCTATCGGTGGCAAGGTGATGAAGATGAATATGAAGTCTTCCATGGGGGGCGGGCGAGAAATGAGGAAGGGAAGCAAGACAACCACCGCGGCGAGGGCGGGCGAGAAGATGAAGAATCTCCAGGACATGATCACGATGGTGATGCTGTACACAGCCATCATGTAGAAGATGCCGGACATGCTGATGAGGAAGATCAAGACGAAGGGCATGATCATGAAGATGAAGATGCCGGAGCAGACGATGATGGAGGCTGGGTGCAGGACCCTCATATTCAAGAGCTGCTTCTCAAGAAGACGGATAACGCAAGAGCTGCCGCCCGAGAGAAAGCCAAGCTGGATCAACTGGAGATAGACGCGGTTACTCCATTGTATGAAGGATGCAGGCCCGAGGATACCCGCCTGAAAGTAACGCTCATGGCTCTGGAGATGAAGGTAAAACACAAAATGACCGACACATGCTTCAACGAGAACATGTCATTCTGGCACGAACGTCTTCCCAAGGGGAACAAGTGCCCGACAAGTTTCGAGGAGGCGAAGAAAATCGTGTGTCCTCTGGATTTACCGCACGTGAAATACCATATGTGCATGAACAATTGCATCATTTATCGGGACGAGCACGCGGAGTCTACCATATGTCCGGTGTGCGGCGTCACTCGATACAAGAAGAGGAAGAAAGCTCCTCGAAAAGTGGTGTGGTACTTTCCGATCACTCCTCGTCTGCAGCGGTATTTCTCGGACCCTAAGGTAGCAAAGCTCCTGCGTTGGCATGCGGATGGGGAGGAGAAGAAGCGAGAAGATGACGGAAGTGATCCAGAGATAAATAAAAAAACAAGATGCTGAGTCACCCTAAGGATGCGAGCCAGTGGCAAGCGTTGAACTTCGAACACCCAGAATTTGGGGATGATCCAAGGAACATCGTGCTGGGTGTGAGCACCGATGGAGTCAATCCGTTTGGCGGCCATAGAAGCACACATAGCACCTGGCCTGTGTTTGTGTGGATGTACAACCTTCCCCCTGGTTGTGCATGAAGAGGAAGTACATTCACATGAGTATGCTAATTGAAGGGCCGAAACAACCAGGGAACGACATCAATCTGTATCTGGGGCAGCTGAAAGAGGAGCTAAACACGATGTGGAAAACGCCACCCAATACGTGGGACGCCACAGAGAAAGAATATTTCCCTATAAGAGTCGCACTGCTCACGACGGTGCACGACTATCTCGGTTACGGATATCTCACGGGGCAGGTGGTCCACGGATTTTCTGGATGCGTCAGGTGCATGGATGACACAACATAACACCAGCTAGATAGAGATCCCGTGTCCTCGAAAACCGTGTTCATGGGACATCGAAGGTGGCTTCGCGACGATGACCCGTGGAGAAAACGCAAGGATCTGTTCGATGGTGAAACCGAACCCCGAAGACGCCCGCGTACAAGGAGCGGCGAGGAAATAGACGAGCTGTTGAAAAATTGGAAAGATTGCCCACTGCCGGGAAAGAAGCAAAAGGCGCCAGAGCCGGGAAAGAAGCGAAAGGCGCCAGAGCCGCTGCTGATGGTATGAAAAACGAGGTCTGTTTTCTGGGACTTGCCATACTGGAAGATCCACCGTGTGCCTCACAGCCTTGATGTCATGCATATCACGAAGAACGTGTGCGAGAGTCTGCTTGGTACACTACTCAACATGCCAGAGAGGACCAAAGATGGGCCGAAAGCAAGGGCAGACTTGAAATTAATGGGCATCAGGGAGGAGCTTCACGCTAATGATGGTGATGATGAGGCGAAGCAGGACACAGAAAGTCGTTGGAAAGGCAAAAAGGCCAAGAAGACCGGAAATGACTACCCTCCCGCGTGCTGCACTCTAAGTCAGGAGGAGATCGAGCAGTTTTTCACCTGCCTTGTAGGAGTAAAACTTCCTTACGGTTACGCGGGGAAGATAAGCAGATACCTAGACCCAGCGAAGCAGAAGTTCAGCAGGATGAAGTCTCATGACTGTCACGTGCTGATGACGTAGATACTTCCAGTTGCAATCCGTGGGATCATGGACGCGCACGTCCATGAAACGCTATTTGGCCTATGCAACTTTTTCGACGTCATCTCTCGGAAGTCGGTTGGCGTGAGGCAACTCAGAAGGCTACAGGAAGAGATCGTGGTGATACTATGCGAGCTTGAGATGTACTTCCCGCCCGCATTCTTCAACGTTATGGTGCATCTGCTGGTCCATATCATGGAGGATATCATCCAACTCGGGCCGACATTCCTGCACAGCATGATGCCGTTCGAAAGGATGAATGGTGTCATCAAAGGATATGTTCGCAACATGTCACGTACAGAGGGAAACATAGCCACGGGCTTTCTGACCGAAGAGTGCATCTCCTACTGCACGAATTATCTAGGCATCGAGAACCCCGTTGGTATGCCCGTCAACAGGCACCTTGGTAGGCTCGCTGGATGGGGTCACCGTGAGGGTCGCCGCGAAATGCATGTCGACTTCGAGGGTCGACTCGCCGACTTTGAAAGAGCAAACCTAGTCGCGCTACAACACATAGATGTGGTCGATCCTTGGGTGGTAGAGCACAAAACCTTTATGGAGAAGACGTACAATGACCAAGGCCAACAGAGGATGGACGGAGATATAATCAAAGAGCACAACTCATGTTTCATGCGTTGGTTCAAGCAGAAGCTTCTGTCGTACCCTTTACATGAGGATTCTTCCGCGGAAGAACAACTCATATTCGCCTTGTCACAGGGTGCCGAGCACAACCTGATGACCTATGAGGCGTACGATATCAACGGCTACACATTCTACACCGAGGACAAGGACATGAAGAGCGATGGTTATCAGAACTCTGGGGTAACGATGGAATCATACACCGGTAACGACAATGATAGATACTACGGAAGGATCGAGGAGATCTGGGAGCTGAGCTACGCTGGAGAGAAGGTCCCAATGTTCCATGTCAGATGGGCCAAGAGCGTCCTAAAAGAAGACCGGTATTTCACCACCATGGTTATACCCGAAGCCAAATCCAAGACCGCGGGCGCAAATGTCACTGCGAAAAATGAGCCATGGGTACTGGCTTCCCAAGTGGACCAATGCTTCTTCATTACCGACCCGTCAAAGCCCAGTCGTGTTGTCGTGAGGAGAGGCAAAAGGAAGATCATCGGAATGGATGGAGTCGCCAATGAGCAAGACTTCGACAAGTACAGCGACCCGAAGATGGAACATGACGACGATGATGTAGTAGCAGCATACACCACAAGAAGAAGCAGTACCACCCTACCTAAAGGACGTCCATTCCACAGAAGAACTCCATTTGCAAAAAAGAAGGGCAAGAAGATTGTGAACAGATAGCTAGCTAAGATCGATTGTATTTAAATCGTAGTCTTCATTTCTCGATTGTATTACATGGGCACTTTTTGAACTCATGAATATTTTTAAATTTCATGGGCACTTTTTGAACTCATGAATATTTTAAAATTTCATGGGCAATTTTTGAATTCATGAATATTTTTTCAAATTTGATGATATTTGTTCATGTTCAATATGAAAAAATATTGAATATTCATGAGGACACTCGATCTCGACCCCCCTCCATCTCGATCGCTATCCCCCTCCATCTCGATATCGATCCCCCCCGCACCCTCCCCCACTAGCTCCACCACCGCCGATGACCCATCGCACCCTCCCCCGCTCCACCGCCGCCGCCGACCCACCGCACCCTCCCGGCCCGCTCCACCGCCACCGAGCACCCCCCGCACCCTCCCCCGCTCCACCGCCGCCTACGACCCACCGCACCCTCCCCCGCTCCACCGCCGCCACCGACCCCCCTCACCCTCCCCCGCTCCACCGTCACAAATGAATGCAACTAAAAATGCAAAAAAACAAATTTGATTATATTTTCAAATAAAAAATTTGATGATATTTTCAAATAATAAATTTGATGATATTTTTTTTATTCATAAATATTTTCAAATAAAAAATGTGATGATATTTTTAAAAAAATTATTACTGTTTTATAAAAAAATTATTACTGTTTCATATTCATATTCATTTTCAAAAAAATTATTAGATGCAACAAATAATAATAATAATAATTACTTATGGCGCACCTCTGGCTGGTGCACCATTGCTACGCAAAAAAAAGTTACTTATGGCGCATTGCTGGGTGGTGCGCCATTGCTATCTAAAAAAAGATTACTAATGGCGCACCGCTCGGGGGTGCACCATTGCTATCTAAAAAACATTCTAATGGTGCACCGTTAGGTGGTGCGCCATTGCTAAGCCTCCCCCACACTAAAATCCCCAATCTCTCACATTTCCCTCTAATCCCTCCCCTGCCTCATCTCACCCGCGCTCGACCACCACCGACCCCGTGCACGCCGTCCCCGGCCGTGCTCGCTGCCCCCGCCGCACCCGACCACCACCGCCCCCAACGCCCCCTCCCCGAGCCGAGCACTGCCTCCCTTGTCGTCCCCCCTCTACCTGCGCCCGCGCCCTCGACGTCCTCCCGCCCAAGCGCCCCCTCCCCCCGCGGCCCCGCCTGCGTCAACCTCGCGCTCGCCGTCCAACACCGCACGGCCTGCCCAGGAGGACCGCCACCGTCTTCCTCTTCGACTACGAGGACCCGGACGAGCTCGGACGCTAATTTCCTCCGCCTCGGCCACCATCGCCACCGCTCGACGCCGAATTCGCGCCGCCTCGACTAGCTCCGGCTACCCCAAGTCGCCCTTGACCTCCCCAGTGACCACCCGAGCCTCTTCCCCCTCTTCCCCCTCTTGATTTCCTTCTGATGTATTCTAGGGTTGGGGGTTGGAGAATTTTGGACAAGGAAAGGGGGTTGGAGAATTAAGTAGCTAGGGTTGGGGGTTTACAAGAGAAGAATCCCCAATCTCTCACTGATTGCTATGGCTGTGCAGCATTCTACTTCCAGGAATTCTCCTGATGAACCTGACATGATTTCTTGGTAGGGGTTCAGTATTCACTAGTCTACTAAGTCCAAGTATCAGTAGCATTTTCTTCTTCTTTTTCTCTGTCTATGTATAGATGTTGTAGGATCTCATTATAGAATGGATCTGGCATATGAAAATCCCTCTTAAGACTCAATGCTTACTAATCAGAAACAATTGACTGGCAATACTCTATGATCCTTGATTGAATTGAAACTGCTTAGATGGATGCTATCTTTTTCTATAGATGGATCCTCGGTCGGTCTTAGTTTGGTCTTGGCAAAGTAAGTGCAAGCAGATTTGAGGTGACTGTAGTTTGGCATCTTCAGAATTTCACAAAGGTGGATAACCTTCTAATCAGCACTCACCTATGATTAGGTACAATTAGGTACTGTCAAAAAATTCAGTTAGGTATAGTTAGCATCATGTAAGAAAATGGCCATAATTTGCCCTGATAATGATGTATTTTGTCATAAAAATATATAGTGGACTGCCATGATAATGACATGCTGCTAGTAGTTACTTCCATGAGATGTTTTATTGACATGGCACATTTGCAATGGAGTTTTATATATCTTTAGCCACTGTTCATTAACAGCAAGTCAGTTTAGTTTATAGTTGAAAGTAAGTGTGTGGTTTGAAATTTTGATCTGATTATGGCATCTAGAATTATGTCAATTTTGTTTTGTAACTAGAAGACCAAAGTGTGTTACTCACCTGGGATCTTAACTGTTGGGGGGTAGTATTGTAACTACAAGACCATGTATTTTCAGAATTGAGCTAAAGATTTGGGGGTAGTATTTCTGATTTCAGAGCACCTTTGCTGGATGTATTTTACAGTAGCTGTTGGAATCAAAACAATGCTTGTGGGTTGTCCTGTTAAGTTGAGTGAGTCATTAGAGGGCAGATAGAGTCACCCACACCAACTAATGTTTATGAAGAAGAAGAATAAACCTGCTAATGCTGTTATGCCTGTGTTCACTGCTGCTGCTGTACTTGTGATGATGTTGTACTTGTGATGATGCTACTTGTGATCTTCTGAAATGACCCATTGGCAACTTAATTACGCCAGGATAATGATTTTGCAGGTACCCCGAGAGGCCCTTGAGTTTGCCGGAATGTCGATTAACTTCCGTTTTGGCAAATTCGGGTACTCCATATGTCCTATTTTCAGCAAAGGTCATGCTGAAATTTTCCGTGAATTTTAGCATGACTTTGCTAAAAAATAGAACATATGGGGTACTTGCGACTAATGCATGGGCCGGGGTATCTTAGTACTTAATTAAGTAGGATCAACTGCCCCGCCATTCTTGCTGCATTAAACCATAGGTGGCAATAGAGCCAAGTGATTAGGCCCAACTTAGAATTCTCCTTCCCAGCTTAGCTTTTAGGGTGCCTCGGCGTCGACAAACCCTAAATGATAAAACCTTGGCTTTTAGGGTGCCTCGGTGTCGATAAGAACCTAAATGATGAAAGCTTAGGCTTTTAGGGTGCCTCGGTGTCGACAAACCCTAAATGATAAAAGCTTAGCTTTTAGGATGCCTCGGTGTCGACAAACCCTAAATGATGTGACCATGATCTTGTTGCTTGACAATAACCAACTTTTTGACCAAACTTTTTTCCTATTTAGAGCGAAACATGGCCCACAACGATGAGGCCGGCGGTTCGTGCGGCAAGCAATTCTGGGACCTGTCCTAGGAGATGGAGGAACAACCTCGCCGCTATGAGGACGCCGCGGAAGATACCGATCCTGACTATGCAACCCCTAGTGGCGTCGGGGATGACACGACTGATGGTGTCGTCGAGGATGCCACCACTGATGGTGCCACCGAGGATGCCACCACTGATGATGCCAGCGCACGCACAGATGGCAGCCAACCGAAGAGGCAACGGAAGGACCGGCGCCTGAACATGCTCCGCACCGTCAAGGAGGAATTTACTCAAGTGAACTCCGACAGGCATCCAACGACGCCCAAAGAATTAGTCAAGGGGTACTCGCTTCAGCTCGGGTGCATTCTCCGGAGCACCGTGACGCTCAACATCGAGAACCTAAGGCATAAGGACCAAGGGAATTTGTGCACCCTCCACTTCACAAAGCTGCACGAACGATACAAGTTCCCCGCTGAATTTGTAAACACATGCCTCTCAGGGAATAAAGTGAACAGTGTCGCCCTCACGATGATGAGCACGGCCCTATCTACTTGGAAAAGCGTGGTGAAGAGAATGATTGACAAAGGTGATAGTTATGAGAAGATCAAGGTGAAAAATCCTTCGATCAGCGAAGATGACTACAAGGAGTTCAAGATCAAGTGCGAGAGTAGCGCAACCTCCGAATCAAGTCAGTGGGGGAAAGAAATGCGGGAGTTGAACTTAGGGGAACGCAAACTCGGTCCCGACGGTTACAGAGTGGCGGAGCCTATATGGGACAAGGAGGACGCGGAGCGTGCCGAGCAAGGCCTACCACCCCGCTTCGAGAAATACCGTGACAAGCAGACCAGGAACTATGTCAGGGCCCGGTACAAGGAGGACCCGGTAACAAAGGAGCTTACCACGGATCCGAAGACCAGGGCGCTTGAGCTTATTCTGGCGCAAGAGACTGAAAGCAGTAGCGCGGGGTCGTCTCAGAGCACCCCTTGGGACAACACTCTAAATAGGGCGTTGAACATAATGAAAAACAAGGATAAGCTCAGTAAGCCGTCGTCAGCTGGTCATGTGGCCGGCAAAGGCTTGTCCATAAAATGGTCGTCATACTATAACGCTGGTGGGCGAAAGGAGAGAAAGACCAGGTCGGAAAGCCAGTCGCGCGAGGTTCAAGAACTCAAGGCACAAGTGGCGCATATTCTGGAGATTGTACAAGAGCAAGTGCAACAACAACTGGGATCGACGCTCACCGGCATTATGCCTACCTTGATTCATGGGCTGACGACGTGGATTGCAGGCGGCCAACAGGGGCCGCCCCCGATTCCCAGCTTCACAGCCAGCAACTCGCACAACGCACAGGCGGCGCCATTGGTGTCTCCGGCAGAGGCGGTATTGGTGTCTCCGATGTTGGCACGGGCATTGGAGCTTAATGCACCCGGGTGTATGCCGGCGGGCACCTCGGCAGCAAGCGGCCCCTCCGTCAGTTGCACGCCCGCCGTTGGCGGTGCCTCGACATTAGCCGAGCTCGATGCCATCATCACGGTGACTAATTAAGCCTCTCGGCCGAGGACTTCATCTCCTTGCCTTTGATTGGGCATCCCTGACGCCCTACATGTTTTCGCACGGCGCCGCCGATGTTCCGTGCACTCTCCTGCACTTCGTGAACGACAAGTTGGTCGATGTCGCCAAGGGCAAAATCGTTAAATCGGGCAACCCCGTGTTCCACGGTAATCCGATGCCACCCACCATGTATAGGGTTCAACTGGTTCGGGTGCTGCCAGGCTGCGACGAGTTGTTACCTCCGATTTGACCCGCCGGGGCCGACGAAGATGATCTAATGACCCTCAGCGCCTGCCTAAGCTGGCCCCTGCTTTGGCCGAAGAGCCAGATTCATTTGGGGGCGGGGGACACCACCCCAAATACAACACCGCCAGTCGTGTCAGCGCCAAGCCATGGCAAGACCGCCGCAACGCTATCGGACATGCCGGACATCCCAATGGCACATGATCTGGACGATGACGACAACGACGACGGTACGTTTACCAACGTCGATAAGTACTTTACCGAACATGGATACGGTGATGAATTCTTCGGGCCTCCTTCTCAAGAACCCAACCCTGAAAAAGACGACCGCGATCATGCTGGTACCGTGGAGAAACCAAATTGCAACAGGCGTCGTCTGGCATTCAGTTCTCAGGATACGCCTCCAGCTGCCGCCTTCACCGAGCCTCAGATAGCCGAGGTGCCAACTATTATTAGCCCCAACACACTCAAGAAGGCGGTCTGCGAGAAGAACTTGATCCCATTATAGCAGAAGAAGAAGGGACAGAAAAGAAAGAGTAACAAGGGTGCCAGCCAGCCGGCACCGAGTATGATCCATGCTCAGGATGGTCCACCTTCACCTAAGGATATCTCGAGGAGGGTGCATGTGGCGGGTAGGCCGATGCTACCGACTAATCTGCTCAATGCTGCAACCGGTGCTATGTGGAGTCTGCATGACAGTGTTCTTTCTTTGGAGAAGCGGCGTCTCTCCGAGAATGATGTGGCATACCCGGTTTTCGTGGCCAACATGCCAGAGGTCTAGGGCTTTGTGGATAACGCCATCGGGGGTACGATCGTCCTGCGGTTTGATGACATCTTCGCTATGTTTAACCTTCATCCGCTGCACTACACCTTCGTTCCACTATTTTCGCTGAGTATGGAGATGCAGATCATTAGAGACAAGACCCCAGACATCGTGATAGTCGACCCCTTCTACATGCGTGCCAAGATCTTGGGCAGCGCTGGGGACCGGAAGGTCACGAGTTCTTACCTCGAAGGCGTCATTCTGGCAAACCCGGATAAGGATAACTTCCTCGTGCCTTACTTTCCCGAGTAAGTCATCCCCTCACCACCCCGTAACATATGATTTCTTAGATTTCGATCATTCTTTTTTTTCTCTAACATTCCGTGTTTTATGCACTGACACACATTGCACACTCATCCTCTTAAGCCCGAAATATTCCATGGCCACGTATTTCGACTCGGACCGTCAGTCGAAGAAAGACTACACAAATATCAAGAAAGTTCTTGATGATGTTCTCCCCGGCTACGCTAAATCTGGAGGCACCCTCACCAGGCTAGTTCGTAGGTACGGCAAGCACGTGTTCGCCCACACTACGATGTTCCCTGCATCAAGCAGCCGCCTGGCGGTCATAAGGATGCCTACTACGCCCTCCATCACATGCGGGCAATCGTACGGGACCATAATCACCTTCTTCTACCAAATAATCTCAAAGATTGGGCCGCAAGATTGTTGGAAATCCAGGACAAGGACATCAGACAAGAATTCTTTCGCATCCAGTCGGAGTTTGCGGAAATCATCCATCAAGATGTCCTTCGTACCTCGAGGCAGTTCTACCTCAGATATCAATCGTCCAACAGTGAGATAGACACAACGCTACTAATGCAGGCTGACAACGCCCGCGATTTCATGACCATCACGAGAGACGGCGGCTTCATCCACGCTCTGGTCCCTGAGTCGAGTCGAAAGTAGTGATGCTATGTGTAGTTCTGAAACATCGATTGGCTCATGTTGTAATTAAACTTTAATGAACTTGTATGTCTCTTTGGTTTGGACAGTCGTTCAACTTAGATGTAATCGATGCTATTTACTAGTAGGACCATGAATCATGCTATTAATGTGTTGCTTTTCTCTTCCGATCCTTTTGTTGCATACTTATATATTGCTTATGTATTGTCTGTGAATTGCTACTAACGTTTTGTTTGGCTAGTGCATAGAGATGTCGTCGTATGTCATGTACAAGGGTAAGGTTCCCGGAGTCTACAACGACTAGGAGGAGTGTCGGAGACAGGTTCACCATTTCAGCGGTAACAGTTACAAAGGGTACACCACTAGGGTGGAGGCGGAAGTTAGATACGCGCGCTATCTAGCGGGAGAGAGGAGGGAGCGTTGGAGGAACCATATGAAGACCAGTTTCATCGCGATTATGCTCATCGTGATGACCGCAGCTCTCTTCTATGTGATGGTAGTTTAGATGATCGATATCGACTTGTAATGTGAAGACAAACTCGCTACTCGCGGTTTCGAGACTTGTAATGTTCTAACTTTGTTCGGTATTTTAAATTCGGAGACTAATATGATGAATTGTATTCGGAGACTAATCTTCTATTGTATTCGATGAATCTGCTGTTGCTGTGTGGTGCTAGCTATATTCTGTCCAATAATATATTTTGTAACCTGTGAAAATATCAGAAAAGAAAAAATCCCTAATATTCATACTAGTGGCGCACCACCACATAGTGCGCCATTAGTAAGACAGAGCACACTAATGGCGCATCATCCACAAGTGCGCCATTAGTATGCCAAAGCACATGGGTAAATATGGCCCCCTGGGAGGCATACTAATGGCGCACCGTGGGCTATACTAATGGCGCACTGCATGGTGTGCCATTAGTATACCAGATACTAATGGCGCACCACAGGTGCGCCATTAGTAAAAAAGTACTAATGGCGTGCTAGTAGTGGCGCACCTGTAGTGCGCCATTAGTAGGCAAAACAGGTGCGCCACTAGTAGGCCTTTTCCTAGTAGTGCCTTCTGTACCCGTGAGATCCCATCTTGGGGCCTTTTCCGGCATCCCGCCGGAGGGGGGATCGATCACGGAGGGCTTATACATCAACACCATTGCCTCTTCGATGAAGAGTGAGTAGTTTACTTCAGACCTACGGGTCCATAGCTAGTAGCTAGATGGCATCTTCTCTCTCTCTTTGATTCTCAATACAAAGTTCTCGATGTTCTTGGAGATCCGTTCGATGTAATACTCTTTTGGGGTGTGTATGCCAAGATCCAGTGAATTGTGGATTTATGATCAGCTTATCTATGAATATTATTTGAATCTCCTCTGAATTCTTATATGCACGATTTGATATCTTTGCAAATCTCTTCGAACTATCAATTTGGTTTGGCCAACTAGATTGGTTTTTCTTGCAATGGGAGAAGTGCTTAGCTTTGGGATTAATCTTGCGGTGTCCTTTCCCAGTGACAGTAGGGGCAGCCAGGCACGTATTGTATTGTTGCCATCGAGGATAACAAGATGGGGTTTTCATCATCTTGCTTGAGTTAAATCCCGCTACATCATGTCATCTTGCTTAATTTGTTACTCTGTTCTTATGAACTTAATACTCTAGATACAAGCAGGAGTTAGTCGATGTGTGGAGTAATCTCTACTATTAAAGGGGGATCAAACGTCGTGATGGTTCGACCTCCCACCCACGCATCGACAGAAGCTATCAATACGTCCTCCCACCGACGTCTCCCGCTCTCGTACAATTTCCACGCAGAAAATCCACGTTCCAAAGCAGCAAAAAACTATAAGAGGAAAAGTTGCACGTCCTCCACTTCTCCCATGATCTCAATCTACAGAGGATCTCTCCCCCGAACCCGAACCTCCCCGGCAACTGCACTCTCCCGCTCCTGCCTCTCCTATGTTGCCCATCTCATCCCCAGTCCGATCTAGGGATCAGCCTCAACCCACCCATGTCCATGGCTCGTGGCTCGGGGGGGACACCTGTGGGCCTTAGGCCATTGGAATGGCGTCGTTGTCCTTGTCCTTGCCTGGTGACTATATCGTCCATGTCCTTGGCTCCTTGCACGTGGGCACCTCGAGGACGATCCAACACGTGCTCTACCAGGACAACGCTGCAAGGGCATCGGCAGCGCATGGTAACGATGGCACGCAGTAGTCGATCAGGGCTGCAAGGGCGAGGGCCATCAGTGCAGATGCCGCGGCGGCCTCCGCTTCATCACGGCTGGGTGCGACATCGACCAACCGAGCCGTGAGAGCGTGGGCCATCGCTGTGGTGACGAACCCTAGCTCGAAGGAGGAGTCAACCACTATGAGGATTGTTCAGAATTCAGCAACACTACTCGTTCCTATAGCAGTCACAGGTTGGAGATGGAGAGATGTTTGAGAAGTGTCCTCTTGCCTCCAGTATTGTGAGGTGGTTCTTGGTGATTTCCATATTGGTCCTTCTGCAATGTATTAAGCATTGTTACTTCTTCTTGTTATTAGCTGCCATTTGAGATGCGAGGAAAAGAACAGTGGCGATGCACAACCAAAGAGTCATAGCCCAAACTCTACACATCGCCCCACAACATGATTGTAATCATCTTGTCGGCGGACGCAGCGGCGGCTGCTCCACCATGGAATCATATGAGTGAGGCCTTTTCTCCCTTTCTGAATTCTGAAACCTTGCACTTCTATGTATATATGAACTTGTTTTTACTTAGTACTATAATATTTGGAACTTTGCATTGTAAGGTATATGCACCGGTATTCAACAGATGTTCTTTGATCCATCTAATATAAAATCAACACTTTCGTTGCCCATTCCCCCCTCTTTTGGTCACACAATTCCATACAAATTCTTTTTGGTGTATCTTGCCAAACAGACCTAATTCAGGAAACAGGAACTCAATACATGTGTTGATACGAGAATTAGGACTGAGAATTATGTATAAAAATTCCTTACAGAATCTTTGTTCCATGGTATGCATATGTTTCTTTTACTTTTCGAGTACTTCTGCACCATCCATTGTCAAGTGTGATCACTCACTTCACTAATGTAGTTGCTTTCTAATCTTGATCGTTGTTTCCATTTTGGCCTGTCATCTTGTTGATAATGCAGTCAACTTTATTTCACTTTAAGCGTCGAGTCGATCATTAGATCCTTCTATCGTCTCAATGAACAAGAGAGCTAGGAAGCGATGAAAATTCCCATCTTTTTGTTGTTTATGAAATCTGTTTTTTTCTTGCTATCATTACCATGACAATGAGAGAATAGGATTTGGTGATGTTTTCCTCTCATCCATGTTAACCACTAACCCACAGCTTAGCTAGACATGGTCAACCTCTATGTCTTGTGCATAAAAATTGGATAAGTATTTAAATTGACATGAAATACACTATGAATTGCAGTTGCACGCAACTTTAAATTGACATTACATATACACTATTAATTGAAGTTGTAAGTAACTTTAGATTCACATGGCATATACATTTGTGGTCAAACATTTTCTTTAGGTAACACATTAATCTGTAGATGAATCCCATATGTCGTATTTTGTGGCCCATGGCAAATCCAAATTACATGTGGCTTCACTTATGGTGCTCATGGTGTACAGTCATAATTTTTTTCAAAGTAGTTCATTGTCATACACACTGTTCACCAAGAGAAAAAAATTGCATAAAGCGTGAGCCTGTGTGGTGATCATGCCAGCCTCGCTGCTTCTAGATAGGTGAACCTGAGCCAGTAGTGAGGCCATTCTTCTCCATTCTACTCTACTGATTTTTGGGGGTATATTTCCCCTTCCTGGGTTTCTCTTTACGTGCAATGTATTCATCCGTGTCACTGGTCTTTGTCATCTACCTATCTATAAATCTTTGATTAGTTATTTGATTTTCTACCATCCTTCGTAAACTCTCTTTGAGTTGTTCTCCTACTATGACAAATTACTACGTTGTGCTCGATTTTGAATGCAAGGGATTTGTGTGCTAATGTGCTACCATTGGTGACTCTGTTTTTGTGAGATAAAACATGAGGAAATTTTGATAAATAATGGTGGTGCGGTGCTTCCTTCTAAAACATAAAAAGATGTACTTGTCATGTTCTACAAACAAAAAAAGCTTTCTTCTTTTTTCTATACAAGCACTTATGTACCTTACATATTCTTTTCTTAGCCTAAAATTGTTGCATAGTGGAAGAGATACTGGTACATATGAGTTTATGCCTGTTATTTTATTAAAATTGGTGTGTTATTCGGTCATTTTTTAATAAAATAATGCAGTTGGAGATCTCAGCATGTGTTTCGTATTCCAGACATGCATTAATTTAGAACTTGTATACTAAGAATCACATATGCTCACTCCCTAATGGTGCCCTAAGGTCAATTTCCTATCTTTAGGGAATGTCGGTTCATTCACTTTGACGTATGCAGTTTTTGTTCGTAGAAAACATGACAATCAATATCAGTCAAGGTGTAACTGAACTTTTGTATTCATAACAGACTTTGTGCAACTCGGTTCTTTCGCTTTGATGGATGAAGTTTTTGTTTGTAGAGAACATGACAATCAGTATTAGTCTAGGTGTAACTGAACTTCTGTATTCATAATAGAATCTGTGCAGTATGTATGTAAACTAATTATTTTAAGTGTGCTCATTTTATTCAAGGATTGAGAACAATTTTTCAGAGTCTTATACATATTGTTTTGGCATGAAAATGCATATTCTGGAACAAATCTGATATGATCAGTTTAACTAGCATTGTAATTTGACCCAAGATTAAATTGGTTGGTATTGGTCAGTCACTTACAAAATCTCTATACTTGAGATAAACCTTTTTACCATCTTCCATTCCTGAATTTTTTTAGTTGTATAAGATGAAAAAAGTAGAGGCATCAATTATAAGAAAGCATCTATATTTCTGGGATGCAAAATACTAAATATTTTGATCGATCAAAAGTGCAAGTACCCTATATATTGGGTGTGTGCTTAACCTTGGTACTATGTAATATGCAAATTCATGGATTGTTTCTCTTTACATTTTATTCAAGGAACACCAAAAGTTGAAAGATCTAATCTAGATATTGGTGAGTTCTGATTCTTCAATTTTTGATTCGGTTTATTGTGGTCTTTCTACAGAAAATTTCGTCAGCACCTGAGAAAGTTGATGGTGGCATGTTTGTTTCTGGTTAAGTTTTGCTAATACTTATATTTATTTGTGCAACATGAAAGCTGCATATGAACTTCATATACTCTGCCAACTTCGTTCAGTGAGATCAAAGTATGCAATAAGTATTTTAATAATATGTGTTATTATCTCTTAAAAATTCCTAAATGTTGAATTTACTTATGATTTTTATCTTTTCTTCGAGACAATATAATGTGTGTTCTCAAATATTATTCAAAATTCTATCCTTTCAGAGGCAAATAATCCTTTGGATTTAGTAAAAACATTCCAAAGCAATATCATTGTCATTCATTTCAGTAATTCATGCATTATGGATAGCGGTAGAGGAAGAGAAAATGCTCTTCTAAGATTTTAAAGAATGTAAGCTATGCGATAGTGATGGATATATATATGTTTATATTGTGGAGCCATGAGGCATACTACCTGCCACTCGTATATAGAATTGCCTAAATTTTTTTTTTCGTGGCAACGCACGAGCATTCAGCTAGTAGCAGTAGATGTAGAATCGTTTTGATCTACTTGACATGGACATGATGCCTATATTCATGATCATTGCCTTAGATATCGTCATAACTTTGCGCTTTTCTATCAATTGCTCGGCACTAATTTGTTCACCCATCATAATAATTTCTATCTTGAAAGAAGCCATTAGTGAGACCTATGGCCCCCGGGTCTATTTTCCATCATATAAGTTTCTAATCTACAATTCTAGTTTACTATTTACTTCCCTTTGCAATCTTTTACTTTCCGCTCCATAAACCAAAAATACCAAAAATTTATTTAAACGTTTATCCATCTCTATCAGATCTCACTCTGCGAATTAACTGTGAAGGGATTGACAACCCCTTTGTCGTTGGTTGCAAGTTGGTGTTTGTTTGTGCAGGTATTCGGTGGCTTGTTGCGTAGTCTCCTACTGGATTGATACCTTGGTTCTCAAAACTGAGGGAAATACTTACGCTAATTTGCCGCATCACCCTTTCCTCTTCAAGGAAAAAACCAACACAAGCTCAAGAGGTAGCAGCCCCTAGTGGGGAGGTTGGTAGGAGTTAACCATCATGCGGCCCCGACCTTCACCCAAAGGAAGACACTCAATAATAAATCGTGCTCCAACTTGTTAGCATAACGAGAGACTATACATGCATGCTTCGGGAATCACAGACCTTGACGCCAATATTCTTACTAAACCACAATCATTCGCTAGTACCTCCCACATATTACCATCTTTATATCGCAAAACTATTGCAAGGAATTAAACTTATCATACTCAGTGATCTACATGAAAGTTTTTATTATATCCCTCTTGAATAACTATCATACTAGGGCCAATTTCATAGCCCATGCATATTGTTAGTACTATTATCAAACTCTCAAAATAATATGAGTGAAGCATGAGATTATAATTATTTGTTTAAAATATAACCATCGTCGTGTTCTAAAAGATATAAGTGAAGTACTAGAGCAACCCCCTAGCTCAAAAGATATAAGTGAAGCACAAAGAGTATTCCAAAAAAATCACGAATAAATGTGTGTCCCTCTCAAAAGGTGTGTCCAGCAAAGATGATTGTGGCAAACTAAAAAGCAAACAAATCAAAGATTCATATAATACACGACGCTCTAAGTAATTTACTGATGATTGGAAGAAGAAAGAGGGGATGCCATCCGGGGCATCCCCAAGATTAGAGTCTTGGGTGTCCTTGAATATTAGCTTGGGATGCCTTGGGCATCCCCCAGCTTAGGGTCTTGCCACTCCTTATTCCTCTATCCATCGCGATCTCACTCAAAACTTGAAAACTTCAGCACAAAAAACCCTTGGGATCCATTAGTATAACAAGCCGATCCTAAACTTTTGGTACTGTTGTAAACCTATTCAAATTTAATTATTGCATAATACCTACTATATTTTAACTTCACCATGACTTATACCCTCTGTTGGAAAAGGCAGTGCCTTGGAGGCGCTTAGGCACGCTTAGGCGCTGGGCAATGGCCAAACGCCTTGCCTAGGGCATAAATGGGAGTCTAGGCAGGGCAAACAAGAAATTGTCTACCCAGGCAAGAAATCATGCCATATTGCTCTGATATGCCAAACGCGCCACATTCCAATGCTAGTAGATGGTAGTTAACTTATTTATATGCCCTAAATTAATATTGATACACATATAATAGCCAATACACACCCTGATAGTAAAAACTATATTACCGCCTAGGTCGCGCCTAGGTCGCTTAAGCACCGCCTAGGCACTAGGCAAAAGCCAATCGCCTCGCTTACGCCTACCGCTTTTCCAACCTTGCTTATACCCCCCGATACAATCCATAGATTCATTAAAACAAGCAAACAATGCAACGAAAATAGGATCTCTCAAAAGAAGAATATTCTGTAGTGATCAGGACAAACGTAATTCTTCTGCAACTCTGAAAAATCTAAAAATTTAGGAAAAATGTGCAAAATTTGTGTAGCAATCATGTGTAAAGATATCAGAATTTTATCACACTAGTACAAATGCCCGTGCGTTGCAACGGGAAACAGAAAACTCAGTTCACTAATGAAATGGCTCACATCACCAGACATGACGACATCAACAAAGTCCTTGAAATCCTCCATGTTGTCACATGAGAAACAACATAATATTAGGAGCGTTGTACAAAGATCCTCCATCTTTGTATAATATAATAGAGAAAAGTGCAGAGTTTGTATCGCACATAGCAAGGACTCCGAGTCTGACTCCTTGTACTTTGGTGACGGGTGCTTCTGAGTCGAGCAGAAAAATAAGAGTAACGATTTATGTTGTTCTCAGAAATATATAACATATGACCAACAAAAAATGAAGAATTTTTATTGTGATTTAGACATAGTTTTTCTCGTGTGTGTTATACATAATATTTTTCTCTTGAGTTAAACAATTTCGATACGTCCAATATTGGTATTACAACATCATACCTTAGTTCTTGACGTCAACAATTCTCATATAAAGAAGTAGTTCAACTATGCCATGTGCACCTAAACAAAACACCTACCAATTCAGTTACAAACGAAGCAGTTAAACAAATTTAGACATAAAGAAGAAATTTGCCAGCTCATTAACTAATAAGCCTCGGACCATGTAGGAAAATTATGACATTTTTGGAGCATAATTAAAAATGGTCTCGGTATATGAGACGCACTAACTATTGATATTAAATTTTCTTGTCGAATGTCTTATTGTTCTTAAAAAACGTATAAGATACTTTGATTGGAATTGGATTATACTTTACTTTAACTTTAATCTTACGTCCTATTTTACTGGTTAAATTTTTATGTTTAAGCCCTACAAGCTACTTTTAAAGAATAAAATATATGTAATACTTTATTTCTTTTTTATTATTTGGCAATTAATATATAAATAAAGTTGTATTCTTTATGCATGGGAGTGTCTGCTCATGCCTTCCAACGTGATGGGCGCCACACTGTCTGATATGGGAGACCGGCCGCATATGTGATGATGATCTGATTGCATGCTATACTGTCATGTCTGCCGTGACTAATGTTGTGTAGGCCGCTCGTTAGTACATCCCATTAATTTTTTTGTAATGATCCGATTGAATAACTCAAAATCTTGATCGTCCACGATCTAAGTTTTTTTCTAGTGCAAAGACATCAAATTTTGCCTGTGCTCATGTCTTTTTGTATGTGCTCAAGTTAAACTCAATTTGCATGTTCCATAAAAAAATTGTACACATGTTTTTTTATATATTCCTGCTTTTTTTTCAAATATGGTTTCCTCCCCGGTCCGACATCGCCGTGAGCAGGGTCACCAACTACATATGCGATCTTCTCCTTCCCAGACATACCTTCACATCTTTCACAGATGGAATCCTTCCTTCTGGAGTCCTTAATCATGGTCAATCCCTTTATTTTCTTCCTCATCTTTCCGCACGCATATGGACGCTTCCTTCTCTCCTTATCTTTCACATATTGAAGCTTTCTTCTCTCATCCTAGTCATGATGGACGCAGGGTTGCCTTCTTATTTAGTTCCCTCTTTCCTTCTATATCCTTCCTCTTTCCTTCTTTGTTTTTCTAATCCCTAGTAAATTTGTACGTGCAATGCATGTTGATATTAGGTAGTGTATTAATTGCACAAAGATATTAGGTAGGATATTATTTACGTGTAATTATGTGATTAGCGCTATAATTGATATTTGGTATGATATTAACTGCACGCTAAACGCGTTGAGCGCTCACCATTGGAGCAACCTGGATCGTCGGATTGACCTGGTTTGATGGCTAAGATTAATTGGATCTGCCCCTTTGGCTCTTTTTATATTGGTATAGATTCTAGTGAATCTTAACATTTCTCCTACTGGGTGCAAAAGTTTCTATTTTTCAACAGAATCAAGTCAACTATCATCCAAATCATCCCAAAGGCTTTACTTGGCACAAACACTAATTTAAACACAAAAACACAACCATAACAGTAGCATAATTGTGTGCACACACAAAAACATAAAGGAAAAATAAAAATATAGATAACTCCTCCAAACAAGCACTATTGTTTTACGCCCCTAGCTAGGTGTAATGCATAATTTCAAGTGTTGCCATCCTTCAAATTAATTCCATAGGTGGCCCTCATAATAGATTCATATGGTGGATTAATTTTATTTTTAAGGAAGTGTTCCATTCCTTTATTTAGTGGAAATTGGAATATTATATTACCTTCTTTTATATCAATAATAGCACCTATGGTACAAAGGAAAGGCCTACCAAGCATTACAGGACAATACAGATTGCACTCAATATCAAGCACAATGAAATCAACGGGTACATAATTTATATTTGCAAGAATAAGCACGTCATTTAATTTACCCAAAGGTTTCTTAATAGTGGAATTTGCGAACTACAAATTAAGGGAACATTCATCCAAATCATGACCTAGCACATCACATAAAGATTTTGGTATAGTGGAAACGCTAGCACCCAAGTCACATAAAGCATTGCACTCATAATTTTTAATCTTTATTTTAATAATAGGTTCCCATTCATCATATAATTTCCTAGGTATTGATACCTCCAATTCTAGCTTTTCTTCTAAAGCTTTCATCATAGCTTCTATGATATGTTTAGTAAAAGCTTTATTTTGTTTGTAAGCATTGGGTGAATTTATCATGGATTGTAACAAGAAAATTCATTCAATTAAAGAACAACTATCAGAATTAAAGTCCTTGAAATCCAAAGTAGTGGGCACATCACTATTTAATGTTTTGACCTCTCCAAACCCACTTTTATCACTTTTTCATTAAGATTATCACCCTCCGAACAATTGGGGTGCCTTGTAGCTAAAGTTGAATCATCTTCAGTACCTTTTTCATCAAGTTTTATATTACTAACCAAAGATTCAGTGGGCAAGATACCAATCATTTTAATATCTTCATCATGATTACAATAAAACTGGGCGGAATCACTTTTTCTAGGAATTCTCGCTTAGCCCTCGACCTAGCAGTTCTTTCTTTACTTTCATTAATGAAGACATAAATAGCTTTAATGGACTCACCAATATCAAGCTTGGGTGAGAAAATTTTAGATTTGATATTTCCACATATGAGCAATTCTATCCATGTTTCTAGCCATATCATCAACTTTATTCAATTTTTCCTCTATCATTGTATTGAAAATCTTTTGAGAATTAATAAATTCTTTAATATTACTTTCAAGATCAGAAGGAATCCTATTATTATTATTATAAGAATTACCATATGAGTTGCTATAATTATTGGAGGAATTTCCAGGAAACAGCCTAGGATTAAAATTACCTCTATAAGCATTACTATTGAAATTATTTCAAGAAACAAAATTCACATCAACGTAATCATTATTTGGCTCAATCAAATTTGATAATGGAACGCCATTAGGATCAACATGAGCAATCTTACTAGCAACCATTTTCATAAGCGCATCCATTTTATCACTCAAAGTGTTAATTTCTTCAACAGAATTCACCTTTTTACTAGTTGGAGTTCTTTCAACATGCCATTGATAATAATTTGACATAATATTATAAAGAAGTTTTATAGCTTCTCCTAATGTGATTTCCAGAAAGTTACCCCCCATGGCGGAATCTAAAAGATTTCTAGAAACAAAGTTCAATCCCGCATATTTTTTTTGTATGATCATCCATAAGCTTAAACCATGAGTGAGGTAGTTTCTTATCATTAATTTCATTCTCTCCCAAGATTGTGCAATATGTTCATGCTCAAGTTTTTTAAAATTCATAATTTTATTTCCAAGAAAAATAATTTTTACGGGACGAAAATACTTGGCAATAAAAGTATCCTTACACTTATCCGAAGAATCAATGTTGTTTTGAGGCAAGGATGAAAACCAAGTTTTAGCGCGATCTCGTAGTGAGAACGAAAATAATTTCAATTTGACAATATCATTATCCACATCTTTTTATTTTGCATTTCACACAATCACTACCGCAGGATACTGCTAACACAACACTACGATCAGATACCCTTTGCCGAAACTGTGTACGATGCAATAATCGCAAACGGTGGTGTGAAAAACCGTAAAAAATGGTGCAAAATGTTTGCGATGGCAGAGCCATCATACACGATTCAGATTTTAGTTGCGTGTGCGATGCAGGGCACACGGTTAATCCATTCAAACTGTTTGCGATGAGGCAAAACAACAGAAACAGGCAGCTATATCAATGTGTGTGCGATGTAGGCACTACAAAAAAAGACACATCTCTGACATTTTGGGCCGAACAAAAAAAATTCTGTCATACGTATGACAGTTCTATGACGATTATTGTGATAAAAACCCGGTATCATCATAGATGTCGTGGGCTTCTACCTCTATGACAAAAAATCATGACAGAAAATGGGCTTTTCGTCCTGGGCGGGCCGGAGACGCAGCTGCATGACATTCTTTGGGCCATCCATGACGGAAAAAACCGTGGTAGAAGCGAGGGCAAGGAAAATATCGGGGTGTTCCTGGTTACGGTGGGTGGTCGGGGCCGAGCGATGCGCGTTTCTCTCGTACACGCACGCGCGTGGGTGCGAGGCATTGGGCTCTAACTGAACCCGAGCGAGGCGTTCGCCTACTGAACCCGAGCAATTGCACTGCAGGCTACGCGTTACTGAACCCGAGCGATCGATCGACGGTTGTTAACTGAACCCGATCGAGCGATTCCTTCGCTACTGCTACTAACTGAAGCCGATCGATGCTGCCTCTGGATGAACAGTGAGCGTTTCTGGGGGGTTTTGATGAACAGTTCCTGGTGGGGGTGGATGAACAGGACCCCGTGGTGTTGCCTCTGGATAAATAGGACCCCGATCGATCGAGCCGGTTGGGGCTGGATGAACAAGACCCGCGGAGGGCTGGATGAACAGGACCACCCCGTGGAGGGCTGGATGAACAGTAGACGATGGAGGGCTGGATGAACAGTAGCCCGTGGAGGGGTGGTTGAACAGGAGCCCATGTGGAGAGGGCTGGTTGAACAGTAGCCGGTGGAGTAGCGCACGGTGGAGGCTCGATGAACAGGAGCCCATGGATGAACAGTCTCAGGTGGAGGCTGGAGGAGGTCGACGGTGGATGAACAGTAGCCCATGGAGGCTGGAGGGGGTCGACGGTGGAGATGAATAGTATCCTGTGGAGTCCCGTTTTGTGGTACGCCACACCCCTCCCGATGAACAGGACCCCCGTTTCGACCGTAGCGCTCCAACACAAGTCTGTTTCCTCCATTTTGCGGTACGCCACACCCCTCCCGATCAACAGGACCCCGTTTTGACCATAGGAGGTCTGTTTCCTCCGTTTTGCGGTACGCCAGACCCCTCCCGATGAACAGGATCCCGTTTCGAACGTGGCAGGTCAAACACAAGGCCGTTTCCTCCGTTGTGCGGTACGCCAGGCCTCGTTTCCATCAGCCGTTCTGTCCAGTCCCTCCCGATGAACACGATGACGCATTCCGTTCCGACCTAGCCGGTTGGCTCCCCATGAACACGACGACGATGTTGTTTCTCCGTTCCGACCCAGCCATGTGCACGAGCCCTGGCCGTACGTATGTGCGAGTAGGCGTTTGAGACCCTACCCGTATATACGTACGTGGCCGTATTTTCTTTCTTGCACACTGGCCGCTGTACGTACGTGTACATGCTACGTGCGTGCCTCTACTATGACACGTGCGTGCCTCTACATGGACCAGTATGTACGTACATGTTCGCGACCAGAATGACAATGCTGCGTACGCTTCGACCAGCCGACTGTCAGGCACTTCCTTGCATGCGAAGATGTAGCTGGTGGGTCACAGCAGTCAGGGGGGGCGAATCGTTTTTTTTCCCGGACGTACTTCCTTGCGTGCGAAGATGTAGCTGGTGGGTCCTAGCAGTCAGGGGGGAAACATTTTTTCCGCGAAATACGGTGGCCCGTCCGGTGGGTCCCCGCTGTCAGGTGGAGGAATAATTATTTTGCGCATAATAAAGAGGCACTTCCTTGCGGCTGCCGTGGACACAGATGTCAGCCTCTCCACGTACAATACTCTTCTGATGGAAGTCGGCCGTTGACCACATTGACCATGCCGCGCCGAGAGCACCACAGCAGTGGACGAAGGCGAGGCCTAGGAAGGGGACGACGCGGAGCCGGGGAAGACACGGCAGTGGATACCCACGCGGAGAGGAGTACGAGGGTTCACTGGTTCGGCTGCGGTGTGAGGTTGCCATCACCGCAGAATAACAGGGGGTGTGGGTGAGTGGAGGGATGGTCTGACCAGCGGTGGGAGTAGTAGGGGCGGTGAGGCCTCCGCGGCAGCACAGCCGGCCACGGGAGGCAGGAGCAGGCGGCATGATCGGTGCTGCTTTGGGCGGCTGGAGCAAGAAGACGAGAGGTTGAAGAAGCACGACGGTCGTTGGATGGACATCGTACGGTCACTGCAGCTAGAATCGTTTATATTGACTAAGTTGACAAAGCCCTTGGTACGCGTCAACTTAGTAGGCCCACAGGTCAGCTTCCGGAACGGTGTGTCCCAGATGTCAAGGGGAGGAATCATTTTTTGGGCGGGTGAAGCTAGAATATCCGAGATTTTGAAGAAGAAGCACGGCATCCGTTGGATCGACATCCAACGACCACTGCTGCTAGAACTGTGTGTATACTATAAGTTGACAAAGCCTTGCATATGCGTCAACTCTTTTTCTTTGAGGGGACGCATCAACTTAGTAAGGCCATAAGTGTGTGGCAGAGAACTTATAGCCCATTTGAGATTTGTAAGAATGTCCAGCCAATTTTTCAATTCTAATGGAATTTACTACATCCCATTTACAGTTTGTTAAAAGTACAACCCATTTCAACCAACCGTTCAAAACAGAATTCAATAAAATTTCCCATATTTTGATGGGATCCGAAATATTTTTATCCTGAAATTTCTAGTCAGATTAAATACGATTTCAATATAAATTTATATTACGTAAAAATGCAACGAAACATTGTGCTCGCAACAATTAATGAAATTAAAATTTTCAATATCAAAAAATAATATTTTATAAAGTAATTACGTGTTTGGTGCATTTTTTATAGTTACTGCCCAGTTTTTATAATTACAACCCATTTATTATTTCTTAAAGCCCATTTTCTTGTTAAGCCTAATGCATCCCTCCTAGGAAAGATTTGCAGCCCAGCGGGGCGGAGAATAACAACTTGACCTTGCCTGGGTATTCCTAAAAAATAGTATAGCTAGGCTAGCCATTTTCAGCTTGAAAAAAATTAATATCTAGGCTGGATATCTGGCCTGGGCTAGACGGGCCACAGCCTGCCCAGTTAATACCTGCAGCAATGTTTTCGTTGTTGTTCAGAGAAGAAAAATTAATATCTGGGCTAAACATCGCTCAAGAAAAACTCTGCAGTGCTCACACCTCAAAAACACAAATGCTGCTCGAGCTGCTTGGTCCGAGCTGTCGGCCGCTTCTTGTGCAATTCTCTCGTTTATTGACTACATAGGTTGACAATGGTGTGGGACTGTGATGTTAGGAAACCAGGAGAAAGCAAAAAAAATTAGTTTTATATACTAATAAGGAGGCACTTGCGTACGTGCGGCTATGGCCCTCGTGGGTCCCCACTGTCATCCTCTCCAAGTAAAGTCATCTCCTTATCCTCATGTCCGTTGACCATGTTGACAATGCGAGACGGTGGTGCCACGGCGAGCGCAACAACTCGAAGGACGATGGGGAGGGCCTCGTGGGCCCTACAGATGGCCTGATACAGCGCCCGCTGCTCATTCGGGAAGCTAGGATCATAGGGCCACATGTCCGTGATGGCATTGTCGTTCGCTTGTTCACCGGTGCTTGTTGAGGAGACGAAGGTTGCAGCACAGGTCCTCCTGCGCTGGTAGCTCTTCCGCCATTAGGGGGTCGAAGTGTGGCCACACCTGCTCTATGGTGAACACGACATGAACCGGCTTGGACAGTGGTGCCGGCTCCTGGTCGGAAGCTACGTCCAACGTCTGATTGTCGTCGCTCAGCTCGTCGAGCTAGCTGGCGAGCCACCATGTCCGGCTGCTGGACCGACCCGCTGCCAAGCACGAGTCTGACTGCCCTGGCCCACCCAGACCGCCTTCCTCGCCCGTGCGCGCTTTCTGCTCGAAACAGTCAGTGCTGCCAGCCCCGCTTCCCAGTGCAGGCGATTGCTCCGCCTCCAAACGACACAAGTGCCTTCCGTCCGTCCTTCTGCCGCCCACATTAATGCGGTTGCCAAGGCGGCTACTCCGGCGCCACATGTTCGTCCCTCCACCGCCCACCATTGCTATATGAATTGCTGCGCCGACCATAGCCGCAGTCATCCGCAACCGTTCCCTTTCTCCTGTCCACACCACTACTGCCCACCATGGCTTCCTCGCACTCCAACGCTCTTCGGGACGGGCGAACGACGGACCACAAGGAGATGACAGCCATTGTTGCCGACTGGCTGGCCGGCAGGCAGCCGGAGGACGATGACGTCCCAATGGAGAACATGGTAGTCGACGATCCGACGCCAACCCCCTCCTCCGTGCCATCCTCGCTGGTGCATTGCACCATGACCATCAGCGAGGCCCATTCCCAATATATGGACACGGTGAGGCAGAAGCGTGAGGAGCAGTTCTGGGAGGTGCAGGCCGACGCCGCCTACAACCACCATCTCCTCCAGCAGAACCTTCAGGCGGAGGAGCAGATCAGCGCAGAGCGGGCCAAGCAGGAGGCGCTGCTCGACTCATACCGCTCCGCCCGCGAGGGCCGCCTCGAGCACTGGCGGTACCGCATGCGGGTGGCGGAGGCTGCGGCCGCCTACAAAGAGGGCGATGAAGTGGGCGAGGCGCTGTTTGGTGAGACCGGGGACGAGGCAGAGGACAATTCCGGCTCCGATGAGTCCCTGCTCCGCTGGCGTCGACGAGGCCCTGCTCCGCCGAGGCCACGGGGTGCCAACAACGAGGCAGAGGACACCGCCGGCTCCGCCGAGGCCCCACCCTGCCGGCAATGAGGGGGAGGATTTCCCCCACTCCGCCGAGGCACCGCCCGCCAACAACGAGACAGAGGACATCGCCGGCTCCGCTGAGGCCGCGCCACACAGAAAACGAGGAAGAGTAGAACACGGTAGGTCGCCGCCGCTCCGGTCCAAGTAAGGCCACCGCTGCTACCCTCCGATTGCTAGCACTGAGTTGTACATCATGGAGCAATTCGATGATTACAGGATGATTGAAGAGCGCTCTGTGGTTGAGAAAGCTCATGAGATACAGTCATTTGCTAGAGAACTTGAGCCCAGATGCAGGTGGGTAGCTTCGGTTAATTAATTGTACCTCCAGCGCACCCCTTCTTAGTTGAAGAATGTATGAAATGTAATGAAATCCGGCATGTTCATATGAAATCCGGCATGTTTATATGAAATCCGGCATGTTTATATGAAATCCGACCATGTATGAATGAATTTATTTCGACTAGTTCGAATTCTTGTATCACTGGCATTGGATAAACATGCAAAACAATACGTACTAGCATTATTCCCAGGGTGATCACCTCGTTTGCAGCAGTTTCACATGTACTGCCTCCGGTCCTTTCTAGTATGCATACAAGTTTTGTCTGCAGTCAAAGTATCTCTATTTTGACCAATCTTATAGAATAAAGTATGCACTTTCATAATGTGCGAAGTAAAAAGGAACAGAAGGAGTACAAAGAGTTTGAGCAGCTTTTTAGCGTTCCTGTACATTACAATCAAACACACAAGCCTGGTAATTCATAGAGAACATTCAAAACAATAGATGATTATGCATCTCAACGATTCACATGTCAGAGCCAATATTTACTTCACAACTAAAGAATAGAGAAAAAAATGGATCGACGTTGCTGACAGCAAAGGGCGTCCTATTCGAAAATATCAAACGCATGTCTTCTTGCTAAAATCAATGAGCAAAATTTGACAAGGTTGTCCCATTCCAAAATATCAAATGCCTACGATTGTGGAATGGGCAGGGTTTGCCATCATTTAGGACATTGACATGGCACCTCATGCTAAATAAACCAGCTGTTCTTCTTGTCCAGTTCCACCAAAATCAACCAAATTCACTCGGCACCTCATTTCTTGTGGTGGAAACGAATGATTCGATGTATTCATGAACATTTTGTGCAGTTCCCATTGAAATCAAGCTGAGCACCCCTGTTTGCACAAATACAAAAAAAGTGATTAGTATAAAGCAAATTGTACTATGAATTGACAGTTTAAATAGGCACCTACATGGTCCATGTAGAGCACACTTTTAGAAAAATGGAACTCACCGGAAAGAATCCTAGAACAACATTGTACTCGCGCATCACAGCAAGAAAATGGAGATTTGCTAGTCCTTTTGAGCTGAAGTTAGTTTGGTCTTGTGGGGGGTAATGTAACCATCCTTCGACTGCTCCTTCTGATGAGAAGATAGACAGGGCTTCTTCATCCTGGCATAATCGGAACTTGTCACTTCACGTACTCCATATTCTTCTTCAGAGGAGGATGATCCTGTTGTGCAAAGAAAAGAGGACAACTAAATGCTAGCATCCCTGTTTGCTCGAAAAAATGGAAAGGAAATATTTAAAACAACACAGATGAAGCACTTCTCAAGGATAATACCACTCTTTGATGACAGTATCTAAACAGTAGCACAACACCAATAGAGATGACAAAGCTCAATCATATGGATGAAATCAGTGGGCGAGTACCAACCTTTGTCAGGAGGCTTATTGTGTAGAGCATACAGATGAAGCACTTCTCCGGAACCATATGTTGCTATCTACTATGGTGGCCATGCTTACTATATACTCCTCGATTAGTTTAATGTTTCCAACATCTTCTTGTGCAGTTCCACTAAAATATATGGTATCTTCAAAGAAGATCCCTGTTTGCACAAGTAGAGATAACTGTGTATTACATTAAGAGTGGCATCAAATCAGTGGCAAAATAATTGCTCGTTCCAACCATAGCAATAAATTAAGATGCAAAACTATATCATTACTTGTGTCATCACAGTTCCAGTGCTTCATTACAGCATCGGGAGTTGATTTTTGTTTTTCTTCCACTTGTTCTTCCCCTTGATCACTTGGTTCAATAACAGACAAGCTTCGCATTCAATGTATGATTTGGCATGTCAATTAGGTTGCACAAGTATAGAACTAAACAATGACATTAATTTTCTGATGAAAGTGACAAAATACAGGCCAACAGTTGTGAAATATCCTTATCTTACCTCAATGGGATATTACGGTGCACATACAGATTGGAAGTCTTGTCTCCATTTGTGCAATTCACTAAAATCAAGCAACATTACCGTACAAGTAGCACAACATATGAAAGCACACTGCAGAATCATGTGAAAGAAGGCTAGTACTGACCTCTCATGACGCGGAATTCAAACAACTCACAAGAATAAGATCTGAACCAAATTTGCCAACACGGATAGGAAGTAAGGTCTCCTCTTGTGCAGTTCCACTAAGATCAAGCAATCAAGCAACGTTGTCGGTGTGACATTTTGGTTGAAATGAACAAAACACTCTTAAAACAAAAGTGTTTTGTGCAGTGCAACAAAAGGTCACAATGGCAACGAGGTGAAGTAGATAACCCTGTTTACATAGAGGTGCAAAGGAAACAACTAGTGGTCAATAACGGTGGATGACATAGAAGCCAACAAAAAGAAGCATCTACCTTATCTAAATGGGAAAGAAAGCAAGACAGTAGCATTTCTCAAATAGTGGCATTGATTAATATTAACAGAGAGATTATATTACCAAAAAAATTTGTTAAACATGTGATTTACTTTTAACTGTGGCATTGCATCAATTTTCTAGTGGCATTATTAGTGGGTGTTTATTACAGGACATTTTTGTGGAGGGACTAAAAAACTCTGTGTCAGACCCATCTAAACCAAACAGGAGGGACTTTTAGGGACTAAAAGTGGGCATTTGGGACTAAAGAAAGAAGACCCCGAGGGAGAGTCTTTTTGGGACTTCTTCCAACAGTTGCCCCTGCCACGCATTGCACCTTGTCTCTATTAGTTCATTACTAGGGGTAACATGGTCTTTTAACATGTCATTTAATAACCTCTAGTCCATGTTTAGTCCCTGGAACCAAGCAGGTAGGGACTAGGGAGTTTTTAACCAAACAGGGCCTTAGATTAACAACAGCTAAAGAGTTGCACGGGACAGTGGATGCACCAGCACCATGTGCATCTACCGATGTACTGGGTGATGCACAGTCTATTGCAACAAAGAACAAACAACCAAGGAGCATATTTGTGTTGGTCACAGTTTGGTTATCTTTAGACACCTTTCCCTATGTGAGCGCAGCAAATCTAGTCTTGCTCAAACTCTACAGCCCTGGCCCCCAAAACAAAAGATCGGTTCGTGAGAGATGTGCGTACTGCGTTTATCATTGTTTTCCCTTTTCGACCAACGTAGGTGCTGGATAGCCAGTCTGTACTAGTACTTTCCTGATACGTCTCCATCGTATCTATAATTTTTGATTGTTCCATGCCAATATTAAACAACTTTCATATACTTTCAGCAACTTTTTATACTATTTTTGGGACTAACATATTGATCCAGTGCCCATTGCCAGTTCCTGTTTGTTGCATGTTTTATGTTTCGCAGAATATCCATATCAAACGGAATCCAAACGAGATAAAAACGGACGGAGCTTATTTTTGGAATATTTGGAAAATTCCAGAAGAAAAATCCACGCGAGACGGTGCCCGAGGTGGCCAGGAGGCAGGGGCGCGCCCCTGACCCTCGTGGTCCACCTGTAAGGCGGTTGATGTCCTTCTTCGGCCGCAAGAAAGCTAATTTTTGGTAAAAAAAATCATGGCGAAGGTTTCGGTCCAATCGGAGTTACGGATCTCCATATATATACGAAACGGTGGAAGGGCAACAGAACAGAACGCAAAAACAGAGAGAGACAGAGAGACGGATCCAATCTCGGAGGGGCTCTCGCCCCTCCCATGCCATGGAGGCCAAGGACCAGAGGTGAAACCCTTCTCCCATCTAGGGAGGAGGACAAGGAAGAAGAAGACGAAGGGGCCCCCTCTCCCCTTCTCTTCCGGTGGCGCTGGAACGTTGCCGTGGCCATCATCATCATCACCGCGATCTACACCAACACCTCCGCCATCTTCACCAACATCTCCATCACCTTCCCCCCTCTATCTACAGTGGTCCACTCTCCTGCAACCCACTGTAGCCTCTACTTGAACATGGTGCTTTATGCTTCATATTATTATCCAATGATGTGTTGCCATCCTATGATGTCTGAGTAGATTTTCGTTGTCCTACCGGTGGTTGATGAATTGCTATGATTGATTTAATTTGCTTGTGGTTATGTTGCTGTCCTTTGGTGCCTATCATATGAGCGCGCGCGTGGATCACACCATAGGGTTAGTTGTATGTTGATAGGACTATGTATTGGAGGGCAAGAGTGACAGAAACTTCAACCTAGCATAGAAATTGATGCATACGGGATTGAAGGGGGACCAATATATCTTAATGCTATGGTTGGGTTTTACCTTAATGAATGTTAGTAGTTGCGGATGCTTGCTAATAGTTCCAATCATAAGTGCATAGAATTCCAAGTCAGGGATGACATGCTAGCAGTGGCCTCTCCCACATAAAACTTGCTATCGGTCTAGTAAAGTAGTCAATTGCTTAGGGACAATTTCGGAACTACTACCACCACTTTTCCACACTTGCTATATTTACTTTATTGCTTCTTTACTTACAAAAGCCCCTAGTTTAATTTACGTGCTCTTTATATTCTTGCAAACCTATCCAACAACACCTACAAAGTACCTCTAGTTTCATACTTGTTCTAGGTAAAGCGAACATCAAACGTGTGTAGAGTTGTATCGGTGGTCGATAGAACTTGAGGTAATATTTATTATACCTTTAGCTCCTCATTGGGTTCGACACTCTTACTTATCGAAAATTGTTGCGATCCCCTATACTTGTGGGTTATCATTTCCCCCTTCCTTTCCTCTTTGAACCATGTCCTAGATTTATGATATACAATTTTCCCCACTACTTTCCCCCATTCCTTTCCTCTTTGAACCACGTCTTAGATTCATGCGATACAACTTTCCCCACTACTTTCTCCCTTCCTTTCCTAATTGAACCACGTCCTAGATTCATGCTATACAACTTTTCCCACTACTTTCCCCCATTCCTTTCCTCTTTGAACCTCGTCCTAGATTCATGGTATACAACTTTCCCCACTACTTTCCTGTTTGATCCAACACCTAGATTCGAGTGCAGAAGCGGAAAAATCCCACATGCAGCTAGAGCAATGCATGTGGAATAAGTAAATTATACCTTAAGGTTCTTGGGGTGTGGTTCGGTGGGCGACCGGAGGCCGTTCGGCCCACACTATGTACGGCGGCGAAGAAGAAGGGGTCGGAGGCCCTCCCGTGCCTCCGCTGGGTGAAAGAGAACAGCGGCGCCGGTAGTGGATTCCCTCCCTCGCCGACGGTGACAGCGTTAAGCCTCCTTCCCTTCCCGGTGGACGGATCCTGCCGGCTCTTTGACCAGCAGTGAGGGGAGAGAGAGGCCAATGAGGTCTTGTTTAGATCTAGAGAGAGTGAGAGAGAGTGAAGAGAGCAACTACAACCAGACCAGCAATGAGGGGAGAGAGAGGCCAACGAAATCTTGTTTAGATCTGGAGAGGGTGAGAGAGTGTGAATAGAGCAACTACAAGCGCCGAGGCTCCAGCGTGTATATATATACTGGAGAGAGTGTGAAGAGTGCAAACCCTAGAAAACAAGCGTCGAGGCTGCAGCTGATCGTATATGTCCGTATCCATCCATTTTTAGTAGTCAAAGAATCCTCCTGGCATGAATTATGCTCAGGTGTAGTTATCAAACCCGATACCTGAAGTTTGATGAGCGAACAGGCTAACCAGCTACACAACCCTCCCGTTATGTTCAACGAGAGGAAAATAACCTTTTATACATTCCTGCATTTGTGTGACAAGCATGCCGTGTTTTTTGTGTGGGAGTCATCGGGATTTAAATCATAATCGTGTCATGTGGCTTTGGTGGTAAGACTATCCACAGTGGTGCAGAAATAATGCAGCCTTAGTCACCTTACCTCTCTCCACGTAGTACGTTGAGTCCCACCAGTTAGAGGGTGAAACAAACAAATTAATAAGAAAAATTAAAAGCGCCAGCGGTGTATCTTACCTCACACATCTCGCTACTGCTCGGGAACACTATCCAATTGATCCCTTTGTTCGCTCACGTACTATTTTAAGTGAATCCTTATTATAACATGCACACAATTTTGGGCACTTGTATTCGACCTAAGTCAGTGTGCCACCGTATCTCGTACGACTCCCTCCATCTAGGTGTAATAAGTCACGTTAGAAGGTGCAGCGGGACCAAGGAGCAAGCAGATTGGAGGAGAAGGACAAACTTGACCGGTCATTCCTCCAATCAAAGCCCTGATTTCTATCTCTAAACGCAACAATTAAGGATGAGGCTTGCCTGCTCCCGCGGCCTGCTCCCATCTGTGCTCCAGCATCACTCGTTTTTAAGCTAACGGCTGCTTCCCGCTTTCCTCCCCCTGTCCCTTTTTTACAGGAAAGAAAAACAAATAATTCCCGTATTTCCCTATCCCTTCCATACACAGGTCTGGACTCTAAAAAATCATGCAGAACCCATGCAATCCCAGCGGCGAAGTGAGGATACAGCTCGGCGACGAAGTGAACCATCAAAATACAGGGCATTTGTTGGGCTCATCCCACTGCCGCGGCGACGGCGGCTGCCACCAGGGAATGCTTGTTCTCGACCAGGGCCTTCGGCACGAGAAGGAGCTGCAGCTCGACATCGCACGGTTAGGGCATTGCCCCCACAACGTCCGCCTCGCCGCCGACGTCGCTGATAACAGGCATCGCCTGCTGCTCATCAACATGATATTTAACCAATTCTGCACCGCTACAAGGCGTTGTGGGTGTTCGTCAACTCCTTCTAGCCATAGCATGACATGGCTGATATGCTCCCGGGCGTCGCACCGCCGCTCATCCCCGTGGGTCTGCTCGTAAGCTCGAGAAGGAGGCCGCCACCCGTGGTGGCATGATGAAGGCGGCGGACGACTACCTCGTATGGCTGGATGCTCAGGAGTTGCGCTCTATGGTTTAGGCATCGCTCGACAGTGTCATTGTGCTGCACGCGGAGGATCTGGCCAAGATGGCGCATGGGCTCGCATCAATTGGCCTCCCTTGCCTATTGGTAGTGCACTGGTGCCGCCGGACATCAGCACGTATGCTACTTCGTCAGACGTGGCATGCTGGTGTTGCGGAGACCGAGAGACCTTGTGCCCGCGCCTGTCGAGCGCAGCCATAGAGCAACCGCAATGTCGGGTGCACCGGCGGTGATGCAACAGCTTGCTGAGACTATGGTCCTGTCGTGCGCGGCCATAGAGCACCGTCGCTTGCACGGGCAGTGGTGCAACAGCTTGATGAGACTATTGTGAACTCTTCTGTTTGTGCCAAGTTGGGAGATCTGCATGCATGCATGCACGGGCTCCGTCCTGTATACGTGCGGGAAATACACAGAAATACATGAATGTTTGCATTTTTTGTTATGGAGAAAAGGGTATGGGCGAGGAAAGTCCGTTGGATGGAAAATTAGTAGTTAGGTGCACCGATGGGAGCACGGGTCGGGAGTAGGAAAGCCTCATCTCCAAACAACTAAGAGATGTCGTTTTAGCTACCATGCAGGGCCACATATTAACTCGCATGCAAGCCACTTTGATTTCTTGACTAATCAATGCGTAGTTGCGCTCCATGCATTGGGTTTCCTGGGAAGATAACAAGGCAGAGTAAGGAGCGTTTGGTTACATTGCTTAGGCTGGTCATAGTGGTGAGTAACTTGGACTAGTAACATGCATATGTTACTAGTCTATGTTACTACTACGCGAAGTTTGCCGTCGCAAGCGAGCCGATCTGGCTCTCCTGAGCAAGCAAGGTTTTTCTAGCCCACCCAAGCTAGCTGGCCCACAAAAGCTAACATATTTTAACAGTTCCAAACGCCTAAGCTTGCCTGGCTATGCTATAAGCTGTTCTTGCTAAGGATCCAAATGCTCCCTAAGTAACAACGCTCGCTAGCAACGAGGCCAGGAGGGGATTGAGATGCGAAGTTAATGGACGACGCCTAAACATTTTGGGAATATCTGATTTCCGTAAGATGACTTAACACCTAGACGGAGGGAGTACTACTCCTCAGTCCAGGTTTGATGGAATATTCATCACCTCTTCGCTTCTTGTACCTACTCCATTTGTATCTCACTTCCTATGGCTTCGCACTCGCATGATTTTCCTATTCTATGAACCTGTGTGTGTGTGTGTGCGTGTGTGTGTGTGTGTTTAACAGCATGTGTGTGTTAGAGAGAGCGACAGATCGACCTACTCCTACAGAGAGATGGTGGGTAGTGTATGATTTTAGCCGCGAGAGTCGGTGCATCCTCTCGTTTCCGGGCGTCCGGTAGGGACATGCGGACAGCTGCCACGCCCGCTCCCGACCAGCCTGGCCCACCCAAAGCCCCTGCATCGCCCGCGTGCGCTTCCCGCCCGAAACGGTCAGCGCCGTCCACAAAATTGGTGTTGCATTCATGCCCGGGCTGAGAGGACGTGACCTCTCACTAGCGCATGCGTTGAAGGGAGAAGCGGATTCACGAGTGATGGTTGCTTCATCCGTCCAACTTACTGTTGGGTCTATGTGATTTGATGGCTCATTGGTCATTCTCACTGAGGTGGTAGGACTGCTGGATGTCCCACGCTTTCGGCGAAAGGAGGTACTACTAGATTACAATTTTCTCCATTCTTACGGCGAAGGAGTGCAAGAGCGGTGAAAACACGCAGGCTTAGTGATTGCATGGCCCACCTCACACTATCACCATATTTTCTGGACACCGTGCGACACCTAACTCTTTACATAGTACTCCCTCCATTCCTAAATATAAGTCTTTGTAGAGATTCCACTAGGTGGACTACATACGGAACAAAATGAATGAATCTACACTTAAAATGCATCTATATACATCTGTATGTGGTTCATGGTGAAATCTCTACAAAGACTTATCTTTAGGAATGGAGGAAGTACTAGTATAGTACGTACTGTAATTTATTAGCGAGATAGTACAATGCTATGAAGCTTCCAGCTTCTGTTACATGTATCTTGTGTCCAAGGTTGCCCGTTGCAACATTTCATCAAATACAAAGGAGACTAACATGCATGCTATTGCATCTCAATGATTGACAGATCATAGCAAATATGTACTCCCTCCGTTCCAAAATAAGTGTCTCAACTTTATGCAGGGGGTGTTTGTTTCCAGGGACTTTTTAGTGTAGGGACTAGAAAAAGTCCCTCTTAGAGACTTTTTAACCAAACGGGAGGGACTACTAGGGACTAAAACTTGCTTTTGGGGACTTAATGAAGAAGACTCTCTAGGAGAGTCTTTTTTGGGACTTTTCCAACAATGCCCCTCCCTGCACCCATTGCCCCGCCGCCCCATGGTGTTGTTTGGTTGTTATTTTTCTGTATACTAGGGGTAATATGGGCATTCAATAACCTCTAGGGAGGGACTAGGGACTTTTTAGTCCCTGAAAACAAACAGGGAGGGACTTTTTAAGGAGTAGGGACTTTTTAGTTGGGACTAGAAAAAGTCCTAGGACTTATGAACCAAACAGGGCTTCAATATGGACTACATACGGAGCAAAATGAGTGAATCGACACTCTAAAGTACGTCTATATACATCAGTGTTTGGAGTATGTACTAGTAGTTCATATTGAAATCTACTAAAAGACATATATATTCCAAACAATATGGTAATCTCTCTAACCAAGGTAGTAGGGACGAGGAGTAAACGGAGGGAGTAGTAAAATTTTCTCCTCATCCTGTGAGCCACCGCGCGCGTGGGCGAGAGAGCGGGCGTAAGGCGTACAATACTACTACTAGTAAGCAAGCTTCACCTCATCCTGCGAGCCACCGCGCCCGTGGGCAGGGAGACGGCGTACTAAGCAAGCTTCTCCTCGTTCTACGAGTTGACGGGACACATCAAAAGTACTCCAGCGTATAGAGCCTTTCCTCTAAGGTAGGCCCCACATGGTTTACCTCTTTTTTAACATAACGCGTCAACTCCCAATTTGTTTGTTCACCTGCGGTAGACTATCCTCCCTCCGTCTAGTGGACAACCAGTACACGTGTCAAATTACCACGTGGGCTGCCTTTTCATACAGAAATGAGCTCCACCGTGTACCCGCGCGGGTGTGGTTGGGAAAGAGACGGGAGTACGTGCGTCATGCGTGCACCTCTTCTCTTCGTGCATGTCCCCCACCTACGTGGGTGTGTGTGAGAGATACAAACCTAGACAAATGGCCTGTGCGTTCGTGAGTGTTTTTTGTTTTGGGGGGGAGGTTGATTTCGTGAATGTATTAGTGGGAATATGTATCGATGACATCTCAAACAAATTTTTGCATGCAATGTGTGTGAAATGGAGGCCTATCCATATCATATATAGAGGGTCGGGCGATCCACGAGAAGAGAGGGAGGGGTCATAGATATCGATAGATTCGAAGAGAGGATCAAGTGGGTGGGTGTGAGATCGATGAAGAGAGCTATCGAAATTGTGTGTGTGTGCAAGTCAAAGATATAGGGCGACTGACCTACCCGAACGTCGGAGGGCACAGGTCAAGTTTGTGTGTGGCAGGGAGACATGACTAGAGCGCTCGATGTATTGGTGTGTGTGGGGGGGAGGGGGTGGGGGGAGGGGTAGGCAGAGGGCTAACTATAGAGGTAGAACGACTCGTATATGTGTTGAGAAGGAGAGACCCAGCTATGTCTTGAGGGAGATTGGTCTACATCCATACATAACTGAAGGACGGGAAATAGGATGGGACAGAGAGAGAGGAGAGAGAGAGGGAGGGAGAGGGGTAGAGTGCTGGATGGGTGATGGAGTTGCTTATCGAAGATGGTGGGAGAGGCCTACTAGACAAACTGAGGGTGGAACTGCAATATTATCAATAAGAGTGGGGATGTGTTTCTATGTGTGCCTATGCGTGATAGATCTGTCGGGACGCATCCATGGATGATGAAGTGGAACCATGTGTTTGGTAAGCAAACCTAACTAGATCGGTAGATCAATTGTTGTTTGTCGGAGGAAGGGAGAGACATAACTAATGAGGTAGATTGATCGACGCGTGGGAAAAAACGAGTTATAAGGACCTAGCTAGCTACTCCCTCCGTCCACGAATAAGTGTACATCTAGCTTTTGTACTAAGTCAAACATTAAATTTTTTGACAACTTTATAGAAAAGAGTAGTAGTATATATGACATCAAATTGATATATTATGGAAGTACATTTCAAAACGAATCTATCAATACTAATTTAGTGTCATAAATGCTGCTACGTTTCCCTATAAAGTTGGTCAAAGTTTTAAAACTTTGACTTAGGACAAAACCTAGATGTACACTTATTCACGGACGGAGGGAGTATATGTATAGCGGGAGATCGGTCGGTGTACGTCCATTTGTTAGAGGCAAATAAGGCTCGGCGAGACAGATAGACAGAGAGAATAGAGCTAGGAGGTGGTGCGAGAGGCCCAGCTACTAGCTAGATAGGGGGAGGAGTGTGCGGTTGTGAGATCGATGAAAAGAGGGGTGAGAGTTTACACGTGTGTGGGACCGTATGAGAGACACGAGGCAAGGACACATAAAGGAGATTGAAGGTGCGTGTGTATGTTGTAGGCAGACATTGTTGGAGAGGTTTATTGATCGGTGTGTGTCGGAAAGGAGTTGTGGAGACTGTGGGAGAACGACCTAAAGAAAAAAATGAATGTGCGCGATGGATAGAATGCTGAGGGAGGGGGGCGTGTGCATGCATGAGAGAAAGTTAGTGGTAGCTACAAAGGTTAGAGGATTGTGTGGGTGTAAGAGACTACCAAAGATCATAATTTGATATGAAAGTGGATTCATATATTTGAATAGGAGATCATAGTGTTTTAAACATATGCATGCATGAATATAGCGGTGATACGCGTGTTGTGGTTTTGCACATGTTATACCATAATGTGATAATGCATGGCGTTTGCAACTCACAGCTAAATGTCGAACAATCTAAACCATACTATACATCGAACAATCTCACATTTTATTTGAAGTTGTGATAATGTGTGGCGTTTGCAGCTTACAACTAAATATCAAACAATCTAAACAGTACTATATATCGAACATTCTCACATTTTATTTGAATTTGTGGTAATGTGTGGTGTTTGCAACTCACATCTAAATACTTGTAGGCGTAGGGGGCGGGGCACCATACATAATGTGATAAACACATTATACATATGAGACATGGTTTAGATTATGAAGATCTAGCTAGAGCTTGAAATGTACTATGATTTGAAATCAACATAAAGTGGATTCAAAAAATCGAGTTCGAGTTCATATAGTACACATAGTTCATATGTAACTCGAGACTAATCATCTGGTGTGCTGTGAAGATAATACACAAATGATGGTTTCACTTGACAATAATGATGATTGTAGATCTTATTAAAATAGAGAAATGAATTCAAATGCTTTGACTTCACAACAATCATTATTGTAGATCTTATTCAAATAGAGAAACGAATTCAAATTTTGTTCATATTGAAGCGGTAGTATATACGTTTGGAATGCACCAAAACGTTCATTTGAGTAGTAGGTTGCATGCATTATACACGTAGTGAAATATTTTAATTGAACATCACATGAATTCAAAGTTTTGAATGACATTTGTAGTGCGAATTGATTTGGTACAGTACACGTTAGGCTTGTCTGGAAATTTCAATCCGCGCCTTGTTAGCCCGAAATATTTAAGATATATCTTTGTCTTGTTGTGCTCTGACAACACCCTCCATCTCAACCCGCGCCTTGCTATTCCAAAATTACAACGCGTGCGAAAACTCCCACCTCCTGTGAAATCCCAACACGTGAAATGCCCGTGATACCCTTGAACCAAAAGAACCGCCTCAAACGGTGGGGGTACTTCCGTAACTTACCCCACATTTCAGACAAGCGCGTCCCTAAGCCATGGTTCCCCACTCCCATCCCATCCGTCCACCCATTCATACACCGAGGCCGGGAAAATCCGCGAAGCCCCACACCCTCCTCCGTCTGCCACCCAGCCGGAGCCTCTTCCCCGATGACGTCGTCCACAACAACACCTCGGCGTCCCTCATCCACCGTACCGGATGAGGATCTGTCGTCGATAAGGTCGTCCCGCCAGTTCAGCCACCCCATCCTCCACCTCCAAGGAGCTGCCCCGACGTCCCCCTCGTCTTTCGCGCCACCTCCATTCCCACACCGCCGTCTTCACCTGCACCACCAGAAGAGCAACATCATCACCGTTTCCTCGGATGAAGCTGCGGACTAATCGGTGCCACCAAAGAGGTTGTACACTAATCGCCGCCTTTTCTTCTTGATTCGATCTCACGGTGCTGCCGGCGCTCTGTCCCGAGCCGACACGGCACGGCTCCATCCACGGCGGCATCACCGGTCACTTCCTCCACGGTGTCACTCCCGCGGCGGCGACATCCACATCAGTAAGAGTTGTTGTTGCTTTAGCTCTCGCTCGCGCTGCTTCTCTGCTCTTGCTCTCGGTCCCCTGCCTTGTCTGCTCTTGCTCTTGCTCGCGCTGCTGCTCTCGCTATTGCTCTTGCTTGCGATGCTGCTCCGGTTTAGCTACACTTCAGTCGACTGAATCGACTTTTGGGTCAGTCGATTTTCAAGGGGTGGGGGGACTCGCCGGAGTTAAGGAAGAACCAGCCGCAGCAGGGAGGGGGGCTCGCCGGAGAGGTACCCCACTATCTATCTTAGGGTTCAAGGTGGGGGCGGTGGTCGCCGGCGGTGGTGGGGCGATGGCGTGGGGATCGCTGGAGAAAAAGCTCGGCATGGGGGGCCTAGAGGGATGGCCGGGCAGCGGCAGACCGGCGATGGGGAGTGTTCTCGGGGCGGGCGGGGCGGCGCACCGCCGGCTGCGGGCGGCGGGGGGCGACTGTTTGGCCGGTGGTGGCTGGCGGCTCAGGGGGGTGGAGGTTGAAGATGAACTGCAGGCCCTTGATTTCGTATCCAATGGCTGCAAAATCGACTGACCAGAGATGAAAAAGTCAGTCGACTCACGTGTAGCCTCACCTCTAGTGCGTTCAGTTTCAACAGTAAAATTCAGTTTCGATAGCAAAATTCAGTTTCAACAGTTAAGTTAAGTTTTGACAGTTAAATTCAGTTTCGACAGTTAAGTTCAGAGATGAGCGGTTGATGTATTTTACATCTAGCACTTTGTGGTTATGTATTTTACGTCATCTATTGGAGATGCTATTAGAATTCCACTCAGGTTAATGTTGTCTCTCTTGTCATGCTTCAGCCTCGGCGTCGTACAACTCACCGGAGCTGCTCCAACGACGAAACCCTCCATCACAGCAGATCAGTACCTCGGGCTCCATCTCCAGACGCCTAAGATCTTCTTCCCCTCCTCCGATAGCCAAGTCAGCCGGAGCATCCTCACCGGCCAACCCAATCACACTGAGATCGACATGGCTTCGCCAAAGAGATTGTACACTTGTTGCATCTCTTTTTTACTCTACATGTTATATATATTGTCCACTGAGCACACGGAGTAACAGGAAATTCTATTATTTTATCCCACTATATGACAAGCAGTGAGGTACCAGGAAACTTAGCTATCCATGATGGACTCTCTTGAACGCCATCATTATTTATCTCTGCGCATTTGAGTTGTGCATTTGTCGATGGCCCTGGGAGCTGAGCTAGTAGGGCAATGGCCTGGGTCCAAAGTAATAGAAGTAGCACAAAAACATTTTTAGTGTAGTCTTTTCCTTGCTCAAGCCTGCCTACTAGAATCGCCAGTGCTTGAAAGGAAAAGTAAATGAAAAACATAGGAATTGGAAAGTTTCCTATGGTACTACTTTTCATGAATTTGGTGCAAAGGAATGGAGCAAAGGAAAACTGTAGGATTTGTTCCTTTAGTGTCTCCTTGAAAGAAAAACTGTAGGAATTTTAATTTCCACTTGTCCTCCTTTTCAAATTCCTATTCATGAAGCACAAGACTAAGAGATAGTAGCATAATAGCATTATAACCGTACATTTTCTTGTGGTTTGACTTAATATCACCATGTTTCTTTGCATCCTGTGTTCTTCCAATTCTTGTGAACCAAACACCCAGATTGGCAGAAATCCTGTGTTTTTAAATTCTTTGTTTTGCACGTGCATTCCTATCCTATTCCTGTCTATTTCATATCCCTGCATTGTTAGAATCCTCAAATTCAAACAAGCCCTTACACAACTACTTCTGTTACAGATATGTTTCAAAGAAAACCTTGTGTGGTTTGTCCTACTCCTACGGTGCTGTGTTCCACCCCAGCTCAGCTACTCCAATGACGGAAGGGTTCACCACAGCAGGGATCCGCTCTCCAGACTGTCTTTCGCCGCCTCAGATCTTCTTCCCCGCCGCCGGCAGCCATGACAACTGCATTACCATCATCAACCAAGCAGATGACCTTGAGGACTATATGGGTCCGCAAGAGAGGTCGCACTCTTCCATGTCTTCTTACGTTATGCATCGCTTAGTATGATGACATGCTACTTTATCATTGTGTTCACCTATTAGACACCGAGACGGGTCCAAACTTATGCTGAAACTTGAGTTCTTAGATGGTTGTGGGGTACATATTGGGGCAGCAATCAGTACTATTTGTCTACTATCTGGTTAATCTCGGGTGTCTACTATGAGTTTCATGTTGGGTGCAAACAAACATTAAAGGAGCCATTATCTGTATTTTTTAACTAAAGCTATTATCTGCCTGCTATCATTGGTTTTGGGTCTATCCACAGTTTGCTACCATCACTTTGGATTCGTGCATGCACTCCTTACATAATCTCACTATGTTTTATTCCTATGCATGTCAGTTATTGTACACAATGGAACTGAACATGTAGAGTAAAAGAGACGAGCCTTGCATGGCAATAAAATTTCATGCAGACGTCGCTCCATGGTGGGTGCAAAGGCAGCCCCCCTCCACCCATTTCGGATCGTAATCAAGAGGAAGATAATTGTTCTGAGGGGGATTCAGAAGCAGAAGACCACTCCTATTTACCCCATGAGGTCTTCACTCTAACTTGGCATGCTGATGTTGGTAATATCATGCATATGGTGCCTTGCATTGCTTACTCTATACATCAAAGATGCCATCTGCTTAGTTTAGACATGCTTTGTGTCAGCGCCATCTGTTTAGTTTCTTTATCGTATATGTGAATCATGCAATGCCATCTTGTTTAGCCATGCATCATATATGTGAATTTTGCAATGCCACCCTGGTTAGCTAGTCATCTTATATGTGAATTATATCATGACATCATTTTTTATTACATTCTAAATTTGTCAACAATTTTAGTACATTCAATTACTCTTCCTGTGCATCGGCCATTCGGCACGGTCATGGAAAAATATGGAGTGGAAACAAGGTCTTCAGAGCAGACAATGCTATCTGACGAAGCGCATGTCTTGCTGGTTATAGATAGCTCCTCGGAGGAGGATTCAGATACATATGAGCAGTCCTCCCCCCCCCTGAGGTGCATGCTCTAACTTGGTAGGGTTATGTTGCTCATATCGTGCGTATGGTATCTTGCATTGCTATGTCATTTGCTTAGTTTAGACATGCTTTGTGTGAATGCCACCTGTTTAGTGTCTAATTACCATATATGTGAATTATGCAATGCCATCTTGTTGCAAGACATTATATATGTGAATTATGCAATGCTATCTTGTTGCAAGGCATTATATATGTGAAATATGCAATGCCATGCTGTTTAGCCAAGCGTCATATATGTGAATTATATCATGTCATCCTTTTTTGTATTTCTCATTGCTTTTGTCGACAATGTTTGTATATTCAACTGCTCTTCATGTGCATCAGCCATTTGAATTGGTGATGGAGAAATCTGGAGTGAAAACAAGGTCTTCAGAGCAGACAATGCTACCTGCTGAAGCAGATATCTTCCTGGTTACAGATAGCTCTTCAGAGGAGGATTCAGAGGCAGATGACCAGTCCTGTTATCCCCCCGAGGTGTATGCTCAAACTTGGCAGGGTTATATTACTCATATCATGCATATGTTGTATTGCAATGCTTAGTTTTTACATCATATACACGATATTGGATGCCATCTCCTTAGTTGACACATCATATATGCGATTGCCCTCTGCTCACTTCCTTAGTATATAAATCATATATTTGAATTATATCATGCCATGATGTTTACATAGACAGCATGTATCTGAATTATGGCATGCCAACCCATTTTCTGAAGACATAATATAGTTATATCATCTCATCATGTTTACATAGTCATCATATTTTGAATTATGTCATTCTATCCGTGAATTATATCATGCCATCATGTTTCCATCGACGGCATGTTTGTGATTTATGGCATGCAAACCACTTTAATAGACACATCGTATAGTTATATCATGTCATCCTATTTACATAGTCATCATATTTTGAAGTATGTCATTCTATCATGTTTAGTTAGCCATCATACATGTGAAATTGTGTCATGCTATCCTATTTAATTAGCCATCATATATGTGAAATTATGTCCTGCTATTCTGTTTGGTTAGACCACATAAATGTGAATTATTTCCTGCCCTGTTTTCTTCCCTACTATCCATTGCACCTGTCTATCTTACAATGTCTGTACATTCAATTACTTTTCTTGTTTATCTGCCATTTCAATTGGAGGGGGTGATGGCAGTATCTGTGGGAGTAAAAACATGGTCTTTAGAAAAGATCGTGCTACATGTCAACGGAGATAGAACCACAGTTGTACTTGCCCGAGAACCAGCCCCACCACACATAACCCAGACTCACGCAGATTGTACCCCTACCTAGTTGGACAGAGAACCAGCTACATCGCTTCTAACCCCAACCCCAGCACATAGTAACCGAGTTCCCATTGACACAGCACCGTCTCCACCACAAAGCACCCAAACACGAGCAGTTAGTAAGGCAACTACAGTGCCCAAAGCACAAGGACCACCACTCCAAACCCCAAGTCAACGCTTAAAGCAGAAGAATAATTGTTCTCAGGTCAGGTTTCGTGGCTATGGTTCATACTACTTTGCTCTTGCATCACTGTATTTACTCATACAAACTAATTTCAAATTTGAAGGATGCAACTGAAACTCCAATGGCGCAGCAGGTATGTTCTAAACCTATTTCTTTAATGTGTTTTTTGTTGTAACTTGCTCTATGTTGATTTCAGTTTCAACTGAATAAACAATTATGTTCTCATGACATGCACATTACAAGTGTTGTTATTGCCGTGTAGTTTCCCACACTTATATTATGTCTATGCCGCTTTGTCTTAAATAGATATGATTCAAACTGTATCTATCTTGATTTGGCAACATAAACTAGAATGATATAGACCATACAGTGACCATACTACATAGATATATGTTTGTTTCATGATGTTATCCTCTCCACCTTACTACTGAACTGGTTTACCAAAATGAGTTTCATATACTACATTGTAAACCTGTGATGTGTTTGTTTGTTTCTCTTTTAGAACGCGGATAAAATATTGGAGAAGAGTACCCCGTTATGCAATGGTAAAGGAAGTAATGCGGATAAGGTTCAAGATAGTGAGACATCCCTGTTGGTCTCCAAGAAAGCTGATAAAAACTATATTGAAGACACTGAGACAACCCCAAAGTCTTGTCTTGATGTAGTGTTCAAGTTACTGGCTACTACTGCAGGCACCAGCTCTTCGAACTCGCTGCCTGAATCAGTTCGGCTTCTTGAGTCTCAACTTCAAGTTGAAAGACATCGATCAGATGTTATGTGACAGGAAGCCGAAGGACTGAGGAAGTCCCTGCAGAATTCAGATGCATACTTTCTGGTGCAATAGCAAGTGCTGCAGGATTTAAGTGCCAAACAAGAGAAAGTTAATAAGCTTGCTAAGGATCTTGCCGGCATTATGGGTACCCAGGATATTGTTTCTTGAGCTCTTCTAAAGTGGTTTCAGTTCTGGACTTGTTTTGTTGCGGCGTTTATATGCTGCTTTGTTCCCTATATTTGCACTGGTGGCGAACCTTGATGCTCAATGGATGTAATATGTGTAATAGCCGTGATAGCCTAGCGTAAGTTGCTTGCTAATTTATTTCCTTATTGTCTTGTTTATTTGTTTTCTTGTAGTCATTGCAGTTCTTTTTCTGCGGTTTGCTAGTGGCCGCAATAACCTATTTTTTATAACTAGGCCACAATAACCACGGGCTACATATTTACTGTAGTTAACATGGGCCTCCTACGGGCCGTAGAAACAATGGGCCTTCTACGGGGTGTAGAAACAATGGGCCTTATACGGGTCGTAGACACAATGGGCCTTCTACGGGTTGTATATTCAATGGGCCTTCTCCGGGCCGTATGATCGGTTGGCCAAACATGGGCCAATAACAGACCACATTTTGGCCGTAAATGGGCTAGAGTTGAAATCGTCCGTTCATGGGCCGACCATAACGGGTCGTCATTAATTGGTCGTATTTGATGACGCTATGAAAACGGCTCAACGTATTAACGGGCCATAAACGGGCCGACTGTAACCACGGGCTGAATTTGGCCCACAAGCAGAAAATGACAGTAACGGGCCATAAGTAAACGAATGCTGGAAATGAGCCCAAGAATAAATGGGCCCTGAGAAGGCCGAAAGATAACATGGGCTGGAAACGGCCCAATGGAATATTGGGTCGTTAATGGGTATAAAGTGATACACTATTCATTACGGGCCAGTTTCACCACGTGTCGTTAATGGGTATAAAGTGATACACTGTTCATTATGGGCCAGTTTTACCACGGGCTGTAATGGGCCGAGAGTTACTAAGGGCCTCATATGGGTCGAAAGACATCATGGGCCATACATGGGCCGGAAGTTAAAACGGGCTGGAATTATATTGGACGGCCCAGATGACGCTAATGGGCCTAATTCGAATAGGTCATAAACGGGCCCAGGGTTAGCAGGCTGTAAATGGGCTATATGCGAACAGGCCGTTAACAGGCTTGCCGTGGGCCGGCCCGCCACCTTTTGACCAAGTCAAACGGGTCGGCCTTTTCACAGGAATGGGCCTCTGTTGGGCCGTGCCATGTGTCGACGTATCATAGGCGCTTTAGGTCCAATGAGTGGATGACATCTGTCCCAACAGTGAGCCGACACGTGTTTCCTCCAGCCAATGATGATTTTACACATGGAAAATCCCCATTGGTCGGGGCTGTTAACGGGTTATCGAATCCAAAACTGGACCCGATAGCTTAACGGTGTTCCGTTACGGTGGATGCCACGTGTCGGTCACCCTTGACGAAAGCACTTCTTTGACGCAGGATTTATCGTCATGGAAGTGGACATTTCCGTGATGATAATTTTGGTAATGTCATGGAACACTTCTACGACAGCACAGGTATGACTATCTTGATTCTGTCATAAAATTGTCATGGATGTACATGCATGACAGAAAAACGTGACCTACTGTGACAAACACGTATCATCACGGAAGTGTATTTTTTTGTAGTGAGGACACATGGTTAATCCATTCGAACTGTTTGCGATGAGGTAGAACTACAGAAATGGGCAGCCATATCAATGTGTGTGCGATATATGGCATACGGTTCACTCGGATGAACTGTTTTTGATTAGGGAACACAACAGAAACGGTTCAACTTAACAAGATGTGTGTGATATGCGGCATATAGTTAACATGGATGAATTGTTTGCGATGAGCCAAAATAACACAAACGAGTCGTGTAAACAAGATGTGTGTGATACGTAGAAAATAGCCGACTCGGATGAACTGTTTGTGATGAGATATTAGAACACAGACGGTCAATACAGTTACTTCGTGTGCAATTTTGTGTGTACAAAAAACTTTGAAAAATGCAAACTAGTTGCTTGCGGTGGCTAGGAGTATTGCACACGATGCGTCTGCGAGTACTCGTGTGCTATGATTAGTATGTTACACATACATTTCCTTATGTTAACATGTGTGTGAATTTGCAATATGGACAGTTAATATGCAAATTTCCTTCTGGACATCGGGCACACGCTTAAACTCAATGAACTATGTACGATAATACTTTCCATGAAAATTTATGAACTTGGGTAACAGCATTTGAGTAACATATATATAGTGGTTACACTATTCAACAAAAGGAGGATCTTCGTAACACGGTTTTGACAACCATATGGTCCATATCTACATACTTAACATAGTAACAACTATCACATTTTAAGAGGCTAAGATCCAACAACCATATGGTCCATATCTACATACTTAACATATATAGTAACATCTCGCACATTTTAAGAGGCTGAGGGCCAACAACCACAACTATCCACTGGAAGCAGCTTGATCACGACGACTCGGCACCTCGTCAATGAAAAGGAAGGGCCCTCATGTGCCTTGGTAGAGCAAGAGTAGAACAGTGTATCCAATTTCCCAATATGGATGCATTCCCACGAGAAGCAAGAACTTGTTAATTTGAATGGTTCCATTTCTGCGGGAAATGCAGTACCTTGCAATCACTTTGGCGTTATTAGCAGGCACAAGTGTAATTCGACCACGCCGGGAAATCAATCTAGGAACTGCTACAGGGGGAAATTTCTGTTGACATGTAGAATAAAAAACAATTATAACATCTTGTTGAAGATATATATAGTTTATGAGCATCAACATTAAAATAAGACTTTTTACCAGCGTTTTGTGCACACAATTGGTCTTGTTCAGTGCGCGCATGCTACCTCTTGAGCACTGCGTTGGTTTTCCCTTGAAGAGGAAAGGGTGATGCAGTACAGTAGCATAAGTATTTCCCTCAGTTTTTGAGAACCAAGGTATCAATCCAGTAGGAGATCACGCTTGAGTCCCACGCACCTACACAAACAAATAAGAACCTCGCAACCAACGCGATAAAGGGGTTGTCAATCCCTTCACGGTCACTTACGAGAGTGAGATCTGATAGATATGATAAGATAATATTTTTGGTATTTTATGATAAAGAGAAATAAAGATGCAAAGTAAAATAAATGGCAATAAAAACAGCTAAGTGTTGGAAGATTAATATGATGGAAGATAGACCCGAGGGCCATATGTTTCACTAGTGGCTTCTCTCAAGAGCATAAGTATTACGGTGGGTAAACGAATTACTGTCGAGCAATTGATAGAATTGAGCATAGTTATGAGAATATCTAGTTATGATCATCTATATAGGCATCACGTCCGTGACAAGTTGACCGAAATGATTCTGCATCTACTACTATTACTCCACACATCGACCGCTATCCAGCATGCATCTAGAGTATTAAGTTCATAAGAACAGAGTAATGCTTTAAGTAAGATGACATGATGTAGAGGGATAAACTCATGCAATATGATATAAACCCCATCTTTTTATCCTCGATGGCAACAATACAATACGTGCCTTGCTGCCCCTGCTGTCACTGGGAAAGGACACCGCAAGATTGAACCCAAAGCTAAGCACTTCTCCCATTGCAAGAAAGATCAATCTAGTAGGCCAAACCAAACTGATAATTCGAAGAGACTTGCAAAGATAACCAATCATACATAAAAGAATTTAAAGGAGATTCAAATATTATTCATAGATAAACTTGATCATAAACCCACAATTCATTGGATCTCGACAAACACACCGCAAAAGAAGATTACATCGAATAGATCTCCAAGAAGATCGAGGAGAACTTTGTATTGAGATCCAAAGAGAGAGAATAAGCCATCTAGCTAATAATTATGGACCCGAAGGTCCAAAGTAAACTACTCACACATCACCGGAGAGGCCATGGAGTTGATGTAGAGGCCCTCCATGATCAATGCCCCCTCCGGCGGAGCTCCAGAAAAGGCCCCAAGATGGGATCTCTCGGGTACAGAAGGTTGCAGCAGTGGAATTAGGTTTTTGTGGTGCTCCTGGATGTTTGCGGGGTACAAGGACTTATATAGGCAGAAGAAGTAGGTCGGTGGAGCAACGAGGGGGCCACGAGGGGGGAGGGCGCGCCCAGGCGGTAGGCACGCCCCCTGCCTCGTGGCCTCCTCGTTTGTTTCTTGACGCCCACTCCAAGTCTCCTGGATCATGTTTGTTGAGAAAATCACGTTCCCGAAGGTTTCATTTCGTTTGGACTTCATTTGATATTCCTTTTCTGCGAAACACAGAAATAGGAAAAAAACAGCAATTTGGGTTGGGCCTCCGATTAATAGGTTAGTCCCAAAAATAATATAAAAGTGTAAAATAAAGCCCATTAACATCCAAAACAGATAATATAATAGCATGGAACAATCAAAAATTATAGATACGTTGGAGACGTATCAAGCATCCCCAAGCTTAATTCCTGCTCGTCCTCGAGTAGGTAAATGATAAAAACAGAATTTTTGATGTGGAATGCTTCCTAAAATATTTCTCAATGTAATTTTTCTTTATTGTGGCATGAACTTTCAGATCCAAAAGATTCAAGATAAAAGTTTAATATTGACATAAAAATAATAATACTTCAAGCATACTAACTAAGCAATCATGTCTTCTCAAAATAACATGGCCAAAGAAAGTTCATCCCTACAAAATCATACAGTTTTGTCATGCTCCATTTTCGTCACACAATAATGCTCTCATCATGCACAACCCCGATGACAAGCCACGCAATTGTTTCACACTTCAGTAATCTCAAACTTTTTCAACTTTCACGCAATACATGAGCGTGAGCCATGGATATAGCACTATGGGTGGAATAGAATATAATGAAGGGGGTTATGTGGAGAAGACAAAAAGGAGAAAGTCTCACATCGACGCAGCTAATCAATGGGCTAGGGAGATGCCCATCAATTGATGTCAATGCAAGGAGTAGGGATTGCCATGCAACGGATGCACTAGAGCTATAAATGTATGAAAGCTCAACAAAAGAAACTAAGTGGGTGTGCATCCAACTTGCTTGCTCACGAAGACCTAGGGCACTTGAGGAGGCACATTGTTGTAATATACAAGCCAAGTTCTATAATGAAAAGTTCCCACTAGTATATGAAAATGACAAAACAAGAGACTCTCTATCATAAAGATCATGGTGCTACTTTGAAGCACAAGTGTGGAAGAATGATAGTAGCATTGCCCCTTTTTATTCTCTTTTTTGGGGGCCTTCTTTTTTATTTTTTGGCCTTTCTATTTTTTTTCTTTTTGGGACAATGCTCTATTAATGATGATCATCACACTTCTATTTATTTACAACTCAATGATTACAACTCGAAACTAGAACAAGATATGACTCTATATGAATGCCTCCGGTGGTGTACCAGGATGTGCAATGACTCATGAGTGACATGTATGAAAAAATTATGAATGGTGGCTTTGCCACAAATGCGATGTCAACTACATGATCATGCAAGGCAATATGACAAGGGATTTTTGTATTCGTGCCCCTAGTTGGGTCACGCTCGACTGATTTGCCCCTATTTTTTCAACAATTGTTGTTTTGCCCAACTCACTTCACTCGCCTTGTGTTTTTGCCCTTCCGGGGCGGTTCCGACCAGTGAGCAGTCGCCACGTGGTGAACCGTGATTGGTCGGAACCGCCCTGGAAGGGCAAAAACACAAGGCGAGTGAAGTGAGCTGGGAAAAACCGCAATTGTTGAAAAAATAGGGGCAAATCAGTCGAGCGTGACCCAACTAGGGGCACGAATACAATTGTTCCATATGACAATGATGATGCGTGTCATAATAAATGGAATGGTGGAAAGTTGCATGGCAATATATCTCCGAATGGCTATGGAAATGCCATGATAGGTAGGTATGGTGGCTATTTTGGGGAAGATATAAGGAGGTTTATGTGTGATAGAGCATATCGTATCATGGGATTTGGATGCACCGGCGAAGTTTGCACCAACTCTCAAGGTGAGAAAGGGCATTGCACGGTACCGAAGAGGCTAGCAATGATGGAAGGGTGAGAGTGCGTATAATCCATGGACTCAACATTAGTCATAAAGAACTCACATACTTATTGCAAAAATCTACAAGTCATCAAAAACCAAGTATTACGCGCATGCTCCTAGAGGGATAGATTGGTAGGAAAATACCATCGCTCGTCCCCGACCGCCACTCATAAGGAAGACAATCAAATAACACCTCATGTTTCAAATTTGTTATACAACGTTTACCATATGCGCATGCTACCGGACTTGCAGACTTCAACACAAGTATTTCTCAAATTCACAACTACTCAACTAGCACAACTTTGATATCACTATCTCCATATCACAAAACAATCATCAAGTATCAAACTTCTCTTAGTATTCAATGCACTTATATGAAAGTTTTTATTATGCCTAAAAGCAAATTGCCATGTTGTTCTAAAGGACTCTCAAAATAATATAAGTGAAACATGAGAGATCAATTATTTCTATAAAATAAAACCACCGCCGTGCTCTAAAAGATATAAGTGAAGCACTAGAGCAAAAACTATATAGCTCAAAAGATATAAGTGAAGCACATATAATAAAAACTATATAGTTGAAAAGATATAAGTGAAGCACATAGAGTATTCTAATAAATTCCAATTCATGCGTGTCTCTCTCAAAAGGTTTGTACAGAAAGGATGATTATGGTAAACTAAAAAGAAAAGAATCAAATCATACAAGACGCTCCAAGCAAAACACATATCATGTGGCGAATAAAAATATAACTCCAAGTAAAGTTACCGATGAACGAAGACGAAAGAGGGGATGCCTTCCGGGGCACCCCCAAGCTTAGGCTTTTTGGTGTACTTGTATTTTACCTTGGTGTGCCATGGGCATCCCCAAGCTTAGGCTCTTGCCACTCCTTGTTCCATAATCCATCAAATATTTTCCCAAAACTTGAAAACTTCACAACACAAAACTTAAAAGAAAATCTTCGTGAGCTCCGTTAGTAAAAGAAAACAAACCACCACTTCAAGGTACTGTAATGAAATCATTCTTGATTTATATTGGTGTTAAACCTACTGTATTCCAACTTCTCTATGGTTTATAAACTCTTTTACTAACCATAGATTCATCAAAATAAGCAAACAACACACGAAAAACAGAATATGTCAAAAACAGAACAGTCTGTAGTAATCTGTAGGTTTCGAATACTTTTGGAACCCCAAAAATTCTAAAATAAATTTCTGGACTTGAGTAATTTATCTATTAATCATCTTCAAAAAGAATTAACTAAATAGCACTCTCCAGCAAAAAATGGCAGCAATTCTCGTGAGCGCTAAAGTTTCTGTTTTTTACAGCAAGATCAAAAAGACTTTCCCCAAGTCTTCCCAACGGTTCTACTTAGCACAAACACTAATTAAACACAAAAAACACAACCAGAACATAGGCTAGATAAATTATTTATTACTAAACAGTAGAAAAAAGCAAGGAATAAAAATAAAATTGGGTTGCCTCCCAACAAGCGCTATCGTTTAACGCCCCTAGCTAGGCGTAAAAGCAAGGATAGATCTAGGTATTGCCATCTTTGGTAGGCAATCCATAAGTGGCTCTCATTATAGATTCATATGGTAATTTAATTTTCTTTCTAGGGAAGTGTTCCATGCCTTTCCTTAACGGAAATTGGAATCTAATATTCGCTTCCTTCATATCAATAATTGCACCGATTGTTCTAAGGAAAGGTCTACCAAGAATAATAGGACATGAAGGATTGCAATCTATGTCAAGAACAATGAAATATACGGGCATATAGTTCCTATTTGCAACAATAAGAAAATAATTAATTATTCACATAGGTTTCTTAATAGTGGAATCCGCAAGGTGCAAGTTAAAAGAACAATCATCAAATTCACGGAATCCTAGCAAATCACATAAAGTTTTCGGAATCGTGGAAACACTAGCACCCAAATCACACAAAGCATAGCATTCATGATTTTTAATTTTAATTTTAATAGTAGGTTCCCACTCATCATAAAGTTTTCTAGGGATAGAAACTTCCAACTCAAGTTTTTCTTCATAAGATTGCATCAAAGCATCAACGATATGTTTAGTAAAAGCTTTATTTTGACTATAAGCATGAGGAGAATTTAGCACGGATCGCAACAAGGAAATACAATCTATCAAAGAGCAATTATCATAATTAAATTCCTTGAAATTCAAAATAGTGGGTTCATTGATATCTAAAGTTTTGACCTCTTCAATCCCACTTTTACCAATTTTTGCATCAAGATCTAAAAACTCTGAATTTTTGGAACGCCTTCTAGGTAAAGGTGGCTCATCTTCAGTCTCATCATTATCAAGATTCATATTGCAAAACAAAGATTTAATAGGAGACACATCAATAACTTTTAGATCTTCATCTTTATTTTAATAGAAACTAGAAGAACATGCTTTCACAAAGCAATCTTTCCTAGCACACATCCTAGCGGTTCTCTCTTTGCACTCATCAATGGAAATTCTCATGGCTTTGAGAGACTCATTGATATCATGCTTAGGTGGAATATATCTAAGTTTAAAACAATCAACATCAAGAGAAATTCTATCAACGTTCCTAGCCAATTCATCAACCTTAAGCAATTTTTCTTCAAGCAAAGCATTGAAATTCTTTTGCGAATTCATAAACTCCTTAACACTAGTCTCAAATTCAGAGGGCGTCTTATTAAAATTTCCATAAGAATTGTTGTAGGAATTACCATAATTATTAGAGGAATTACTAGGGAACGGCCTACGATTAAAGTTTCCTCTATACCCATTGTTACCAAAATTATTCCTACCAACAAAATTCACATCCATAGATTCATTATTATTCTCAATCAAGGTAGACAATGGCACATCATTAGAATTAGAGGAAACACTCTTATTAGCAAACAATTTCATAAGTTCATCCATATTTCCACTCAAGACATTAATTTCTTCTATCACATGCACTTTTTTATTATTAGATCTTTTGGTGTGCCATTGATAATAATTAACCATAATATTATCTAGGAGTTTAGTAGCTTCTCCTAAAGTAATTTCCATAAAAGTGCCTCCTGCGGCCGAATCTAAAAGATTTCTAGAAGCAAAATTCAATCCGGCATAAAAAATTTGTATCATCCAAAGATTCAAACCATGTGTAGGGCAATTACGTATCATTAATTTCATCCTCTCCCAAGCTTGTGCAACATGTTCATGATCAAGTTGCTTAAAATTCATAATATCATTTCTAAGAGAGATGATTTTAGCGGGAGGAAAATACTTAGAGATAAAAGCATCTTTGCAATTATTCCATGAATCAATACTATTTTTAGGCAAAGACAAAAACCAAGCTTTAGCACAATCTCTAAGGGAAAAAGGAAATAGCTTAAATTTAACAATATCATTGTCCACATCTTTCTTCTTTTGCATATCACTCAAATCAACAAAGCTATTTAGATGGGTAGCGGCATCTTCACTAGGAAGGCCGGTGAATTGATCTTTCATGACAAGATTCAACAAAGCAGCATTAATTTCACAAGATTCGACATCGGTAAGAGGAGAAATCGGAGTGCTAAGAAAATCATTGTTGTTGGTATTGGCAAAGTCACACAATTTAGTATTGTCTTGAGCCATCGTGACAAGCAAGTAATCCAACACACGAGCAAACAAGAAGCGAGCGAAAAAGAGGCAAGCAGAAAAAGAGAGGGTGAATAAAACTGTAACACCCTCGATGCGACTATAACTCCCACGTGTCGAGGCACGACTTAGAGGCATAATCGCATTGAAGGCATATGTCGCAAGTTAGGCAATCTTCACAACATCCCATGTAATATAAAGCATAAAGGGGAGATAACATAGTTGGCTTACACTCGCCACGTCAATCAAATACATAAATAACATCACATCAACCAAACACTCATGGCCCGACTACGGCGCCAAAATAAAAGAGAACCCAACATGCGACACGGTCCCAATCACCCCCAACTGGGCACCACTACTGATCATCAGGAAAGGAAACATAGTAACGTTGAGAGTCCTCGTCGAACTCCCACTTGAGCTCAAGCGCGTCTCCTGGAGCGGAATCATCAGGCCCTGCATCTGGTGTAATAGTAATCTGTGAGCCACAGGGACTCAGCAATCTCGCACCCTCGCGATCAAGACTATTTAAGCTTATAGGTAAGGCAAGGTAAAAATATGTGGAACTGCAGCAAGTGACTAGCAAATATGGTGGCTAAATTATTCGCAAAAGAGAGCGAGAAGAGGAGGCAAAGCGCGAGCGAGAAACTAGAGAGCAACCTACGCAAACATTACTCCAACACCGTGTCCACTTCCCGGACTCCGCCGAGAAGAGGCCATCACGGTAACACGCTCAGTTGATTCATTTTAATTAAGTTAAGGGTAAAGTTATCTACAACCGAACATTAACAAATTCCCATCTGCCCATAACCTCGGGCACGGCTTTCGAAAGTTCAAATCCCTGCAGGGGAGTCCCAACTTAGCCCATGACATGCTCTCACGGTCAACGAAGGAATAGACCTCCTCCCAAGACGTTCCGGTCAGACTCGGTATCTCGGTTATTCAAGACACTTCGACAGGTTAAAACAAGACCAGCAACACCGCCCGAATGTGCCGATAAATCCCGATAGGAGCTGCACATATCTCATTCTCAAGGCACACTCAGATGAGCCAGACGTCGGGTAGGCCAGCCCAGAGTTGCCCCTGGTAGCCCCGGACATCGCTTAGTTGGACCAACACTCAGAGGAGCACTGGCCCGGGGGGGTAAAATAAGATGACCCTTGAGTCTGCAGAACCCAAGGGAAAGAAAAGGCTAGGTGGCGAATGGTAAAACCAAGGTTGGACATTGTTGGAAAAGCTTTAATCAAGGCGAACTATCAAGGGGTTCCCATTATAACCCAACCGCGTAAGGAACGCAAAATCCGGGAACATAACACCGATATGACGGAAACTAGGGCGGCAAGAGTGGAACAAAACACTAGGAGAGAGGCTGAGCCTTCCACCCTTTACCAAGTATATAGATGCATTAAGATAACAAGATAATATAATGATATCCCAACAAGTAAATAAAATGTTCCACACAAGGAACGGCCTTCAATCTTCACCTGCAACTAGCAACGCTATAAGAGGGGCTGAACAAAGCGGTAACATAGCCAATCAACGGTTGGCTAGGACAAGGTGGGTTAGAGGTTTGACATGGCAATTTGGGAGGCTTGAAAGCAAATGGTAGGCATCATAGCATTGGCATAGCAAAAGAGCGAGCAAACTAGCATAGCAAAGATAGTAGTGATTTCGACGGTATGATCATCTTGCCTGCACAGTTGTCAGAGTTGACTGGATCCTCGAAAGCAAACTCAACAGGCTCCTCATTAGCGAACTCGTCTCCCGGTTCTACCCAAACAAGACAAACAAGCAACAAGGACACAATCAACCACGTGCAAGGAACAAACACGATGATGCAAGGATGGTATGCTATGCGGGATGCGATGCGGGATGCAAAATGCAAGATATGACAAGGAATGCATGAACCTGGCCTCAACATGGAAATCCAAGTGTGCCACTGGAAAGATGAGATTAAATCGCTTAAAAACGATATAAAGAACGCCGGAATCGGAGTTACGGTTTGGAAATGGCAAGCGATTCAAATATGACACCAGTCTGCGATTTACAGCAAGTAGCCATCTAAATGCAATGAAATGAACATGCTACAGCAGCCAAAGATGACAACAAAATACATGGCAGGGATTCATTCAAGATGCTTAACAAAAGTCTAGCACTTATCTACGGCCAATTCATCCATTAACAGGTTCAAACAAGCATGGCAAAAATGCAAATGGCAAACAGATCTCAGACTTAGTGAAATTAACACTTGTCTGGAATTTCAGATCAGGTAGCACTATTCGGAGCAACAAAACTATACGCTACAGGACCTGAACATGGCAAAGTAAAGCATGGCACGGAGCTACTCAAAGAGCTTAACAAAAGTCCCTTAGTGACCTTGAGCCAAAAGGGGTCAGAAAATACAATTGCAAGCATGTGAACATAGCAAAAACATAATCAGTTTTCTGACTTACAGAAAACTGGCACATGCTGAAACATAACTCAAGTAGGCATGTTTACGAGCTCTATGCACTCACTAAGGAGCAAGTCATGACAAGAAAAGCATACATCCATCAAGAAGGCACAAAATGCAAGCTAGACATGGCAATTACAATAGCATAGCATGCACGGATCAACTACAACATCATCGGCAAAATTGCAAACAAGTTGACAATCTGCCCAGATTCACAAAGTAGCAAAAGTAGAGCTCGATTGACTCAAGCTAGGGTGCTCCATAATTACAAACAAAGAAATGGATGGATAGAGCACTACAAGATTAACAAAACATCCTTACTGATCATCCTCAAAAGAGACACGGATCACTAGGAAACAACATGAACATATGGCATCATGAGATAAACAGGTCAAGGACTTAGTGGAAATGCTAAGTCCCTGAAAACAGAATTACCAAGTGCACCACTTTGCAAGCTTACACTAGTCACCACACACATCACAAAAAAATACAAGGGTTGCACCTCTAGAAAGATGACAAAACCCTTAACAAAACATATGTAGAGCATCAGGGCATATCATGCACACATAAATCATGGCAAAAATGACAAAAACCTAAATGGAGTAGCAAATCTGACAATTAACTCAAGTAGCCCTCTTCTAACAGCATTTCGGGCATCAAGATGAACTCAAATGAAAATGATGCAATGGAATGAAATGATGTACTCTCTGAGATGAACATTTCGATATGCTATATGCATGAATCGGAGCTACGGATGCAAAGTTATGGGGCCGAGAACAGGAGCATATGGATCTGAGATTTCGGGACTTAGACGAAAAAATCTACCCCGAGATAAAAGTCAACTCCGGCGAGAAGAGGCTGGATCCTCCGTCTCCGGCGAGGGCGAGGCTCGAGCGCGGCGGGGGGAGGCCGGGGAGCGGCCGGACTCCGGCGGGGCGGCCGCATCTGGCTCCGGGAGATGCGGGGCGGCGCGGCCGCGGATCCGAGGCGGCGGCGGCGCGGTAGCGAGGCGGCGGCGACCGGCGCGAGGCGGCGGCGATGGCGCGTGGTGGCGGGGCGGCCGGTGACGGGGAAGGCGCGAGCGGGCGAGGGAGACGAGGCCTGGGTGGCGGCGGCGGATCCCGGGCCGCGGGGGCCGGCCACGGGCCGAGCGGGCCCGCACGGGGTGCGGCGGCGATGTGGGGCGCCCGCGCCCCGTGGCGCGCCCCGGTTGGCAGCGGCAATTTGTCTGGGGGGCGGACGTGTCCGGCGTGACAGAAGACGGATCTAGGGTTTCGGGGGGGAGAAGAAGAAGAAAAACGGAGGGGTCTTTAAATAGGCATAGGAGGAGGTAGGAGAGTCCAAATGAGGTGCGGTTTTCGGCCACGTGATCGTGATCGAACGCTCTAGATGATGGAGCAGAGTTTGGTGCGTTTTGGGCCAAAATGGAGGGGTGTTGGGCTGCAACACACACGAGGCCTTTTCGGTCCCTCGGTTAACCGTTGGAGTATCAAACGAAGTCCAAATGATACGAAACTTGATGGGCGGTCTACCGGTAGTAAACCAAGCCCGCTTGGCAAGTATCGCTCCAATCCGGAAATGCTTAATCTCCACACACGAAAGAAAGCTAGAAATGACCACCGGAGGAGAACGAAGCGACGGAATGCAAAACGGACAACGGGAAAAATGCTCAAATGCATGAGACAAACATTTATGCAAATGCAATGCACATGATGACATGATATGAGATGCATGACAACGGCAACAACACACGGAGAAAAAAACCCGAACCCGAGAAAATAAATTAACTTAATGCCGAAAACGGCAAGAGTTGGAGTACAAATTGGGAAAGTTACATCCGGGGTGTTACAACACTCCACCACTGCGAAAGGATCTCGTCCCGAGATCTAGGACTGAAAGAACGCCGGGTACTCAGAACGGAGGTGATCCTCGCGTTCCCAGGTAGCTTCACGGTCGGAATGGTGTGACCACTTGACTTTGAGAAATTTGATTGACTTGTTGCGAGTCTTGCGTTCAGTCTCTTCAAGAATAGCAACTGGGTGCTCACGATAGGAGAGATCTTCTTGGAGCTCAATGTCCTCGAAGTTGACGGTGCGGTCAGGAGTCTTGAAGCACTTTCGGAGCTGAGAGACCTGGAACACGTCATGAACATTTGCAAAGTTTGAAGGAAGCTCGAGTTGATAGGCGAGGTCGCCTCTCTTGCTGACAATCTTGAAAGGTCCCACGTATCCGGGGGCAAGCTTCCCTTTGATACCGAAGCGACGAGTACCTTTCATAGGAGAGATGCGGAGGTAAACATGATCTCCGATCTCAAAAGCCAAATCACAGTGCTTACTATCATAGTAGCTCTTCTGGCGGGATTGGGCTGCTTTGAGGTTATCACGAATGACTTTGCACATTTCTTCTGCCTCTGTGATTAAGTCATTACCCAGCAGCTGACGTTCACCGGTTTCGGACCAGTTGAGAGGGGTACGGCACTTCCTGCCATACAGAATTTCAAATGGGGCCTTGTCCGAACTTGCTTGAAAACTGTTGTTGTAGGAGAATTCAGCATAAGGAAGACAATCCTCCCACTTCATGCCGAAGGAGATCACACAAGCCCTGAGCATATCTTCAAGAATCTGGTTGACACGCTCGACTTGATCGCTAGTTTGAGGATGGAAAGCTGTGCTGAAGCGGATGTTAGTGCCCATGGCCTTCTGAAAAGAATCCCAAAACTTGGATGTAAAGATGCTGCCACGGTCTGAAGATATCACTTGAGGAATACCGTGCAGAGAGACAATTCGAGAGGTATAGAGTTCCGCCAATTGAGCTGCAGTGATCGACTCTTTGATAGGCAGAAAGTGAGCCACTTTGGTGAGTTTGTCGATGACAACGAATATAGCATCATTGCCACGCTTGGACTTTGGAAACCCAGTCACGAAGTCCATTTCAATGTGGTCAAACTTCCATTCTGGAATGGCAAGAAGTTGGAGGAGACCTGCTGGCCTTTGGTGTTCTGCCTTCACTCTTCTGCATACATCACATTCATTCACAAATTGAGCGATCTCGCGCTTCATTCGCGTCCACCAATAAGCTTGCTTGAGGTCCTGATACATCTTCGTGCTCCCAGGGTGGATGGAGAGGAGATAATTGTGAGCCTCGTTCATGATCACTTTACGGAGGTCACCTTTGGGTACAACAATACGATCCTCGAAGAAGAGAGTGTCCTTGTCATCAAGGCGGTAGCACTTGTACTTGGGTTGACTCTTGGCAATCCCAATCTTCACCTTTTTCACCATAGCATCAAGAAGCTGGGCTTGGCGAATCTGGTCTTCCAAGGTAGGAGAGACTTGAAGGTTGGCGAGGAAACCTTGAGGAACAACTTGCAGATTAAGTTTGCGGAAAGCGTCACAAAGCTCGGGTTGATAAGGCTTAAGAATCAGACTGTTGCAGTAAGCTTTCCTGCTCAATGCGTCAGCAATCACATTGGCCTTGCCTGGAGTATACTCGATACTCGGATTATACTCTTGAATCATTTCGACCCATCGAGTTTGCCTGAGGTTGAGGTTAGGCTGAGTGAAGATGTACTTGAGACTCTTGTGATCAGTGAAAATGTCCACTTTTCTTCCCAATAGAAGATGTCTCCAAGTCAAAAGAGCATGCACAACTGCCGCCAACTCGAGATCATGAGTGGGGTAGTTCTTCTCATTAGGCTTCAACTGGCGAGAGGTATAAGCAACAACTTTCTTCTCTTGCATCAATACTGCACCAAGACCTTGGAGAGAGGCATCACAAAAGACCTCATACGGCTTGGATTCATCAGGCGGAGTCAGAACTGGAGCAGTGATCAATTTCTCTTTCAAAGTGTTGAAAGCAATGTCACTCTCCGGAGACCAAACGTACTTGACGTGCTTCTAGAGAAGATTAGAGAGAGGCTTCGCGATCTTAGAAAAGTTTTCAACGAATCTTCAGCAATAGCTTGCGAGACCGAGGAAGCTACGGAGTTGCTTCACGTTCTGAGGAGGTTCCCAATTCACAATTGCAGACACCTTCTCAGGGTTCATGGCAATACCCTTGGCAGAGATGATATGACCAAGATAAAGAACCTCATCGAGCCAAAATTCACACTTGGAGAACTTGGCGTAGAACTTGTGTTCTCTGAGCTTATCAAGAACCAAACGCAAGTGCTTGGCATGATCTTCCTTGTTCTTGGAGAAAACCAGAATGTCGTCGAGATAGACCAAAACGAAGTCATTGGTGTAGGCGTTGAAGATGAAGTTCATCATGCGAGAGAACGTCGGAGGAGCGTTGACGAGACCAAAAGACATGACAGTGTATTCATATGAACCAAAGCTTGTCCTGAAAGCCGTCTTGGGAATATCTTGCTCACGAATTCGAATCTGATGATAACCCATACGGAGATCAAGCTTGGAGAATACTTGGGCACCTTTGAGTTGTTCGAACAGCTCATTGATGTTGCGAAGTGGATATTTGTTCTTGATGGTCTTCTTGTTCAATGGACGGTAATCAACACAAAGTCGGTCCGTTCCATCCTTCTTCTTCACAAAAAGAACACCACAACCCCACGGAGAAGAACTAGGCCGGATGAGACCCATTTTCTCTTGAATATCGAGTTGCTTCTTCAGCTCCTTCAACTCTTCAGGTCCGAGCTTGTAAGGACGTTTGCACACAGGTTCCGTGCCAGGCTCAAGATCAATAACGAATTCCACTGGCCGATGCGGAGGCATTCCTGGAAGCTCTTCTGGAAAGACGTCTTGATATTCGCAAACGACTGGAATTTGCGAGATAGCATCCAATTCACCCTTCTCATTGAGAGAAAACAGACAAATGGTATCATCACGAGCGGCAAAGACAATTACATCCTTAGATGAATGAGTCAATTGAATCTGCCTGGCTGCACAATCAAGCTGAGCCTTGTGCTTAGAAAGCCAATCCATTCCGAGAATAAGATCAATATCCGAGTTACCAAGAACCACCGGAGAAGAGAGAAACTTGTAATCGCCCAACGTGATAGTAACATCTGGGGCAATAGCGCTTGCATTCATGAATTTCCCCGAAGAAACAACAGATAACTGTCTAGGCAAATCTTGTAAAGCCAACTCATGCTTAGAAACAAATGGCCTCGAGATGAAACAATGCGATGCACCCGTGTCCAAAAGAACTTTTGCAGGAATATCATTAACAGGAAGGTTACACATGATCACATCTGATGAGTCCTCTGCCTGAGCTGCATTCATCAAGTTGACCTTGGGGGACTTGGGGTTATGCTTGACCACAGCTGTACTTGCCGATCTGACAGGAGGAGGAGGAGGAGGAAGACGCCTCTGGTTGAAACACTTGTTGGCATAGTGACCCTTCTGTTGGCACTTGTTGCACGTGACCTCTGAAAGCGGATGGTGATACGGAGCACTCGATCTTGGAGCTTGAGACGAAGTCTTGTTCTGAAAGCCAGGGTTGGGTGGGTGGGAAGAACCACTGCCACCTTTGCTCTTCTGCTGATATGGCTGACGGAACGGAGGAGGAGGAAGCCAATACTTCTGCTGCTTGGCCAATAGAGTAGAGGAAGAAGGAGTAACATCTCTGACTCGCTTCTTGGAAGCATCACACCTCAACTGAGCAGCCTCTTGCTTCAATGCCATGTTGTACAACTCGTCGTATCTCAAGGGCTCGAAGAGAACAAGAGCTAGCTGAATTTCTTCTTTGAGACCACCCCTGAACTGGTATATCATGCTCTTCTTATCAGGGACGTCCTGCTTAGCAAAGCGGGCGAGCTTCTGGAACAACTTGTTGTAGTCATAGACAGACAAAGAGCCTTGCTTCAGGTTGCGGAATTCCTCACGCTTGCTTTCAACCACGCTCTGGGGAATATGATGAGCTCAGAAATCTCGACGGAATTCATCCCAAGTGATAACACGTCCACCTCTGGAGTCCTTGTACTGCTGGAACCATTCTGCAGCTTGATCTTTGAGTTGGAAGGAAGCGAACTTAACAAAGTCCTCAGGCCTGACGTTACTGCACTCGAAATGCTTGCACAGATCCACAAGCCAATCGTCAACATCGGTTGCCTCAACACAATTGCTGAAAGTCTTTGGCCCGTAAGCAAGGAACTGGTTGAGTGTAGCAAAGTGATTCTGATTGTTGCCTTGATTCCCTTGGTTGCCTTGATTGTGCTCTTGAAGAATTTGCATGATCAACTGTGTGTTTGCATTGGTTGCGGCCATCACAGCTTGCCATGCCTCTGGAGGAGGTGGAGGTGGTGGCGGATTAGGATTCGGAGTCATGCGCGTTGGAGGAGCCATCCTGAAGAGGTTGACCACCATTAGCACATTGACAGATAATTATTGAAGCTGAATCCAACGGAATGAAAATTGCAACATATAGTCTTCACATCCGAACAAAATGAACGAATGCATTCCTCTTGAAATGGTCACATATCCATAAGTTGAGAAGCCACGTAGAATTAAGGTAGAGAAATAAATCAACAAGGTACGGGTCAAGAACGAATAATCGGTAAGAAATCCCAATCTCAAACCAATATCCGTGGAAGAAGAACTAGAGCTACTAGAATTCCCACCTATGAAACTCCTGAACCTTTCCGGTCATGCAATCAGGTGTTGGGGATACAGGGGAAGTATAATATCTCACCCAAACTAGCAAATCCTACATCCAGCTGTATCCATCCTTCAACACATAACCAAGAAACCTTCGGAAACCATCTACTTCAACCTTCGAAAAGCATCCGTTATACAAGTTATGGCGATACTCCCGAACTCCCGCCCCAGTACTGGGTGGCGTCGAGGTTATCTCACCAACGAACTGCATAAAAGAGATTTTCGATGTCGGCGTACTAAACTCAGGTATTCCAGAACTGCAACGATAAAATTATGATGACAACACCTCAGAGCTCAACTCCCTGGGACACTTCCACTAAACCCCTGACAGGAGGCACCAAGACAATGTTCTCATCATAAAACCATCGGAACGATTCCAAGATACCCGCGTGATCCTAAAAAAAATTTAGTGAAATTTGAGAAGAGAAGAGTCAAAACTCTACGTCAGGATGCCTTACCAGAGCGATGAGGAGACTGGGAAGTAAAAAGAATTCCTAAACTCTCCGATATATAATTCCTAAATGACTCAAAACATTTTTCTAGACACAACTTGGCCGCTAAAAGCGATCAAGCAATGGGGCTCCTAAGGTCGGGGAAGGCTCTGATTACCAACTTGTAACACCCTTGATGCGACTATAACTCCCACGTGTCGAGGCACGACTTAGAGGCATAATCGCATTGAAGGCATATGTCGCAAGTTAGGCAATCTTCACAACATCCCATGTAATATAAATCATAAAGGGGAGATAACATAGTTGGCTTACACTCGCCACGTCAATCAAATACATAAATAACATTACATCAACCAAACACTCATGGCCTGACTACGGTGCCAAAATAAAACAGAACCCAACATGCGACACGGTCCCAATCACCCCCAACTGGGCACCACTACTGATCATCAGGAAAGGAAACATAGTAACGTTGAGAGTCCTCGTCGAACTCCCACTTGAGCTCAAGCGCGTCTCCTGGAGCGGAATCATCAGGCCCTGCATCTAGTGTAATAGTAATCTATGAGCCACAGGGACTCAGCAATCTTGCACCCTCGCGATCAAGACTATTTAAGCTTATAGGTAAGGCAAGGTAAAAATATGGGGAACTGCAGCAAGCGACTAGCAAATATGGTGGCTAACTTATTCGCAAAAGAGAGCGAGAAGAGGAGGCAAAGCGCGAGCGAGAAACTAGAGAGCAACCTGCACAAACATTACTCCAACACCGTGTCCACTTCCCGGACTCCGCCGAGAAGAGGCCATCATGGTAACACACTCAGTTGATTCATTTTAATTAAGTTAAGGTTAAAGTTATCTACAACCGGACATTAACAAATTCCCATCTGCCCATAACCGCGAGCACGGCTTTCAAAAGTTCAAATCCCTGCAGGGGAGTCCCAACTTAGCCCATGACAAGCTCTCACGGTCAACGAAGGAATAGACCTCCTCCCAAGACGTTCCGATCAGACTCGGTATCTCGGTTATTCAAGACACTTCGACAGGTTAAAACAAGACCAGCAACACCGCCCGAATGTGCCGACAAATCCCGATAGGAGCTGCACATATCTCGTTCTCAGGGCACACTCCGATGAGCCAGACGTGGGGTAGGCCAGCCCAGAGTTGCCCCTGGTAGCCCCGGACATCGCTTAGTTGGACCAACACTCAGAGGAGCACTGGCCCGGGGGGTAAAATAAGATGACCCTTGAGTCTGCAGAACCCAAGGGAAAGAAAAGGCTAGGTGGCGAATGGTAAAACCAAGGTTGGGCACTGCTAGAAAAGCTTTAATCAAGGCGAACTATCAAGGGGTTCCCATTATAACCCAACCGCGTAAGGAACGCAAAATCCAGGAACATAACACCGATATGACGGAAACTAGGGCGGCAAGAGTGGAACAAAACACTAGGCGAGAGGCTGAGCCTTCCACCCTTTACCAAGTATATAGATGCATTAAGATAACAAGATAATATAATGATATCCCAACAAGTAAATAAAATGTTCCACACAAGGAACGGCCTTCAATCTTCACCTGCAACTAGCAACGCTATAAGAGGGGCTGAGCACAGCGGTAACATAGCCAATCAACGGTTTGCTAGGACAAGGTGGGTTAGAGGTTTGACATGGAAATTTGGGAGGCTTGAAAGCAAATGGTAGGCATCGTAGCATTGGCATAGAAAAAGAGCGAGCAAACTAGCATAGCAAAGATAGTAGTGATTTCGAGGGTATGGTCATCTTGCCTGCACAGTTGTCAGAGTTGACTGGATCCTCGAAAGCAAACTCAATGGGCTCCTCGTTAGCGAACTCGTCTCCCGGTTCTACCCAAACAAGACAAACAAGCAATAAGGACACAATCAACCACGTGCAAGGAACAAATACGATGATGCAAGGATGGTATGCTATGCGGGATGCGATGCGGGATGCAAAATGCAAGATATGACAAGGAATGCATGAACCTGGCCTCAACTTGGAAATCCAAGTGTGCCACTAGAAAGATGAGATGAAATCGCTTGAAAACGATATAAAGAACGCCGGAATCGGAGTTACGGTTTGGAAATGGCAAGCGATTCAAGTATGACACCGGTCTGCGATTTACAGCAAGTAGCCATCTAAATGCAATGAAATGACAATGCTACAGCACCCAAACATGACAACAAAATACATGGCAGGGATTCATTCAAGATGCTTAACAAAAGTCTAGCACTGATCTACGGCCAATTCATCCATTAACAGGTTCAAACAAGCATGGCAAAAATGCAAATGGCAAACAGATCTCAGACTTTGTGAAATTAACACTTGTTTGGAATTTCATATCAGGTAGCACTCTTCGGAGCAATAACTACACGCTACAGGACCTGAACATGGCAAAGTAAAGCAGGGCATGGAGCTACTCAAAGAGCTTAACAAAAGTCCCTTAGTGACCTTGAGCCAAAAGGGATCAGAAAATACAATTGCAAGCATGTGAACATAGAAAAAACATAATCAGTTTTCTGACTTAGAGAAAACTGGCACATGCTGAAACCTAACTCAAGTAGGCATGTTTACGAGCTCTATGCACTCACTACGGAGCAAGTCATGACAAGACAAGCATACATCCATCAAGAAGGCACAAAATGCAAGCTAGACATGGCAATTACAATAGCATAGCATGCACGGATCAACTACAACATCATCGGCAAAATTGCAAACAAGTTGACAATTTGCCTAGATTCACAAAGTAGCAAAAGTAGAGCTCGATTGACTCAAGCTAGGGTGATCCATAATTACAAACAAAGACATGGATGGATATAGCACTACAAGATTAACAAAACATCCTTACTGATCATCCTCAAAAGAGACACGGATCACTAGGAAACAACATGAACATATGGCATCATGAGATAAACAGGTCAAGGACTTAGAGGAAATGCTAAGTCCCTGAAAACAGAATTACCAAGTGCACCACTTTGCAAGCTTGCACTAGTCACCACACACATCACAAAAAAATACAAGGGTTGCACCTCTAGAAAGATGACAAAACCCTGAACAAAACATATGTAGAGCATCAGGGCATATCATGCACACATAAATCATGGCAAAAATGACAAAAACCTAAATGGAGTAGCAGATCTGACAATTAACTCAAGTAGCCCTCTTCTAAAAGCATTTCGGGCATCAAGATGAACTCAAATGAAAATGATGCAATGGAATGAAATGATGTACTCTCTGAGATGAACATTTCGATATGCTATATGCATGAATCGGTGCTACGGATGCAAAGTTACGGGGCCGAGAACAGGAGCATATGGATCTGAGATTTCGGGACTTAGACGAAAAAATATACCCCGAGATAAAAGTCAACTCCGGCGAGAAGAGGCTGGATCCTCCGTCTCCGGCGACGGCGAGGCTTGAGCACGGCGGGGGGAGGCCGGGGAGCGGCCGGACTCCGGCGGGGCGGCCGCATCTGGCTCCGGGAGATGCGGGGCGGCGCGGCCGCGGATCCGAGGCGGCGGCGGCGCGGTAGCGAGGCGGCGGGGACCGGCGTGAGGCGGCGGCGATGGCACGCGGTGGCGGGGCGGCCGGCGACGCGGAAGGCGCGAGCGGGCGAGGGAGACGAGGCCCGGGCGGCGGCGGCGGATCCCGGGCCGCGGGGGCCGGCCACGGCCCGAGCGGGCCCGCGCGGGGTGCGGCGGCGATGTGGGGCGCCCGCGCCACGTGGCGCGCCCCGGTTGGCAGCGGCGATTTGTCTGGGGGCGAACGTGTCCGGCGTGACAGAAGACGGATCTAGGGTTTCGGGGGGGGAGAAGAAGAAGAAAAACGGAGGGGTCTTTAAATAGGCATAGGAGGAGGTAGGAGAGTCCAAATGAGGTGCGGTTTTCGGCCACGTGATCGTGATCGAACGCTCTAGATGATGGAGCAGAGTTTGGTGCGTTTTGGGCCAAAATGGAGGGGTGTTGGGCTGCAACACACACGAGGCCTTTTCGGTCCCTCGGTTAACCGTTGGAGTATCAAACGAAGTCCAAATGATACGAAACTTGATGGGCGGTCTACCGGTAGTAAACCAAGCCCGCTTGGCAAGTCTCGGTCCAATCCGGAAATGTTTAATCTCCACACACGAAAGAAAGCTAGAAATGACCATCGGAGGAGAACGAAGCGACGGAATGCAAAACGGACAACGGGAAAAATGCTCGAATGCATGAGACAAACATTTATGCAAATGCAATGCACATGATGACATGATATGAGATGCATGACAACGGCAACAACACACGGAGACAAAAACCTGAACCCGAGAAAATAAATTAACTTAACGCCGGAAACGGCAAGAGTTGGAGTACAAATTGGGAAAGTTACATCCGAGGTGTTACAAAAACGGCAAGGGCGAAGTGGGGGAGAGGAAAACAAGAGGCAAATGGCAAATAATGTAATGCGAGGGATAAGAGTTTGTGATGGGTACTTGGTATGTCTTGACTTGTGCGTAGACTCTCCGGCAACGGCGCCAGAAATGGCTCGTTGTCAGGAGTCAAATCTTGACTTGACTTGGCGCGAATCTCCCCGGCAATGGCGCCAGAAATCCTTCTTGCTACCTCTTGAGCACTACGTTGGTTTTCCCTTGAAGAGGAAAGGGTGATGCAGTAAAGTAGCGTAAGTATTTCCCTCAGTTTTTGAGAACCAAGGTATCAATCCAGTAGGAGATCACGCTCGAGTCCCACGCACCTACACAAACAAATAAGAACCTTGCAACCAACGCGATAAAGGGGTTTTCAATCCCTTCACGGTCACTTACGAGAGTGAGATCTGATAGATATGATAAGATAATATTTTTGGTATTTTTATGATAAAGATAAATAGAGATGCAAAGTAAAATAAATGACAATAAAAATAGCTAAGTGTTGGAAGATTAATATGATGGAAGATAGACCCGGGGACATAGGTTTGACTAGTGGCTTCTCTCAAGAGCATAAGTATTACGGTGGGTAAACGAATTACTGTCGAGCAATTGATAGAATTTAGCATAGTTATGAGAATATCTAGGTATGATCATGTATATAGGCATCACGTCCGTGACAAGTAGACCGAAATGATTCTGCATCTACTACTATTACTCCACACATCGACCGCTATCCATCATGCATCTAGAGTATTAAGTTCATAAGAAAAGAGTAATGCTTTAAGTAAGATGACATGATGTAGAGGGATAAACTCATGCAATATGATATAAACCCCATCTTTTTATCCTCAATGGCAACAATACAATACGTGCCTTGCTGCCCCTGATGTCACTGGGAAAGGACACCGCAAGATTGAACCCAAAGCTAAGCACTTCTCCCATTGCAAGAAAGATCAATCTAGTAGGCCAAACCAAACTGATATTTCGAAGAGACTTGCAAAGATAACCAATCATACATAAAAGAATTCGGAGGAGATTCAAATATTGTTCATAGATAAACTTGATCATAAACTCACAATTCATCGAATCTCGACAAACACACCGCAAAAGAAGATTACATCGAATAGATCTCCATGAAGATCGAGGAGAACTTTGTATTGAGATCCAAAGAGAGAGAAGAAGCCATCTAGCTAATAACTATGGACCCGAAGGTCTAAAGTAAACTACTCACACATCACCGGAGAGGCCATGGAGTTGATGTAGAGGCCCTCCGTGATAAATGTCCCCTCTGATGGAGCTCCGGAAAAGGCCCCAAGATGGGATCTCTCGGGTACAGGAGGTTGTGGTGGTGGAATTAGGTTTTCGTGGTGCTCCTGGATGTTTGCGGGGTACATTGACTTATATAGGAGGAAGAATTAGGTCGGTGGAGCAACAAGGGGCCCACGAGGGGGGGGCGCCCCCTGCCTCGTGGCCTCCTCGATTGTTTCTTGATGCCCACTCCAAGTCTCCTGGATCACGTTTGTTGAGAAAATCACGTTCTCGAAGGTTTCATTCCGTTTGGACTTTGTTTGATATTCGTTTTCTGCGAAACACTGAAATAGGCAAAAAAACAGCAATTTGGGTTGGGCCTCCGATTAATAGGTTAGTCCCAAAAATAATATAAAAGTGTAAAATAAAGCCCATTAACATCCAAAACAGATAATATAATAGCGTGGAACAATCAAAAATTATAGATATGTTAGAGACATATCAGTGCATCATAGGGCTAATTAATCCCATCCAAAATCCAGCGTTCATACGCTGTGCTATCTCTGTCAGATTATCAACAAAGTTTATGACATGCTTCAAGTCCTTCTAGTGAAATTTGGTACACTTAGTAACATACAGATCGTTCACTATGCATCCAACATATCCTGTTTAAAAGGTGGAAAGGTATTATTTATTCAGAACATGGCAGAAGAATATATAGTGCGCATAAATGGGTAAATAGAATTTGTTACTGCCTAGGAACGGAGTCAGAATATGATATCACAATTGGTTGCTAAATAGTGATCAATTGGTTGCTTAAATAGTAATATGACAGCATGGAGAAAGTTGAAAGGACACTAACCTCGATCAGACTTTGATCGGCTGATGATGTTGGGGAAGTAAACATCCATGTTAATTAGACCAGGCTGTGGTGCACGCACTAGAATTTTATTGCCGGCTTTCAGTTCATAACACTTAGACATTTTTCTCTAAAGGTCTGCATTAAAATAGGAGTGACCATCTTTATCAAGTTTTACGCTAACTGTCGTTGTAAATCCATGCTGCATTGTCAATATGACATCCTGGGAGTCATCAGCAAAGTAAAGCCCAAGATTTCCTTCTACTCCTGTTCCTGCAAAGCAAGGGATGTACTGCTTGAAATGATAATTAAGATCGTAAATTTGATATATTGAAATAGCAGAGGAAGATGCAAATATGGGAGTAACTGATAGAACAGATCAATATATAGATGAAAGCAAAGTACAAAAATATACAATTAAAAATAGATAATGTAACAAAGATTTGATGCAAATATATAGATAATGTAGCAACAGACGGTATATGTTCACAAATTTAGGCCATGCCGACCGTGGTAGGTTGAGATTGAACATACCGAGTGCTCCCTGAAGTCATCTGCAATGGAGAGATAGAACTACATTTGCGACTGGCCAAGACCACATTTGCCCTATTTGTGCTCGCACTGTGGACACATGAATGAACGCCCACGAATCAGCTAGAACAAAAATGATTCCACGACGATTTCTGCCAGTTGATTAACAGCGACCGACGGACTGCGATAAGAGATGCATGATTATTTCGCTAATTAAGTTGACTACCTTCTCCATGAGAAAAATCCCCAGCCCAATCCCGCAGAAAACCCCAGTCGACCAGAGTCTAGAATGTCGGTGCAGATAGGCGACGGAAAGCGGTAGGGGTGAAATCCCATGCCGTTTGGAGCGCGACCTACGCCCGCCGCCAACAGCCGTCGAGCTTAGGGTGCAGAGTTGCGGAGGAGTCCACGGCAAGTGAGTGGGGACGAAGTGGGCGAGGTTTTTTTTTCCTTTTGGATGTGTCAGTGAACACACACGGTTCGCAGAGGCGACGGAGACGAATCATGTGCGATAGTAAATCAACGAGATTGAATGGGAATCCAAATTTCATTTGTCCTTCATCCATGAGTTTTCTTCTACGATGAACATAAACCCTGCTAATCACTGTGTTCAAATTTGACAACTTTCTGGGTTCATTTACAATATTTAGGGGATTATGTGCTTTTTGTAGGCATTAATGCACATAATTCAAATTCAAACAATTGGTGCTTGAAAAGGTGCACAAGAACGGTCTGGAAAAACCATACTCGTGGTATTTAGTAATTTCTCAAGCCTTTTATAAGGAATGGACAGAGATTTCAATGGAATGTGTGGCAATAGTCAACCACAAACGCGTCATTTACTGGGTTATCAACTATAGAACAATGAAATATGTGCTTCAAATACATGAAGCCTGGCATGGTGTCATGGTATGGCCTTACCATGCCCTCGCCATGCACGCCCTTCATAAATCGAACCATCACCAAGGAAGTTCAATGCTTTCGAGAGGGAAATCACCAAGATTGAAGGGGAATCCAAATTTTCGTCCTAGTTTGTCATTTAGTTTTTTTCAATGATCAACATACCGCCTCAAATGCAACGTGTTCAAATTTGACATTTTTCCAAACTCATTTACCACATTTAGGGGATTATGTGCATTTTCTAGGCATTACTTATGCACATAATTCAAATTCGAACAATCGGTGCACGAAAAGGTGCACAAGAACGGTCTAGAAAACCCTGCTCGTGCTATTTAGTACATTCTCATGCCTTTTACAAGGAATGGGCAGATATTTCAAGGAAATGTATGGCAATAGTCAACCATAAACATGTTGTTTACTGGGTTAACAACTATACAAAAAAAGAAACACATGCTTGGAAAACATGACGCCTGGTGTGGTGCCATGGTACGGCCTCACCATTCCCTGGTAAAAATGTCGTCATGCACGCCTTTCATAAAACTAATCATCACTAAGGAAGTTTCATGGTTTCGAGGGGGGAAACACCAAGATTGAAGGGGGGTCCAAATTTCCTTTGTCCTTTGTTCATGATTTTTTTTTCTATGATGAACATACAACCTGCAAATCACCATGTTCAAATTTGGCACTTTTCCGGGTTCATTTGCCATGTTTATGGGATTATGTGCATTTCCTAGGCATTAATGCACATAATTCAAGTTCAAACAATCGGTTCATGAAATGGTGCACAAGAACGGTCTGGAAAACCATGCTTGTGCCATTTAGTAAATTCTTATGCCTTTTCCAATGAAAGGACAGATATTTCGATGAAATGTGTGGCAATAGTCAACCACAAACGTTTGTTTATTGGGTTTTCAACTATATAAAAAATAAAATAAATGCTTGAAAAACATGACGCCTGGCATGGTGTGCCATAGTATGACCTCACCATGCACTGGTAAAAATTACAGAAGGTTTGGCTTATGTCATCATGCACACCCTTCATAAATCGAACCATCACCAAAGAAGTTCGATGCTTTCGAGAGGGAAATCACCAAGATTGAAGAGGAATCCAAATTTTCTTCGTTCTTTGCCCTGGAGTTATTTTCTACGACGAACATACACCCTGCAAATCACCGTGTTCAAATTTGGCATTTTTCTAGGCTCATTTACCATATTTAGGGGATTATGTGCATTTTCTAGGCATTTAGTGCATATAAATCCAATCCAGCTACAAGTGCAAGGGTGTGATGTGAGGGACGTGGATTGTCGTTCGATCGCGGCGCATCCTACGATGTACACGCGCGATCAGCGTGGCTGGGTTCCGGCCAATCATAACACAACACACAATAGGCTCACCGCACACTGTTTTCGGAAGCGATGGAGATGAACCATGTGCGTTAATGAACGAGCAAAATTGTAAGGGAAGCCAAATTTTTGTTGTCATTTGTCGTTGAGCTCTTGAATACCACCGCAATGTACGACTGCCCGGCCCCTCCATCCCAGAGCTCTCTCTAGGCATCGTCCATGGCACCATGGCGCACAGTAACTGGTAAGGAAGCGATGGCATCTCGCCGCGCCAAGTTCATCGCCGCTGGCGGCCAGACAATTACATGGGAAAACTTTGAGGCTGCCATGGCCGAATGGGTGGTGGATCTAGAGGCGGCCAAAGCAGCACAGAAGGAGCGGAAAAGGCAGAAGGCAGTCAAGAAAAGAGAGTCCCGCCGCCGCAAGAAAAAAGAGGCCGCACACCGTGGTGAGGAGAGCTTGGCAGAGATCGAAGCACGGTGGGCTGCCGCCTACAAGGCTGGGAAGGAGAACGTCGGCATCTGGCCAGCATGCCCCGATGGCAGCATGTGAGAAGTAGTTCAAGTTTGTAGTATTAGAGCAAATTACCAGTAGTACTTTAAGTTTGTAGTATTAACGTACAATGTCGGTAAGAGCATCCTTTGAGGGCTTTGAGCGATGATTAGCATGTGTGCCCGTGTGCATTTTTTTGCGTTAATCATTAGAAGATCACAAAACACACGGTTTATATGTCGTACACGTCTGTGTTTTTTCGCGTTAATGACCCATAAGTCAGTTACCTGTGCGATGTTTCCTAATAAAACAGGCGTACCATTGACCAAAAAAATCAAGTACACGTGTACATTTCTTTGGAGACGGGATCTGCCAACTTTCTTTTTTCTCGCACACGAGTATTTTACGCGCTTCGTTTGTGTTTTGTGTTTCCCACGCCCAAGTTTCAAGTTTCTCAGCGAAATTTTCATTAGGCGCATGATTTCAGAATTTATTCCTCCAACCACATCCCCACCCTCAGTATCCCCCCTCGCGCCTCCCCCTACCGGCATCTCAAACCGCCGCCGCTGCAACCATAGCTTCAACCACATCTACGTTCTACTCGGATCCAGTCAGGTAACCCACCAATCTCTATCACGGCCCCGGCCTGATTGCTTAAATGGCACCTGCAAAACATCCTCATGCCTCCAAATCCCCACCGCCAGGAACTGATGGTGGTCCAAGGCGTGATAGTCGTTGTGTGTGTTGACCCGGAGGAACACCTCGCCTCCGTGCTACCTCTTGAGCACTGCGTTGGATTTCCTCGAAGAGGAGAGGATGATGCAGCAAAGTAGCGTAAGTATTTCCCTCACTTTTTGAGAACCAAGGTATCAGTCCAGTAGGAGGCTACACGTGAGTCCCTCGTACCTACACAAAAACAATAGCTCAACGCAACCAACGCGCTTAGGGGTTGTCAATCCCTTCACGGTCACTTACGAAAGTGAGATCTGATAGAGATGATAAATAATATTTTTGGTATTTTTGGTATAGAGATGCAAAGTTAAAAGTAAAAGCAAAGCAATAATAAAGTGATGCAGATTGATATGATGAGAAAGAGACCTGGGGGCCATAGGTTTCACTAGTGGATTCTCTCAAGCGCATAAGTATTCTACAGTGGGAGAACAAATTACTGTTGAGCAATTGACAGAATTGAGCATAGTTATGAGAATATCTAGGTATGATCATGTATATAGGCATCGCGTCTGAGACAAGTAGACCGACTCCTGCATGCATCTACTACTATTACTCCACTCATCGACCGCTATCCAGCATGCATCTAGAGTATTAAGTTAAAAACAGAGTAACGCCTTAAGCAAGATGGCATGATGTAGAGGGATAGTTTCATGCAATATGGTAAAAACCCCATCTTGTTATCCTCAATGGCAACAATACAATACGTGCCTTGCTGCCCCTTCTATCACTGGGAAAGGACACCGCAAGATCGAACCCAAAGCTAAGCACTTCTCCCATGGCAAGAAAAACCAATCTAGTAGGCCAAACCAAACTGATAATTCGAAGAGACTTGAAAAGATAACCAATCATACATAAAAGAATTCAGAGAAGATTCAAATATTATTCATAGATAGACTTGATCATAAACCCACAATTCATCGGTCTCAACAAACACACCGCAAAAAGAAGATTACATCGAATAGATCTCCACGAGAGAGGGGGAGAACATTGTATTGAGATCCAAAAAGAGAGAAGAAGCCATCTAGCTACTAACTATGGACCCGTAGGTCTGAAGTAAATTACTCACACTTCATCGGAGGGGCTTGGATGATGATGTAGAAGCCCTCCGTGATCGATGCCCCCTCCGGCGGAGCTCTGGAACAGGCCCCAAGATGGAATCTCGTGCATACAGAAATTTGCGGTGGTGGAATTAGGTTTTTGGCTCCGTCCCCGATCGTTTGGGGGTACATAGGTATATATAGGAGGAAGAAGTACGTCGGTGGATCTTCGAGGGGCTCACGAGGCAGGGGGTGCGCCCTCCACCCTCGTGGTCGCCTCGTGGCTTTCTTGACGGAGGGTCCAAGTCTCTTGGATCTTATCTGATGAGAAAATCACATTTCCGAAGGTTTCATTCCGTTTGGACTCCTTTTGATATTCTATTTCTCCGAAACATTGAATTAGGCAAAAAAACAGCAATTCTGGGCTGGCCTTCGGTTAATAGGTTAGTCCCAAAAATAATATAAAAGTGGAAAATAAAGCCCAATATAGTCCAAAACAGTAGATAATATAGCATGGAACAATCAAAAATTATAGATACGTTGGAGATGTATCAAGCATCCCCAAGCTTAATTCCTGCTCGTCCTCAAGTAGGTAAATGATAAAAAGAGAATTTTTGATGCGGAGTGCTACTTGGCATAATTTTAATGTAATTCTTCTTAATTGTGGTATGAATATTCAGATCCGAAAGATTCAAGACAAAAGTTCATATTGACATAAAAATGATAATACTTTAAGCATACTAACTAAGCAATTATGTCTTCTCAAAATAGCATGGCCAAAGAAAGTTCATCCCTACAAAATCATATAGTTTAGTCATGTTTCATTTTCGTCACACAAGAATGCTCTCATCATGCACAACCCCGATGACAAGCCAAGCAATTGTTTCATACTTTAGTAATCTCAAACGTATAAACTTTCACGCAATATATGAGCGCGAGCCATGGACATAGCACTATGGGTGAAATAGAATATAATGAGGGGGTTATGTGGAGAAGACAAAAAAGGAGAAAGTCTCACATCAACGAGGCTAATCAATGGTCTATGGAGATTCCCACCGATTGATGTTAATGCAAGGAGTAGGGATTGCCATGCAACGGATGCACTAGAGCTATAAATGTATGAAAGCTCAACAAAAGAAACTAGTGGGTGTGCATCCAACTTGCTTGATCACGAAGACCTAGGGCACTTGAGGAGGCCCATTGTTGGAATATACAAGCCAAGTTCTATAATGAAAAATTCCCACTAGTATATGAAAATGATAACATGAGAGACTCTCTACTATGAAGATCATGGTGCTACTTTGAAGCACAAGTGTGGTAAAAGGATAGTAACATTGTCCCTTCTCTCTTTTTCTCTCATTTTTTGGGCCTTTTCTTTTTTTATGGCCTTTCTCTTTTTCTTTTTTTCTTTTTTAATTCCTCACTTGGGACAATGCTCTAATAATGATGATCATCACACTTCTATTTATTTACAACTCAATGATTAAAACTCGATACTAGAACAAAGATGACTCTATATGAATGCCTCCGGCGGTGTACCTGGATATGCAATGAACCAAGAATGACATGTATGAAAGAATTATGAACGGTGGCTTTGCCACAAATACTATGTCAACAAAATGATCATGCTAAGCAATATGACAATGATGAATGTGTCATGATGAACGGAATGATGGAAAGTTGCATGGCAATATATCTCGGAATGGCTATGGAAATGCCATAATAGGTAGGTATGGTGGCTGTTTTGAGGAAGATATAAGGAGGTTTATGTGTGAAAGAGCGTATCCTATCACGGGGTTTGGATGCACCGGCAAAGTTTGCGCCAACTCTCAATGTGAGAAAGGGCAATGCACGGTACCGAAGAGGCTAGCAAGGATGGAAGGGTGAGAGTGCGTATAATCCATGGACTCAACATTAGTCATAAAGAACTCACATACTTATTGCAAAAATCTACAAGTCATCAAAAACCTCGGCACTACACGCATGCTCCTAGGGGGATAGATTGGTAGGAAAAGACCATCGCTCGTCCCCGACCGCCACTGATAAGGAGGACAATCAAATAACACCTCATGTTTCAAATTTGTCGCATAACGTTTACCATACGTGCATGCTACGGACTTGCAAACCTCAACACTAGTATTTCTCAATTTTACAACTACTCAACTAGCATGACTTTGATATTATTACCTCCATATCTCAAAACAATCATCAAGCATCAAACTTTTCTTAGTATTCAAAACACTCATAAGAAAGTTTTATTATTAATCTTGCATACCAAGCATATTAGGATTTTAAGAAAATTACCATGCTATTAAGACTCTAAAAATAATCTAATTGAGTCATGAGAGATCAATAGTTTCTATAAAAAAATCCACCACCGTGCTCTAAAAGATATAAGTGAAGCACTAGAGCAAAACTATAAAGCTCAAAAGATATAAGTGAAGCACATAGAGTATTCTATCAAATTCCAAATCATGTATGGCTCTCTCAAAAGGTGTGTACAGCAAGGATGATTGTGGTAGAATAACAAGCAAAGACTCAAATCATAAAAGACGCTCCAAGCAAAACACATATCATGTGGTGAATAAAAATATAGCTCCAAGTAAAGTTACCGATAGAAGTAGACGAAAGAGGGGATGCCTTCAGGGGCATCCCCAAGCTTTGGCTTTTAGGTGTCCTTAGATTATATTGGGGGTGCCATGGGCATACCCAAGCTTAGGCTCCTGCCACTCCTTGTTCCATAATCCATCAAATCTTTACCCAAAACTTGAAAACTTCACAACACAAAACTTAAAGTAGAAAATCTCGTGAGCTCCGTTAGCGAAAGAAAACAAAAGACCACTTCAAGGTACTGTAATGAACTAATTCTTTATTTATATTGGTGTTAAACCTACTGTATTACAACTTCTCTATGGATTATAAACTATTTTACTAGCCATAGATTCATCAAAATAAGCAAACAACACACGAAAAACAGAACAGTCTGTAGTAATCTGTAGCTAGCGCAAGATCTGGAACCCCAAAAATTCTAAAATAAATTGCTGGACATGGGGAATTTATCTATTAATCATATGTAAAAAGAATTAACTAAATAGCACTTTCCAAATAAAAATGACAGCAGTTCTCGTGAGCGCTAAAGTTTTTGTTTCTTACGGCAAGTTCAACAGGACTTTCCCCAAGTCTTCCCAACGGTTCTACTTGGCACAAACACTAATTAAACACAAAAAAACACAACCAAAACAGAGGCTAAATAATTTATTTATTACTAAACAGGAGGAAAAAGCAAGGAATAAAAATAAAATTGGGTTGCCTCCCAACAAGCGCTATCGTTTAACGCCCCTAGCTAGGCATAACAAGCAACGATAGATTTAGGTATCGCCATCTTTGGTTTTCAATTTTTTAGCAGAATCAAGCTCGAATCCGGGAGGTTATTTACGTTTCCCTTCATATTCTGAAAATTTTAGATCTAAAGAATCCAACCGCTTATTGCAAAGGGTAATCAACATATTCGTGTGGTGAATATTTCCACTAATGTTCTTAAGTGGTTCAATAGATTTCTGCAAGATTTTAGTAACTTCACAATTTTTTTCAAAAACTTGTGTCGCTTCCTGAGTAGGATGAGGCCCATTTTGTTGAAGTAGTGTTCCCACTATACCTTCTATAATTTCAAGTGCAATATGGGGATCGATTTCAATAAAATTGCCTTTGGCAACGCAATCAAAGAGTTGTCTATGAGACATATTTAATCCAACATAAAAATTGCGAAGCCAAATTCTCAGATTTATTTTAGAGGTACAATTACGATGAGATTCCATTATTCTCAACCAGGCATCTTTTAGGTTTTCTCCTAAACTTTGTTTAAAGTGAAAGATTTCGAACTCAGGGGTCAACGGAGAAGATAAGGGACTAGCCATAACGACAAGCAAACAAACTAACACACAAGCAAACAAAAAGCAAACGGGAAAATAGAGAGGGAGGATAGAGAGAGAGGGTGAATAAAACGGCAAGGGTGAAGTGGGGGAGAGGAAAACGAGAGGCAAATGGCAAATAATGTAATGCGGGAGATAGCGATTGTGATGGGTACTTGGTATGTTGGCTTTTGCGCAGACTCCCCGGCAACGGCGCCAGAAATTCTTCTTGCTACCTCTTGAGCATTGTGTTGGATTTCCCCGAAGAGGAGAAGATGATGCAGCAAAGTAGCGTAAGTATTTCCCTCAGTTTTTGAGAACCAAGGTATCAAACCAGTAGGAGGCTATGCGCGAGTCCCTCGTACCTACACAAAAACAATAGCTCAACGCAACCAACGCGCTTAGGGGTTGTCAATCCCTTCACTGTCACTTACGAAAGTGAGATCTGATAGAGATGATAAATAATATTTTTGGTATTTGTGGTATAGAGATGCAAAGAAAAAGTAAAAGCAAAGCAATAATAAAGTGATGGAGATTGATATGATGAGAAAGAGACCCAGGGGCCATAGGTTTCACTAGTGGCTTCTCTCAAGAGCATAAGTATTCTACGGTGGGTGAACAAATTACTGTTGAGCAATTGACAGAATTGAGCATAGTTATGAGAATATCTAGGTATGATCATGTATATAGGCATCACGTCCAAGACAAGTAGACCGACTCCTGCCTGCATCTACTACAATTACTCCACTCATCGACTGCTATCCAGCATGCATCTACAGTATTAAGTTAAAAACAGAGTAACGCCTTAAGCAAGATGACATGATGTAGAGGGATAGTTTCATGCAATATGATAAAAAAACCATCTTGTTATCCTCGATCGCAACAATACAATACGTGCCTTGCTACCCCTTCTGTCACTGGGAAAGGACACCGCAAGATCGAACCCAAAGCTAAGCACTTCTCCCTGGCAAGAAAAACCAATCTAGTAGGCCAAATCAAACTGATAATTCGAAGAGACTTGCAAAGATAACCAATCATACATAAAATAATTCAGAGAAGATTCAAATATTATTCATGGATAGACTTGATCATAAACCCACAATTCATCGGTCTCAATAAACACACCGCAAAAATAAGATTACATCGAATAGATCTCCACGAGAGAGGGGGAGAACATTGTATTGAGATCCAAAAAGAGAAAAGAAGCCATCTAGATACTAACTATGGACCCGTAGGTCTGAAGTAAACTACTCACACTTCATCGGAGGGGCTTGGATGATGATGTAGAAGACCTCCGTGATCGATGCCCCCTCCGGTGAAGCTCCGGAACAGGCCCCAAGATGGGATCTCGTGGATACAGAAAGTTGCGGCGGTGGAATTAGGTTTTTGTCTCCGTCCCTGATCGTTTGGGGTACGTAGGTATATATAGGAGGAAGAAGTACGTCGGTGGAGCTTCGAGGGGTCCACGAGGCAGGGGGCGCGCCCTCCATCCTCGTGGCCGCCTCGTGGCTTTCTTGACGGAGGTTCCAAGTCTCCTGGATCTTATCTGATGAGAAAATCACGTTTCCTAAGGTTTCATTCCGTTTGGACTCCGTTTGATATTTTGTTTCTCCGAAACACTGAAATAGGCAAAAAAAACAGCAATTCTGGGCTGGGCCTCCGGTTAATAGGTTAGTCCCAAAAATAATATAAAAGTGGAAAATAAAGCCCAATATAGTCCAAAACAGTAGATAATATAGCATGGAGCAATCAAAAATTACAGATACGTTGGAGACGTATCACTCCGCCGCCGACATGGTGCAGGCTCTGGCCCAGATGAAGTCCCTCAGTGACTACCCCCCCAGGACTTAACAGGTAAGATCTGACTATCTAAATCTTACCAATACCACTTGCAACGGGTATGATTTGTACGGTTGATGTATTAAGCATGTTCGTGCCTTGTTTATTTCAGTACTGCACATTGTGTGATGTTCAAATATTACCGTGTTAAGCTCAATTTCACTAATACCAGCAACAAACTTATAATACATGACTCGGGATATCACTAGAGATGCTACCCATTTTCTATGTTTAGTGGATGCTAACCATGTTGTACTTAACATGTCTTTCCATGTACTTACGCAGGGTCATAACGGCCGATATTGTTGTTTGCCGTCGAGGTTAGCTGCATCACATGTCTTACAGTATTTCACATCATTTGTGCAATTGTAGTTTAACTTCTACCATTTACTGGTTGCCTGTAGGTACACATGTCAGTGGCACTGATCCACGCTTCGACCCAGAGGAACAGCTCGCATCCGCCGTCGCTGACTTTGGGTGGGCTCTGGCCAAGATGGAGTGCCCCAGCAACTACCTCTCAGGACTTACCAAGTATGTACTCACCAGTTCAATCTTACCAATACCAGTTGCAATTAATGGCGATGTTCTGTACGGTCGATATATTAAGCATGTTCTAGTAAACATGTCTAACACATTTTTGCTACTTTCCCTACCTTTTTATAGATATCTGGGCCATTCTCTGCTCTGGCAGCACCTACCTTACTAGTACCGGTTTAAATGTCTATTAAGCCTGTTGCAATTAACAGTTGAATCCATTTTTAAACAATTGTATTTCAATGGCTACAAACTTGCAAAACATGACTTAGGATGTTGTTAAGCTTGTTGCAATTAACATTTGTTTCCATTTTATAATCTGTTCATTTGCTACCATGCTACTCTCCGTAATGAAGATATACTAGAGATGCTGCCCATTTTCTATTTTTGGTGGATGCTAACCCTATTCTACTTAACATGCATGTCCATGTACTTACGCAGGTTCATAACGGCTGATGCTGTTGTTTGCCATCGAGGTTAGCCGCATCCCATGTCTTACAGTATTTCACATCATTTGTGCAATTGCAGTTTAACTTCTACCATTTACTGGTTGCCTGTAGGTACACATGTTAGTGGCACTGATCCATGCTTCGACCCGGAGGATCAGCTCGCCTCTGCCGCTGCTGACTTTGGGCGGGCTCTGGCCAAGATGAAGTGCCCCAGCAACTACCTCTCATGACTTACCAAGTATGTACTCACCAGTTCAATCTTACCAATACCAGTTGCAATTAATGGCTATGTTTTGTATGGTCGGTGTATTAAGCATGTTGTAGTAAACATGCCTAACATGTTTTAGCTATTTTCCCTACCTTTTTATAGACAACTGGGCCATTATCTGCTCTAGCAGCACCTGCCCTGTGATGTTTAACTCTGTCAATTGCATTTTTATCAGTACCGGTTTCAATGGCCATTAAGCCTGTTGCAATTAACAGTTGTATCCATTTTTAAATAGTTGTATTTCAATGGCTACAAACTTACAAAACATGAATTAGGATGTTGTTAAGCCTATTGCAATTAACAGTTGTATCCATTTTTAATCCATCCCTTTGCTACCGTGCTACTCTTTCGCAATGAAGATATCAATACAGATGCTGTAGTTTAATTACCATTTGCTATTTTTGGTGGATGTTAACCCTGTTGTAGTTAACATTGGCTTTCCATGTACTTACACAGGGCTACAATGGGCTATGATGTTGTTTACTGTCGAGGTTAGCCGCATCCCATGTCTTATACACCATCTATTCCTAAATATAAGTATTTTTAGAGATTCCAATATAGACTACAATATAAGGAGCAAAATGAGTGAATCTATATTCTAATCTAAACTATATCTATAATTCTATATACATCTGTATGTAGTTCATATTGAAATCTCAAAAAAATACTTGTACTTAGGAACATAGGTAGTTGTATTTTACATCATTTGTGCAATCTCAGTTTAGCTTCTAACATTTACTAGTTGCTTGTAGGTACATATATGAGCGGTACTGATCCACGCTTCGATCCCTTTTGTGTATGGGGCAATGAGATATTCATGAACAAGCGTCATGTGAGGAAACTAAGAAAGATTGTTAGGCGAAAGAAACGGGTGATTGGAATTAAGCTCTTTATTTACACTTTGTCGAAGACAACAGTGAACTTTAGGATGGTAAGTAATGTGTTGCTTTTCCCCTTGCCCACAATAAGTTACTCTATTAGACCTTAGTATCTGATATTTTTCTCTTTTCAATGGTTTCCGAAGCTATTTACTGATGATTACCTTGCAAACTACATGACCGGAGTGGAGGCAACTAAGGTTAAAGTATATAATTCATGCTAACATGATAATCCTCTAGAAGTCTTCCTAAAGGCGGTGAAGGATGGGCGGGCGATCGTCACAAGGGGTTGGACAAAAGTGGTTCGTGCCTATGGCATGCAGGAAGGCATATTATGGCCATTCCGCTTCTTCAACACCGTCGGCAGTCAAAATGATTTACACTTGTCTCTTCACCTTTACCGCCTTTAAATATTGTGGTTCATCATAGTTAATTACTGCTTAATCCTGTAATTGCTGAACATATTGTACTGGCAATTTTATTTATGGATTCGTTGTTGAACCATTATGCTGAGAATTTGAATTGCATGTTTCATATTTCAAAATTTCCGATTTGAATAATAAATTACAGGCAAAAATAAAAAGAGAACAGACGGTCATGGAACTTTGCAAACGGTTCTGGCAGTAAAAGCGCTTATGATGGATAGCCCAATGCCACACAGTTTTCTACATCAAATCGTGTGTGATGTAGTTGATAAAAGCAAACAGTTAACCAAGGCAGAGCGTGTGTGATAGTTACACCTTTCACACACGAGCCTACACATAAAACTATGTGGGATGTACACACAAACAGAAACGTTTTCCCGGGATTGACTGTGTGGGATGTACATAAGAACGGAAACATATTCCTTGGATTGACTGTGTGTGATATACATACCTACGGAAATGTTTTTCTGGGATTCACCATGTGGGATGTACATACCTATGGAAATGTTTTTCTAGGATTCACCGTGTGGGATGTACATACCTACGAAAATGATTGGGTTTCAATGCCTCGCCCGATCACACACGGCCCCAGCCTGTGTCTCGGGAGGGCTTATCCCTGACGATTTTTGGGTCGTGTGGGAAGGACCCCCCCTATCGCCCACACTCTCTTGGCGACGGTTCCAAATGCCATCACGGAAAGGGGTTAAAAACCGTTTGTATAACACCAACGTGTTCTAGTGAATTCAACGAAAGTACTAAGATGGAATACAAATCTTCATTGGGACTACCAGAAAATTGTTCTTTCATAACAACATTTAGCAAAGCAGCATTAATATCACGTGACTCCACACTAGTGGAGGGGGAGCAATTGGAGTACTAATAAAATCATTATTATTAGTATTGGAGATGCAAGCAAACAAGAAAACGAAAATATTTTTGTGTTTTTGTGAAAATGTTTTAGAAGTGGGGAGATGATAACAAGAGGAAAATGGCAAATTAAAGTAATAACAAGTAGATGATAGTATATGCGAAGGTACTTGATAGGTTTTGGTGATGTATCCTCGGCAACGACGCTAGAAATTCTTCCTGCTACTTGTGAGCTGCGTTGGGATTTACTCAAAGAGGAGAGGATGATGCAGTACAATAGAGATAAGTATTTTCCTCAGTTAAGAACCGAGGTTATCAATCTAGTAGGAAAACCACGTAAAACTTCTTTAACGACACCTACACACAAAAGAGCAAATACTTGCAACCAACAAGACCAACAGGGTTGTCAATCCCCTTGGCGGCTGTTTGCAAGGATCAAATCTGATAGTGATAGGTATATAATTAAAACACAAAATAAAATAATGGTAAATAAATTGCAGCAAGGTATTTTTGGATTTAATATATGATAAAGGTAGACCTGGGGGCCACGGTTTTCACTAGAGTATTCTCCCTCGAACAAAAAGTATATGGTGGGTAAACAAATTATTGTTAGGCAATTGATAGAAAAGCGTATAGTTATGATGATATACAAGGCAATGATCATTTATATAGGCATCATGCCCGAGACATGTAGGCCCACTACTTCCTACATTAATTACTATTACTCCACCCATCGACCTCTATCCAGCTTGCATCTAGAGTATTAAGTTCATAAAAAATGGAGTAACGCCTTAAGCAAAATGACATGATGTAGACAAAGTAAATCGAACCAATATGAATAAACCCCATCATTTTCCCCTTAATGACAACAATACTTGTTTGTGTCATGTCCCCTTCTGTCACTAGGATTGACCACGGCAAGATTGAACCCATTAAGCACCTATCCCATTGCAAGTAAAATGAATCTAGTTGGCCAAACCAAACGGATAGATCGGAGATAAATACAAAGCTATAATACTCATGCATAAAAGAATTCAGAGAAGACTTAGTTAATATTCATGAATAATATGATCATAAACCCACAATTCATCGGATGCCAACAAACACACTGCAAAAGAAGATTACATCAAATAGATCTTCAAGAACATCGAGGAGAGAACATTGTATTGAAGATCAAAAAGAGACTTGAAGCCATCTAGCTACTAGCCATGGACCCGTAGATCTATGCTAAACTACTCAACTGCATCGGAACGGCAGCAAGGTTGATGTAGAAGCCCTCTGTGATCGATTCCCCTCCAGCAGAGTACCGGAAAAGACCTCCAGATGAGATCATGGAAGAACAGAAACTTGCGGTGGCAAAAAAAGTATTTTGGTTGGCTCTCTGTTGGTTTCCCGATTTTAGAGAATTTATAAAGGTGAAATTAGGTCAGATGGAGCCATGAGGGGCCCACAAGGCATCAGGGCGCGCCCTGTTGCCTTGCCTTCTCCTCATTTGCTTTCTGGTCTCCTCCCGAAGCTTCTAGGGTCTCTCTTGTCCAGAAAAAAAACGTCAAAAAGTTTCGTAGCGTTTGCACTTTTTTGGTACTCGTTTCCTAGAAAACCAAAAAAATGCAAAAGACATCAACTGGCACTTGACACTAGGTTAATAGGTTAGTCCCAAAAGAAAAATGATATATAATTGCATATAAATCATCCAAGATTGATATTGTAATAGCATGGAACAATCAAAAATTATAGATACGCTGGAGACGTATCAGGATTATGTATGACTCATAAGTAGGTGTTCAGTGTCACTTCTTGATCATTACTAGTTCACGCCTGTTTGTGTGTAGTTTATGAAAGTGCTAGTTATCGACTAGAGGTGGGTGAATAGGCGATTTTTATGGAAGTCTTCAAAACACAAGGGCTTTGAAGACAAACAGTAGAAATGAACCTATTGATATGCAGTGAAAGGTAGACTACACTAGACAAGCCATAGTCAAGATTGCAATGAAGTGAAAGCATGAAAACTGTTAGCAACTAGGTAGTAAGGATCAGGATGGAAGATAGTATGAAGCCAAACAGTAAATAGTCTTCACTCAGTGAAGTCAATCAGATCATACATGCAAACAATGACTTCATGAAGACAAACTGTAAAGTAAAGGAAAGTGAAGGATAGGACCAATTGCTTGGTGAAGATAAGGATTTGGTAGACCAGTTCCAGTTGTTGTGACAACTGTACGTCTGGTTAGGGAGGCTGAGATTTAACTCAGAAGACCGAGTCTTCACCTTATTCCCCTTGAGCTAAGGACATCCAGTCCTTGCCCAATCACTCTGGTAAGTCTTCAAGGTAGACTTCCAAACCTTCACAGACTTCGTTCACCGGTGATCCACAATGAATCTTGGATGCTCAGAATGCGATGCCTAACCGGCTGGAGGATTCACATTCCTCAAGTGTAACAAGTCTTCAGGTCACGCGGACAGAAAGACTTCAGTGATGCCTAACACTCTTTGGCTCTGGGTGTTTAGGGCTTTGTCCTCGCAAGGATCTCTCTCAAATGCTTCGGAGGTGGGTTGCTCTCAAACGACAAAAGCCGTGCACTAACTCTGAGCAGCCACCAATTTATGGTGTAGGGGGTGGGCTATTTATAGCCAGGAGGCAACCCGACCTGATTTGTCCAAAATGACCCTGGGTCACTAAGGAACTGACACGTGTCCAACGGTCAGATTTCAAACACACGTAGCAGCTTGACTTGGGCTACAAGTAAAGCTGACTCATCCAGCTCTGGATAAGATTTGCTCTCATTGTCTTCGCTCGAAGACATAGGATTTGGTTGAGCATTACATCAGTCACTCTGACTTTGTTCACTTGGACCCCACTTAATAGTACGGTGGTTCCTATGACTCAACAAAGAAGAAAAGAAAGCTACTAAATAACTATGTCTTCGCACTCCATAGTCTTCACGCTAATGTCTTCTCATGTAATAATATTCACTGTGAATATCTTCACAGACCACCATTATCTTCAATGCCTTCACACATTTTTATGGGTCATCTGTGGTAGGTAAACCAAATCAATATGGGACTACTACCTGTGTTATCCTGCAATTCTCACAAACACATTAGTCCCTCAACCAAGTTTGTCGTCAATACTCCAAAACCAACTAGGGGTGGCACTAGATGCACTTACAGTTTACTCTTCTTATTCTTGTACTCGTAAGTTAGCCACATAGAAATGCTTAGTGCTTGATGCAACCTCAACCCCTTAACCATTCCTCACCCATTAAGCTTTGCTAGTTTTGATTCCCATGGTAATGAAATTGTTGAGTCCCCATGGATCAAAGATTACTACAACAACAGGTGCATGTACAAGTAAAGCGACGCTTTGACGCGAGAGTGATCGATGCATGTTTGCTTTTGGAATTCTTCTTCTGCTTCTTATTATTTGTCAATCATAGGATGGGTTCCCGGTTGGCAGCCTGGGATTAGTAGGGTGGATGTCGTTCTTTTTTCATTTGATTTCATCCATAGTCGGATCCTGATCTTCTGTATGATGATTGCTATGTATTGATGTATTCACGTTGTAGCTTGTCGCGAGTGTAAGCCTTTATGAGGTATTGTCATCTATTAAGTACATGGTATGTTGTAATAATAACCCCCTTGTGAAGCGTCTCTGATATGCTCTTCTATCCTTGGCAGGACTTCCAAGTTCCTCGAGTATAGGACCGCATATTGGGCATTACAGGTTAACTCCAGAGTATGGACAGACGTGTCAAAGTTCTACTCGACCTGGTCTGTCACCCAATTCGAAAATACAAGCTCGCCATGGACGTCGACGACGTATTCCAGGTTCCCGAATCGCATTATCCTCCCTGTAACAAAGGTTTTGATCTGGCCGAGGTGGTTAGTCGAATCAGCTTGGAGAAGTGATGCTGGTGAAGACAACGAGTTGTCCCGGCCAGAAGGTCATGCCTAAACCAACTTGGTCATTGATCCAAAGCGCCATTGCACCATTGTGACCACCCCGAGGGACCTGCATGGGCCACCAATGATGGAGCAAAATGCAGCAAATCTCGGGTAGGGGGTCCTGATAGTTAGCCATGGGACAATGATAACTAGGGGCACAAGATTTACCTAGGTTCGGGCGCTCTCGAAGAGATAACACCCTGCGTCCTGCTTTGTTGTATTGATTTTGAGGGGATACAAAGTACAAGTTGATCTACCACGAGATTGTGTGTATGAGTCTTTGGGTGTCATCTACAAGCCCTACCCCTCGGTTTATATAGGCACCGGGGATATCTAGGGTTTACACAAAGACGGTTACATCTTAGGTAACTACTGGCTAGATGACATCTAAGTCTTGGAGTATACGGCAAGTCTTCGGATGCATTCCTTCTTGACACTGTGGGCTTAACGAGTTGGCACACTAGTAAATCATCTTGGGGGTCCTTGGCCCGGCCCACCTGGACGGAGACGATATGGTGAGTACCCCCTAGTCTAGAACACCATGAGAGGAGGTGCGGGTTTCTGTCGTGACTGGCGCTATTTAAATAGTGTGACGCCCCCGATTTAATCGTACACTAATCATACACGCAAACGTGTACGATCAAGATCAGGGACTCACGGGAAGATATCACAACACAACTCTACAAATATAATAAGTCATACAAGCATCATATTACAAGCCAGGGGCCTCGAGGGCTCGAATACAAGAGCTCGATCATAGACGAGTCAGCGGAAGCAACAATATCTGAGTACAGACATAAGTTAAACAAGTTTGCCTTAAGAAGGCTAGCACAAACTGGGATACAGATTGAAAGAGGTGCAGGCCTCCTGCCTGGGATCCTCCTAACTACTCCTGGTCGTCGTCAGCGGGCATCACGTAGTAGTAGGCACCTCCGGTGTAGTAGGAGTCGTCGTCGAAGGTGGCGTCTGGCTCCTGGGCTCCAACATCTGGTTGCGACAACCAGGTAGGAGGGAAGGGGGAAAAGAGGGAGAAAGCAACCGTGAGTACTCATCCAAAGTACTCGCAAGCAAGGAGCTATACTACATATGTATGCATTGGTATCAAATGGAATAAGGGTAGCATATGTGGACTGAACTGCAGAATGCCAGAATAAGAGGGGGATAACTAATCCTTTCGAAGACTACGCTTCTGGCAGCCTCCGTCTTGCAACATGTAGAAGAGAGTAGACTGAAGTCCTCCAAGTAGCATCGCATAGCATAATCCTAACCGATGATCCTCCCCTCGTCGCCCTGTGAGAGAGCGATCACCGGTTGTATCTGGCACTTGGAAGGGTGTGTTTTATTTAGTTTCCGGTTCTAGTTGTCATAAGGTCAAGGTACAACTCCAAGTCGTCCTGTTACCGAAGATCACGGCTATTCGAATAGATTAACTTCCCTGCAGGGGTGCACCACATACCCCAACACGCTCGATCCCATTTGGCCGGACACACTTTCCTGGGTCGTGCCCGGCCTCGGAAGATCAACACGTCGCAGCCCCACCTAGACCAACAGAGAGGTCAGCACGTCGGTCTAAACCTAAGCGCCCAGGGGTCTGGGCCCATCGCCCTTAGCACACCTGCACGTTGCGTGGGCGGCCGAAAGCAGACCTAGCCTAGTGGCGTTCTAGTCCAATCCAGCGCGCGCCGCTCCGTCGCTGACGTCAAGAAGGCTTCGGCTGATACCACGACGCCGGGATACCCATAACTACTCCCGCGTAGATGGTTAGTGCGTATAGACCAAATGGCCAGACTCAGATCAAATACCCAGATCTCGTTAAGCGTGTTAAGTATCCGCGAACGCCGACCAGGGCCAGGCCCACCTCTCTCCTAGGTGGTCGGAACCTGCCCTGTCGCTCCGCCTCAAAGATCCACACAGAGGGCCGTTGGGACAAAGGTCCTTTCAGCCCCCAATCCGTGAATCACTCGCGGGTGCTCCACAAGCCGACCCGTCTTTAGTCACCACATGTATCCTGTAGAAAGTAAGTAATATACCCGTGATCACCTCCCGAGTGATCACGGCCCGATAGTATAGCATGGCAGACGGACAAGGATGTAGGGCCACTGATGATAAACTAGCATCCTATACTAAGCATTAGGATTGCAGGTAAAGGTAACAACAGTAGTAGCAAGGACAGGCTATGCACCAGTATAGGATTAACGGGAAGCAGTAACATGCTACACTACTCTAATGCAAGCAGTATAGAGAAGAGTAGGCGATATCTGGTGATCAAAGGGGGGGCTTGCCTGGTTGCTCTGGCAAGAGAGAGGGGTCGTCAACACCGTAGTCGTACTGGGTAGCAGCGGCGTCGGTCTCGGTGTCTAGCGGAAGAAGAGGGGGGAAGAAACAATGAATATAATGCAAACAGATGCATAACGATGCATGACAAGACAAGTAACGGTGCTAGGGGTGCCCTAACGCGGTATTAGGTGATACCGGTGAAGGGGGATAACATCCGGGAAAATATCCCCGGTGTTTCGCGTTTTCGGATAGATGAAACAGAGGGGGAAAGTTGCGTGTTCGCTATGCTAGGGATGCGTGGCAGATAAACGGGCTGCGTATTCAAATTCGTCTCGTCGTTCTGAGCAACTTTCATGTACAAAGTTTTTCCATCCGAGCTACGGTTTATTTTATATAAATTTTAAAAGATTTAAATCATTTTTAGGATTTATTTATTTAATTTAATCAACATTATCCAGAATAGTGTCTGCTGACGTCATCATGACGTCAGCAGTTGACCAGGTCAACCTGACAGGTGGGTCCCGTTCGTCATACTCTGCTTTAATTAACTAACAGTTAATTAGGTTAATTAGTGATTAGGTTAATCTAATTATAATTAATTAACTGAATTAATTCCTTAATTAATTAATTAATTAATTAATTTTATTATATTTTTTTTAATAATAATTTTTTTTTCATTTTGGGCGTGGGGCCCCCTAGTCAGTGGCTCATCCGAGCCACCAGGGGCTAATGGGCGCGGGCCAAACGGGGCTGCAACCGAGCGGAGCCCCGGGGCGTTTGGGCGCGAGCGCCGGCGGCCAGGGGCCGCGACGGTGACCGGAGCGGGGCTGGGACGGCGAGCGGCTGTGGCGCGAGGCGAGGCGGGGCGATGGCGTGGGCGGCGGAGGAGCAGAGCAGCGGAGCAAGGCCGAGCGCGGCGGCCAGGCGGGCGAGCAGCGGGGCCGGCGAGGAGGGGCGGTCGGCGCAGCGATGCAACAACGATGGCGGGGGGGTCGCTGCAGGGGACGCGCGGCGCGGCGCGGCGCGGCGGTGGCAGTGGCGGCACGGCCCAGGCGACGGCGCGGGCAAGCAGCTGCAGCAGCAGGGGAGGAGGCGCGCGCCGGGGCGAGGCCGTGAGGGGGCAGCGGCAGCAGCGCTGCGGTCGATGGCAGCGGGCGGGAGTCGCGGTGCGCGGCAGCGTGCGCGTGGAAGACAGGGGAGGAGCGGGGGAAGCTCACGGGGCGGAGTAGGGACGGGGCAACGGGCTCGGTGGAGGTCGGGGAGGTCGACGGGGACGAGTGGCGGAGCAAGGCGAGGGGAGGCCGGATCCGCGACGGGGCCTCCTGGATCCGTCCATCTCCGGCGAGGAGGCGGCTTGGCGCGGTCGACGCGGGCTCCGGGCGACGAACGAGGGAGGAGGAGGGGCGAGGCAGTCCAACGCGCGGCGAGGTGGGGCGTCGGGGTGTCACCGGGGACGGGCTCCGGCGTCAGGGCGCGAGGTGGCGCGGTCGAGGCGCCATCTCCCCCGATCCAGATCGGGGAGGGGCGATGGAGGCGCGAGGGGGGTGGGACGAGTGGGGGAGAGTGGGGAACGAGGGGAGTGGGGGCGTCGGTCGTCTAGGGTTAGGTCGGGCGGCGGCTGGGCCGACTGGACCGGCCTAGTGGTTCCAGAGGCCAGCTGGGCCGTGGCCCAGTGGGGGGGGGGGTTCTGTTTTTTTTTGTTTGACCTTTTCTTTTTTTTAGCTCCTAATTATTTTAGTTTCTTTAAAATACCAGGTTAGCACCTAACTTAGTATCATCAAAATAGGCCACTGCCAAACCTCGTTTGGACCCAAAATAAATTAGTATAATGTATTTTTATTTTTCAAAAGCAATTAAATTATTAGTTTAGCCACTGTTTTTAATTAGTTTAGGGCACTTAAACACTTTGTAAAAGGTTTGTTCCACCACAAAATCTAGTTAGGGATCATTTGCCACATGATGAACATTTTAGTTTTGATGTTTGAAAACTTTTATTGTTTGCTTGATTTTGACTTTGAATTTGAATCGGATTTCGAACTAACGCGAGTTTAGCCACAGTAATCGAGGTGACGTGGCATCATTAACGTGGGATTACTGTAGCCTAATTATCCGGGCGTCACAATTCTCCTCCACTACAAGAAATCTCGTCCCGAGATTTAAGAGGGGAGTAGGGGGAAGTTCTAGTTACGAAATTCTAACGTGTCTTCTCGGTCTTGGTTGCCCTTCTTGAAGAGGTTGATCCATAGCGTTGATGTCTTCATTTCTCTACACCCATGCATCATGAGAAAGCTGTCGTCCTTCCTTTGGGAACTCCATCGTACTTACGAATAGGTAGGGGGCAGCTCTACAATGATAGGATGTTATAAGGGAAATTCATCTGGGGGTATCCCAGGAATAAACATATGAGTATCTCTTGAGTTGAACAAATGACACACATCGAGAGCAAAGTAAGACGGTGTAATAAGAGGTTTCAAGCGGATAGGCAATCGTTCATTGCCTGAAGGAGAGTGCGGAAGGGGTTCAGAGCAACGAGAATAAGTATTGTGTCCGATACCAGAATAGATCAACAAGCAAGTGGCCCGTGAATTACATACAAAGTCAAGCACGAGGGATAACTCTGACAACAGGGTGTACAAGAGAGTCAGGTTTCGATCCTGTGGAACTGTGGGTTATGGGCCCACCATGTGGGTTAAAAGCAGGAAGGCGCTAATATTTGCACGGTCAAGATAACAAGGTATGTCAGAGGATAGCCTGTTGGTTTTGTTGTCAACAATGTCGGTACCAAGGCGAGGGACGAAGAGAACCATTTTCCTGCTCGTTGAACGAGGCGGACCATTAGGCAAAGTTCTCGTCCATCAGCGGTTACCGGAAGTCATCAACAGTAGAAACAGGGTTACACCAGACAGGAAGGTACACCGAGGTGTTTACCTAAGCAGGGGATTACCACTGCTCGGTTAAGTAGTTTACAAGTAAGTTTGAACAAAACAACGGGAAGGAAAATGTGCTTAAACACGTATATCAGGGGTATATCCTTCCCAAGGACAAGCAGAGCATGATATCCGTGACAGGATATTATGTAGAAAACTCCTTAGGTAGGGGAGAGAAATTTCATGATATTACCCATACAGCGGTGTTTGGATAATTGAGCAGGAAACATTTAACATTGGGCTTCAAATGTTCTTGTTGAAAATTGGAGTACCATAGACATGCTTCGAGATAGCATTGACATGGTCTTCAAGCAAAAGGTCAGACTTTGGATATAGGAAGGATCCATTAGGAACAACTTGTAGGATAAGTCTTACAATTTCCTCAGGGAAGAATGGCTAAACTTGCTAAAAAGGATACTACAATAATAGGTCCTCCACCCAGGGGGGGGGGGTGCTAGGCATGACATCATGTTACCGGGTCATCAAAGGACCAATGTTATAACTCTTGTAAATATGTTCCTACCATCATATCTGATGGAGATTCAGATATGATGGGTGTCAGGATACCTCAGGCTCAGGATGCCTGAGAAGAAAGGTGCAACACAAATTGACGGGATGACACTGTAAGATTCTCGGGAAATGAACTAAGAAGTGATTTCCGTTAACAAGAGTTCATCATTAACCCAAGGAGAGGATGATGAGGTGGCTGATGGACTCAGCGATAATTCAACGAGGTATCCAAAAGATGGATCTCCACAATTATGTGGATAAGGGGATAACATCTGTCAGATTAAACGATATAATGGGATATGCTCGAGGAAAACATACATAATTAAACATTGGTTGAACAGTGCGCCCGAAATACGGGTTGGGTTGCACGACCAATGTCGGAATGGTGATTCAATAATCAATAGACTAAGAATGAACGGCCGACTATTAACTTCAAAGCAATAGGGTTGCTAGAAGTGCAGGATCCAAACAGCACCGTTCACTTGTTGGTACCCCGGTTGGAATCAACACGAGGTCCATGAAAGAGTGGTGATGGTGAGTAGTATCACTATACCAAGAACTCTTTAAGAGGTGGAGCAGTCCTCACAACATCCTTGATACTAAAAGATGGTAATACTCCAAGGTAAGAAAGAACAAATGCTGGATAGTAGGGATCTCAAGGTATAACTCAAAACACGAACGAGTTTGTGTTGAACGGAAGGCAAATAAGTGGTCAAAGGTAACACAAATCATCAGGGGCAAGGATGGTATTTCTCAACATGAACTCAATTGATATCCTGGAAGAGCTCATAAGGTTAATGATGATCACGACGCATTTGTCGAGAGATTTCATGAAGATGTAATCAATCAGTGACGACATCAAGTCAAAGGAATAATGAAGCGGAAGGTTATTGGAACCATGGGTAGGACACAAACTCGAAATCAAGCTTGCTGTCCAAGGACCAACGGTATGACGAGGAAGATCGATTGTAAGATTAGCTCACCGTCGAATTTTGTGCTCCGAGGAGAAGGACCCGGTAGCACAGTTAAAATTTAGCATGATAATGATATAGCCGATCAGGCTAGGAATGATGTGATCGGGTACAAACTCGTACTTATAGAAGCTTACCGAAGGGTTGTTGAACCGTAGTGTGGACTCGGTTCAGTTATTGGTGTCTTTGAGTGTTTAGTAATTCAGAGCACGTGAAAAATTGGAACCAGTGGGAACGTAGCACTTGATGAAGAACTCATAAGAAGTTATGCAGTTCCATGATAATCTCGAGAAACCAGGGGGTAATACTCGATGACAGATCAAAATAGAGGTTGGACTGGGGTATTGCTCTGCAGAAGACAAGTGCTTAAACTTGCACGAGAATTGGTATTTAAAGGAGAACATGGTCGGAACCATGATTGAAAAAGGCGAGATCCCAGATATAAGATGAACTTAACCAAGGGAATAATTAATTTTAAAAGAAGCTTCGATGAGAAGATCTACATCGTGTCTATGGGCATGAACACAAAGTTCAAGGTCGACTCCCACTTCTTCAATGTATAACCTTCCATTCACTTCTCGCTTTGATAAAGGCATTACTGTTGAAAGTTTTACCTGGTGAAATACCAGATGAGTATGACTCGTGAAAAACTTCCGAGTTCACACATATTAAGGAAGGCATAGGTTCAACCCATCCGGGCATCTTACGAACATATACCACAAACTTTGGGGTAATTAATACAAGCTCGAAATTACAGCATTGTTGGTCAAGCAGAGGATACAATGTACCAAAGGCATTATGTATCAGGGGAAAGAGCTCACAAGGTGATTAATTATGAAGGACATAAAATCCAACAAAGGAACCGATGGCCCACAACGGAGCTGGTGTGGGTATCGGTACTCTATCAAAGGAAGAAGGAATGCAAGTGCACCGGATTATAGAAACAACTGACTAACTCAAAGCTTAAATGCTAAGGAATTATGATTTCCAAAACAAGGGATCAGAAGCAGACGTTTTGATCAAGGATGGATCAATTGAATATACCAGAGGCACAATCGACGACAGATAGTTTGGTCGAGAACCAGCTCATGTTCAAAATGACGTCTGAGCCGGAAAGATAATCCTAGGACTCGACTGATGATTGTGAACATTCACAACATATTGAATCAACGGTCTCAAAAATGATGGTGACGAAGGTTGCCAATATGATTACTATACTTATGGGATTAATCATAATGAAAGCAAACAAGAAATTCCAGAGCAATAGGTTGCTGAGGATTTTCGGAATATCCAATGGTATTTCGAAGACTTTTGTGTAACACAGGAACAACTGGGGGATTAGCGGATACTCGATAAGTGCGAGAATTAACCGTAGGGGTATTCAGGTGACAAGGAACAACACGGCAGTAAGCTCAAAGGGTTATCGAAACAACGACAAGTTTTTCAGGGTATCTTGTAATAACAAGACCAACTGGGGATGATGGTAAGAATAACAATTGCAAGTAGTTGTCCATAAGGGTTTACGGTGGAAGGGGAATTGCGAACGCGATGATCACAAGTTCTCGAGTTAACAACGGAGAGTATCTTCAGGGTCTTCTGGTGCAGCAGACGATCATCAGTAATAAGGGGCTCTCCGGGTGAAAGTGATAACGAGATCCTAATGTTAGATTTAGCAAAATTCATTTAACCCGAATAGAAGAGAGTTCAGAGTCCCAGAGTAAAGGTCGAGGAGTAAAAGATCCTAGTACCACCCAATGGCGACGTGGGCCCGTAAGGCACACAGCCATGTTAGTAAAAGTTTTGCAATGTCTAGACTCGACTTCGGCCAAGAAGTGTGGAAGGAGGGTTCCTACAGGCAGTCGGCTCTGATACCAACTTGTGACGCCCCCGATTTAATCGTACACTAATCATACACGCAAAAGTGTACGATCAAGATCAGGGACTCACGGGAAGATATCACAACACAACTCTACAAATATAATAAGTCATACAAGCATCATATTACAAGCCAGGGGCCTCGAGGGCTCGAATACAAGAGCTCAATCATAGACGAGTCAGCGGAAGCAACAATATCTGAGTACAGACATAAGTTAAACAAGTTTGTTTTAAGAAGGCTAGCACAAACTGGGATACAGATCGAAAGAGGTGCAGGCCTCCTGCCTGGGATCCTCCTAACTACTCCTGGTCGTCGTCAGCGGGCATCACGTAGTAGTAGGCACCTCCGGTGTAGTAGGAGTCGTCGTCGAAGGTGGCGTCTGGCTCCTGGGCTCCAACATCTGGTTGCGACAACCAGGTAGGAGGGAAGGGGGAAAAGAGGGAGAAAGCAACCGTGAGTACTCATCCAAAGTACTCGCAAGCAAGGAGCTATACTACATATGTATGCATTGGTATCAAATGGAATAAGGGTAGCATATGTGGACTGAACTGCAGAATGCCAGAATAAGAGGGGGATAACTAATCCTTTCGAAGACTACGCTTCTGGCAGCCTCCGTCTTGCAACATGTAGAAGAGAGTAGACTGAAGTCCTCCAAGTAGCATCGCATAGCATAATCCTAACCGATGATCCTCCCCTCGTCGCCCTGTGAGAGAGCGATCACCGGTTGTATCTGGCACTTGGAAGGGTGTGTTTTATTTAGTTTCCGGTTCTAGTTGTCATAAGGTCAAGGTACAACTCCAAGTCGTCCTGTTACCGAAGATCACGGCTATTCGAATAGATTAACTTCCCTGCAGGGGTGCACCACATACCCCAACACGCTCGATCCCATTTGGCCGGACACACTTTCCTGGGTCGTGCCCGGCCTCGGAAGATCAACACGTCGCAGCCCCACCTAGACCAACAGAGAGGTCAGCACGCCGGTCTAAACCTAAGCGCCCAGGGGTCTGGGCCCATCGCCCTTAGCACACCTGCACGTTGCGTGGGCGGCCGAAAGCAGACCTAGCCTAGTGGCGTTCTAGTCCAATCCAGCGCGCGCCGCTCCGTCGCTGACGTCAAGAAGGCTTCGGCTGATACCACGACGCCGGGATACCCATAACTACTCCCGCGTAGATGGTTAGTGCGTATAGACCAAATGGCCAGACTCAGATCAAATACCCAGATCTCGTTAAGCGTGTTAAGTATCCGCGAACGCCGACCAGGGCCAGGCCCACCTCTCTCCTAGGTGGTCGGAACCTGCCCTGTCGCTCCGCCTCAAAGATCCACACAGAGGGCCGTTGGGACAAAGGTCCTTTCAGCCCCCAATCCGTGAATCACTCGCGGGTGCTCCACAAGCCGACCCGTCTTTAGTCACCACATGTATCCTGTAGAAAGTAAGTAATATACCCGTGATCACCTCCCGAGTGATCACGGCCCGATAGTATAGCATGGCAGACGGACAAGGATGTAGGGCCACTGATGATAAACTAGCATCCTATACTAAGCATTAGGATTGCAGGTAAAGGTAACAACAGTAGTAGCAAGGACAGGCTATGCACCAGTATAGGATTAACGGGAAGCAGTAACATGCTACACTACTCTAATGCAAGCAGTATAGAGAAGAGTAGGCGATATCTGGTGATCAAAGGGGGGGCTTGCCTGGTTGCTCTGGCAAGAGAGAGGGGTCGTCAACACCGTAGTCGTACTGGGTAGCAGCGGCGTCGGTCTCGGTGTCTAGCGGAAGAAGAGGGGGGAAGAAACAATGAATATAATGCAAACAGATGCATAACGATGCATGACAAGACAAGTAACGGTGCTAGGGGTGCCCTAACGCGGTATTAGGTGATACCGGTGAAGGGGGATAACATCCGGGAAAATATCCCCGGTGTTTCGCGTTTTCGGACAGATGAAACAGAGGGGGAAAGTTGCGTGTTCGCTATGCTAGGGATGCGTGGCGGATAAACGGGCTGCGTATTCAAATTCGTCTCGTCGTTTTGAGCAACTTTCATGTACAAAGTTTTTCCATCCGAGCTACGGTTTATTTTATATAAATTTTAAAAGATTTAAATCATTTTTAGGATTTATTTATTTAATTTAATCAACATTATCCAGAATAGTGTCTGCTGACGTCATCATGACGTCAGCAGTTGACCAGGTCAACCTGACAGGTGGGTCCCGTTCGTCATACTCTGCTTTAATTAACTAACAGTTAATTAGGTTAATTAGTGATTAGGTTAATCTAATTATAATTAATTAACTGAATTAATTCCTTAATTAATTAATTAATTAATTAATTTTATTTTTATTATATTTTTTTAATAATAATTTTTTTTTTCATTTTGGGCGTGGGGCCCCCTAGTCAGTGGCTCATCCGAGCCACCAGGGGCTAACGGGCGCGGGCCAAACGGGGCTGCAACCGAGCGGAGCCCTGGGGCGTTTGGGCGCGAGCGCCGGCGGCCAGGGGCCGCGACGGCGACCGGAGCGGGGCTGGGACGGCGAGTGGCTGTGGCGCGAGGCGAGGCGGGGCGATGGCGCGGGCGGCGGGGGAGCAGAGCAGCGGAGCAAGGCCGAGCGCAGCGGCCAGGCGGGCGAGCAGCGGGGCCGGCGAGGAGGGGCGGTCGGCGCAGCGATGCAACAACGATGGCGGGGGGGTCGCTGCAGGGGACGCGCGGCGCGGCGCGGCGATGGCAGTGGCGGCACGGCCCAGGCGACGGCGCGGGCAAGCAGCTGCAGCAGCAGGGGAGGAGGCGCGCGCCGGGGCGAGGCCGTGAGGGGGCAGCGGCAGCAGCGCTGCGGTCGATGGCAGCGGGCGGGAGTCGCGGTGCGCGGCAGCGTGCGCGTGGAAGACAGGGGAGGAGCGGGGGAAGCTCACGGGGCGGAGTAGGGACGGGGCAACGGGCTCGGTGGAGGTCGGGGAGGTCGACGGGGACGAGTGGCGGAGCAAGGCGAGGGGAGGCCGGATCCGCGACGGGGCCTCCTGGATCCGTCCATCTCCGGCGAGGAGGCGGCTTGGCGCGGTCGACGCGGGCTCCGGGCGACGAGCGAGGGAGGAGGAGGGGCGAGGCAGTCCAACGCGCGGCGAGGTGGGGCGTCGGGGTGTCACCGGGGACGGGCTCCGGCGTCAGGGCGCGAGGTGGCGCGGTCGAGGCGCCATCTCCCCCGATCCAGATCAGGGAGGGGCGATGGAGGCGCGAGGGGGGTGGGACGAGTGGGGGAGAGTGGGGAACGAGGGGAGTGGGGGCGTCGGTCGTCTAGGGTTAGGTCGGGCGGCGGCTGGGCCGACTGGACCGGCCTAGTGGTTCCAGAGGCCAGCTGCGCCGTGGCCCAGTGGGGGGGGTTTTGTTTTTTTTTTTGTTTGACCTTTTCTTTTTTTTTAGCTCCTAATTATTTTAGTTTCTTTAAAATACCAGGTTAGCACCTAACTTAGTATCATCAAAATAGGCCACTGCCAAACCTAGTTTGGACCCAAAATAAATTAGTATAATGTATTTTTATTTTTCAAAAGCAATTAAATTATTAGTTTAGCCACTGTTTTTAATTAGTTTAGGGCACTTAAACACTTTGTAAAAGGTTTGTTCCACCACAAAATCTAGTTAGGGATCATTTGCCACATGATGAACATTTTAGTTTTGATGTTTGAAAACTTTTATTGTTTGCTTGATTTTGACTTTGAATTTGAATCGGTTTCGAACTAACACGAGTTTAGCCACAGTAATCGAGATGACGTGGCATCATTAACGTGGGATTACTGTAGCCTAATTATCCGGGCGTCACAAATAGCGGGAGCCCAGGCAGGCGAGGCTATGGCTTGAATGCGCCGGGAAGGCGGAGCGACAACTTCTCATTCGCGCACCGGCGTGAATGCCGGGCACGCAAACGAACAATTAGCCTGCTTGAATGTTGTAGGAAGCTGCCCCGTTGCCCGACCGGCCACGTCTGATTTGAACCGACATTAATGTGGAGCGAAGTGTGGCCGCGAGCGGTGGGCCAAAGCAATTGCCTCCGCTGCCGCATCGGTGTGATTGTCGTGTCGTTCTGCCGGCATGCACCAATGATAGTTCATGTTCACTCTGGACCGGCACGAATGCAGAGCAGAGAGGCGGACCGAGATTGCGTGGGCCAGGTGTGTTGGATGCATACGTGGCGTACGTCGGCACGCCCACAAAACTCTCCCAACTTTGCTTTCGATTAGCAAGAATTCAGAAATGTGAAACAATCCACAAATATTTTGATGCACGACGTTGAGGGTATAAAGTGTGTGGACCACGGACAGTTTCAATGCATAGCGTTAAAAGTGACCTTTAGAAAGAACTTGTATATTGAACAAAAGTCCTGTCGGGGCGCTGAAACAATGTACTTCCTTCGTTTTTATTTACTCCGTATATTAGATTTATCTCAAATCAAACTTTATATATTTTCACATTATATAAATTAACATATACACCATCAAATATATATCATTGGATTCATCATTACATATATTTTTCTCATCATATAAATTTGTTACTATAAATGTTCATGTTGTTTTCTATAAACTTGGTCAAAGTTTAAAAAGTTTGGTCTCAGTCAAAGCTAATATGCAAAGTATATAAAAGGGTGTGTTTAGGACATATCTAGATGTAACATAGTTATGTCTCATCTAAATATGACATCACCTTATCTTTGGCCTCTCATTGAATTGTTTGTTTGTTTCGCTTTGGTTGTTTGTTTGTCCAGAGCTCCTGTTTAGCGGGCTAAACGTCGGAAGACTCATTTAGCAGGCCGTGGCGCGTTGGCAGCTCGCACGATTAGAATTACATGGAAGCTGGCCTAGCGGCTGGATGCCGTGGCCATTTGACGACTAGCTCCTTTTGCCTCGTCGTTGACCGTGAGACCGCTAGTGATGCATTAGGTACAGGTTGCTTGCTAGCTTTTGTTTCCTCGCGTGCGCCTAAAAAAAGTTTAGGAATTTTAAAATCATGATCGTTGATTGTTGACTTAAAAAACACGGATTTGAAAAGAGTTCATAAAAGTTAAAATAACATGAATTACAAAAGGTTCATAAATTTTAAAAATTTGGGACTTGAAAAGGTTCAGTATTTAAAAAAAGTTTGTGAAAATGAAAAAAAATCACATCTTTTGTCAATTTCAAATACAACAAATTTGGAAAAAAGTTCACTACTTGGCAAAGCTTGTAATTTCAGGAAATCATGAAAATGAAAAAAGATCATGAATTTTAAAAACATTCACAAATATTTTCTAAAAAAAGTATGTAAAATAGAAAAAAGATTCATGAAATTTTGAAAAAAGTATATGAATTTGGAAAAAGTTCATGCAATTGTAAAAAATGAAAAAGAATAAGCAAAAAAAGAAAGAAAAAGAAAGGGGAGAAAACATACCAAACCCGTTCCGGAAAAAACTACAAAATAACCCGGCCAAAAAATTTACTAATTTTGAGAGGACATTCCCTTCCACAAAGAAGTATCTTAATAACGTGAGGGCGTGGATGAGGAAGAAAATGGTAAAAATGACACTGATGCAGCCCTGCACTACTTTAGGGGGAAGCAGACTATTGATTCAAGATTGTACTATTCAAAGTAGACCCAAAAGATACAAATAAAGTCCTATACATCTTCTTGTGTGATAGATGCAAGGAAACTATATGATTTTTAGTTGCGAGTCGATGGTTGACTTGCAACTGGGCTCTTACAAACATACGTCTCCCCTAGTTGCGAGTCGAAGGTTGACATGCAACCGGAGCCACTACAAAAAAATACGATGTGTCCCAGTTGCGAGTCAATGATTGACTTGCAATTGGGCCCCTACAAACATGCATCACCCTAGTTGCGAGTCGATGATTGACTTGCCACTGCCCCCCAACAAACATTCACCCCCCTATTTGCGAGTCGATGGTTGACATACAACTAGGGCCACTACAAAAAATTATGCCGTGTCCTAGTTGCGAGTCGATGGTTGATCTGCTACTGGGCCCCACAAACACATGCCCATAGTTGCAAGTCGATGGTTTACTTGCAACTGGGCCCCTACAAACATATGTCCCCCTAGTTACGAGTCGATGGTTGACATGCAACTGGAGCCACTACAAAAAAGTAGACTCATCCTAGTTGCGAGTCGATGGCTGACTTGCAACTCGGCCCCTACAAACATACTTCCTCCCTAATTGCAAGTCGGCCTTTGGCATGCAACTAGGGCTACTACAAAAAGTACGACGCATGCTAGTTGCAAGTTGACGACTGACTTGCAACTGGGCCCCTACATACATACTTCCCCCGAGTTGCGAGTCGATGGTTGACTTGCAACTGGGGGTCGTACAAAAAATATGCCCCCCTAGTTGCCAATCGATGGTTGACTTGCAACTAGCCCCCCCCCTACAAACATAAGTCCCCCTAGTTGCGAGTTGATGGTTGACATACATTTGGGGCTACTACAAAAAATGTATGGCACGTCCTAATTGCGAGTCGATGATTAACTTGCAACTAGGCCCCTACAAACATACGTGACCCCTAGTTGCGAGTCGATGGTTCACTTGCAATTTCCCCTACAAACATACGCCCCCTAGCTGCGAGTCGATCATTGACTTGCAACTGGAGAAACTACAAAAACGTATGATGCGTCCCAGTTGCGAGTCGATAGTTGACTTGCAACTCGGCCCCTACAAACATATGCCCCCTAGTTCCTAGTCGCTGGTTGACTTGCAACTGGGCCCCTGCAAACATACTTCCTTCTAGTTGCAAGTCGATGGTTGACATGCAACCGAGATTACTACAAAAAAGTACGACGTGTCCCAGTTGTGAGCCGATGGCTGACTTGCAACTGGGGCGCTACAAACATACGTCCCCCTAGTTGCGAGTCGATGGTTGATTTGAAACTGGGGCAACTACAAAAATGTACGACGAATCATAGTTGCGAGTCGATGGTTGACTTGCAGCTGGGCCCCTACAAACATACACCCCTAGTTGCAAGTCGATGGTTGACTTGCAACTGGCCCCTACAAACATACGACCCCTAGTTGCAAGTCGATGGTTGACATGCAACTAGGGCCACTACAGAAAAGTACGACGCGTCCTAGTTGCGGGTTGATGGTTGACTTGCAACTGGGCCCCTATAAACATATGTCCCCCTGGTTGCGAGTCGATGCTTGACTTGCAACTGCCCCCCTACAAACATACGCCCCCTAGTTGCAAGTTGATGGTTGACATGCTACTGGGGCCACTACAGAAAAGTACATCACGTCGTAGTTGCGAGTTGATGGTTGACTTGCAATTGGGCCGCTACCATACGCCCCCCTAGTTGCGAGTCGATGGTTGACTTTCAACTGGGCCTCGACAAACATACTTTCCCCTAGTTGCGAGTCGATGGTTGACTTGCAACTGGAGTAACTACCAAAAAGTACGATGCATCCAAGTTGTGAGTCCATGACTGACTTGTAACCGGGGCCGGTACAAACATAACGCCCCCTAGTTTCGAGTGGAAGGTTGACTTGCAACTGAGGCAAGTACAAAAAAGTATGACGCGTCCCAGTTACAAGTCGATGGTTGACTTGCAACTGGGTCCCTACAAACATTCGTCCCTCCTTGTTGCGAGTCAATGGTTAACTTTGCAACTAAGTCCCTATAAACATATGTCCCCCCTAGCTGCGAGTCGATGGTTGACATGCAACTAGGGCCACTACAAAAAGTACGACGTGTCCTAGTTGCAAGTCAATTGTCTGTCGTTGTCCACCATTTGACCAAAGGGCACGGTCGATCGGAGCTTCGAAAAAACTACAACCCACAAAATAAACTCAATGAACAAAATATAAAAACGGCCAACTAAAAAATAGTCATACTAGGCCTCGCTGCTTCACGAAGGACGAACAAAAAACATAACACAACGACAACGAGCACAACTCAAAAAGCACCTATATCTAAAAGTATGAGAGTTAGATGAGACATGGTTAACTCTTATCTAGATGAAAATTAGTTCGCGCCGCGAAAACGGCAAAACAAAATATGCATGCGCAAGCAGGCTGACCAGTAGACACCAGACATATGACGCGACACGGGACACTCGCGACAAAACAACCCGATCAAGATTTTCACGACATTTAAAGCAAACAGATGACAGAGTGAAAACAGTATAAGGATTTAAACAAATAAATAAACATGGAAAAAGGAAGGAAAATAAGAAATGGAAAGGAGAAAATAGAGAAGATAAATAGAAACAAAAAATCATAATTTAAAATAGTTCATAATTTAAACAAATAGGGAAATAAAAAAAGAACATAGAAATACATGCAACTTGGTCGTGACAAAAAAAATTAATCAAGTCGAGACATTAAAAGGCTTGACTATTTTCACAACTAAATCATGCTTTTACTTTTTGAGTGTGTAGTTTTTCACAACAAAAGAAAAGGATACATGAGCCTACAATTTTGCTAGCATGACAACGGCCCGAGGAAGCAAGAGGACACAATCATCTAAAGAAAACAAAGTCAGCCCAGGTAAACACAAGCCCACACCGGGCACATGCAGGAAACGGCCACAGCCACGACACGAGAAAAGAGCGTGACAGGGGGACACCAATGGAACGCACGCGGGAAGAAAAATATTTTTTTGCACGAATCTTGCAGCTTTAGTGTGTGATGGATAACTTAGATGTGACATAACTAAAAAACATCTAGATGTGTTTTAGTCAAACTGTATATAAAACCGAAGGAAGTACTATTCTCGGCCGTATCTCTACTTTAATTGATTTATTTTGAGGAGGAAAGTAGCACTCTGCATTAAATTGGTTGACAGCTATAGTCATCTAGCTATACGTGACTTGAATTAAATAGCAGGAGACCAGAATCGTCCCTTTGTCTGTGCAGAAGGAGAGAAGCTTTTCATGCCTAAAATAAAATCGGAGAACACGTAGTCACGTACACCTCGTGACACTGCCACAAAAAGGTTCACACCATTATGCAGCGAACAGCACACAGTATAGTACTATAAGATCATATCATCGCACGATCATATGAACGATACAACCCTCGGCAGAACACCGGAGCAGAGTATATATAGTGCTGTAGTTTATTAAAACAGGTGAAAGCAAATAGTAGTCGTAGTTAACGTTGGACTTTTGAGTACTTTTCATCCAAGCTCTGTAGTATGCCGGCCGTCGTCACTTACTTGGCCACGAGGGCCTCCTTGCCGCCGCCGGCTGCGGCCTTGGCCTTGCCGCCGTCCTCCTTCTCGAAGGCGGAGACGGGGAAGGTCCTCCCGAGCCCGGTGGGCGTCTTGAAGGTGATCTTGGAGGGGTCGTCCTTGTCGATGTACATGTCGCAGAGGGTGATCCAGATGAGGAGCTCCTTGCTCTTGACCCCGGTCATGCGCTTCATCTTGCGGTCCTCGACGAAGGCCGTCACCTCGGTGCCGTACGAGACCTGCCGCCCGATCTGCTTGAAGGTGTGCGTGAGCGCCTTCTTCTGGCGCAGCCAGACGAAGCCGGTGGCGCGGTTGTAGCCCACCTCCTCGATGTCCGCCAGCGGCAGCAGGCCCAGCGGCATGTTGGTCTCCGCCAGCAGCTCCACCGCCTTCTCCGCGCACAGCGCCGCGCCGTGGTACACCTCCGCGCCCTCCCTCTGAGCCTCGATCGCCTGCGCCATCTCGACTCAAATCTTTCCTGGAAGTAAACTCAGATTCAACTGTTGTGGATGGGGTCGACGCGCTCGGGTTGCTGGGGCCTTTTTTGGTCTTGGGGATTTGGTTTGCTGTTGTGGGATTTGGGGTGGGGAAGGGCGGATTTTATAGGTGGAAAGCAGGTTGGTGTTTTCCGTTCCGGGATGGATGCCGTCGGAAAGCTGGGGAGGAAGACGGTTGGGAGGGGCGATTTAAGGCGAGGGCTTATTAATGCGTAGGGAGGAAGACGGTTGGGTCTCCGGCTCTCCGACGCACGCAGTCGGCGGCGTCTGGTTGATGGACTCCTTGGGGAAATATCAGGCCTACCGGGTCTCAAATTCGACCGCAACTCTCTTTTTTTTTCGCGAATATATTCGACCGCAACTGATGAGTTGTTGAACATGTGCGTAATTTTGAGATTCTCGGATGACTTTTTTGCAGAATGTTCAAGACCTTCTGGGAGTCGTCGAATCTGAAATCTAAACGCTCTTAGAAGCCCATATCACGGTATCACCTAAGGGGCCGGTAGCACCTGATATCTTCCTTGGATTCCTTGCATTTCCACTTTTAAGCTTGCATAATGAATGATGCAGGTTTATGTCGTTTCGTGGGTATTAATACTACGAGACGTATGTGATGGCCGTCAATCTCAAGATGTTGTGTCGGCTTAATGTCTCGGAGGTATTCATAGGGGTAGGATGTGCGTGCGTGCGTTTATAGGATGAGTGTATGTGCGTGTATATGGGCCGCTCAGCTTGTATTGTGTTCAAAAATTGATCGCTGATCATGACAGTTTATTAAACTGATGGATGCAGATGGTACAAAATTAGTTGTGGTGGCAGGAATCCCCCCTTCCTTTCATCCCATGAGCGACGGGGGGTATGGGACTCTAGCTTGCCACCAAACCTCCATTTCCTTCCTTTCCTTCTTCCCCGTTGCCACCAAGAGGGGTCGTCGGGCCTCCCTCCTATGACCGGCCGGGAGGAAACCCTAGCTTGGCAACAAACCTCCCTCCTCTTCCTACCCTCATCCCCGTTCGTTGTTGAGAGGCGTCGTTGGGGCTCCCTCCCGTGAGTGACCTCCAACAAACCTCTCTCCCCTTCCTTCCCTCCTCCTCTGCCGTTGTCGAGAGCCTGACCAATGATGACGGTGGTGGGGTCTTTCTTCCCTTTCACTCATTCCCCAGCGGCTGGTACTGGGCGGTTGGTTGAGCAACGACGTTGCGCTACCAAGGGACGAAGTGACGTGGTTGCGTGAGCGTTTGGTGGTGGCGCGACGATGACTTGGGCATCAGCATGTTGGCTGCATCCCAGCCAAATCCGTTGGATCTGGAACCTAGGGGACGGTTAGCGGCGCAGCATGGTGGCAGTGGCCCCGTCTGGTTTGCTGGGGTGGTCTATGAAAACGAGTGATGGCCTCTCACGATGTTTGTTGACATGTCGACATCGTGATGACCATGGTGATTTGGCGGGTAACGTCGTGGTGGCAGTTGGACTGACATTGGCTCATCGGTTGCCGGCTCAAGTGGGCACTCCTAGAGTCCGTCTGCGGCAACTGTGGTGTGGCTGGTTCGTACCTCGCATCAGTAGGCGGGTGGCTGGAGCTTTCCACATCGAATCAGGCATGGGGCCATGGTGGGGCGTCACAGGGGTTGTGTGTGGAGAGGTGGTGGGAGGGTTGGATGGATCCGATGAGGTCATGCCACCCATCGCCGGTGAAGAGGGTGTCAGTCGTGGACGAGGTCCCCTCCCGCACTTTCACCTCTTCTTGGCCTAGTTGTTCCTGTCCCTGGACGATATGGACAAGCTGATAGTTTGTGGCTCTGTCGATGGTCTGGGTGTGCCAATTGATGCTTCGCCCATGGCTATGGATGCTCTAGGGTGCCTTGTCTCCAGGGAGGCGGCCTTGGCGGTGGGAGTTGTGGTGCTCGTGGGCTGAGCTGACGGCTCAGTTTCGAGCTAGCTACCATGTCCATTGGGGAGACATGGTGGATGGTGCCTAACATTCCATGACGTGGTGCGGCATATGTTTTCATGAGTAATCGCACCCTAGTCGAAAGCGGATTGTGCTTGCTGGGAGAAAACCCTGTCCAGCTTTCGCCAGGTGAAAGCACAAGTGCTCCCTAGGTGGTTTTGGTAATTAATGACAACATATCTCTTGTTGGACTAACATTTCTATCTAGTATGTTTCAGATAAGTTCAACAATGGAGTGGCATGGACTAAAGGTCGTGGGAAGTTCTCCAAGATGCTAAGGACAAAGGATTGGCTAAAGCTTAAAGCTCAAGACTCTTCATTTTACATTTTAGTGATCCAAGATCACATTGAGTCCATAGGAAAAGCCAATACTATCAAGGAGGGATGAGGTGTTGCTTAATGAGCCTCTTGCTTCATGTGCTTAATGATATGCTCCAAAACCCTCAGCTACTTTCCCACTTCCTCATATGACCTAAACCCAAAGCCAAACTCGGACCTACCGATTCTTTCTATCCGGCGCCACCGAGTTTCACTTGTCATAGCCACTGCCAGAAACTCTAATCAGTTCGGTCTCACCAATGGGATCTCGGTCTCACCGAGATGGGCTTGCAAACTCTCTGTTACCTATTGCAATATTTTTGGTCCCACCGAGATATGCAATCGGCCCCACCGAGTTTGCTTGGCCAACTCTCTGTTTCGCTTATTAGCCAAATCGGTCCCACCGAGTTTGAGTAATCGGTCAAACCGAGTTTTGGATTTACCCTAACCCTAGCACATCGGTCCCACCGAGTTGATCCAGTCAGTCCCACCAAAAATCTCTAACGGTCACTAGGTTTACTATTTCGGTCTGACCGAGTTTGTTGATTCGGTCCCACCGAGATTGGTAAATTGTGTGTAATGGTTGGATTTTGTGTGGAGGCTATATATACCCCTCCACCTCCTCTTCATTCGTGGAGAGAGCCATCAGAACACATCTACACTTCCAACTCATATGTTCTGAGAAAGAACCACCTACTCATGTGTTGAGGCCAAGATATTCCATTCCTACCATATGAATCTTGATCTCTAGCCTTTCCCAAGTTGCTTTCCACTCAAATCTTCTTTCCACCAAATCCAAATCCTGTGAGAGAGAGTTGAGTGTTGGGGAGACTATCATTTGAAGCACAAGAGCAAGGAGTTCATCATCAACACACCATTTGTTACTTCTTGGAGAGTGGTGTCTCCTAGATTGGCTAGGTGTCACTTGGGAGCCTCCGACAAGATTGTGAAGTTGAACCAAGGAGTTTGTAAGGGCAAGGAGATCGCCTACTTAGTGAAGATCTACCGCTAGTGAGGCAAGTCCTTCGTGGGCGATGGCCATGGTGGGATAGACAAGGTTGCTTCTTCGTGGACCCTTCGTGGGTGGAGCCCTCCGTGGACTCGCGCAACCGTTACACTTCGTGGGTGGTTGCTTCTTCGTGGACCCTCCGTGGGTGGAGCCCTCCGTGGACTCGCGCAACCGTTACCCTTCGTGGGTTGAAGTCTCCATCAACGCGGATGTAGGATAGCACCACCTATCCGAACCACGGGAAAAACATCCGTGTCTCCAATTGCGTTTGAATTCTCCAAACCCTTCCCCTTACATTCTTGCAAGTTGCATGCTTTACATTCCGCTGCTCATATACTCTTTGCATGCTTGCTTGATATGTATTGTGTATGTTGAAATTGTGCCTAAAACTCCACTCAAACCGAAAAAGATTAAAAATTGCAACTTTAGCACTAAGTGTCTAATCACCCCCCCCCCTTAGACACACCTACTTCTAGATCCTATAAGTGGTATCAGAGCTTTGGTCTCCATTGCCTTGGTTTAATCACCATTGGAGGAAGATGGATGTGTCTACTTTAGGGAGTCTTAGACATAGAGTGCCTATTCTTGATGGAGAATATTTCCATGAGTGAAAAAATGAGATGCTTGTAATCTTCAATCAATATCATTTGAACAAGTATATTGCTAGCCCTTGTGCACCTCATATTGATCCTTTGCATCCTACCCTAGATGAAGATATTGACATGATTCGCAATCTTAGAACTATTGAGCTCATCATTAGAGGATTGCCCAAAAATTTGATTGCTAGTTTGCCTACTCTTAATTGTGCCTATACTATATGGAATTTCTTGAGGAACGATTTCCCGATCATTCCTTGAAAAATTTGGATGAAATTCTCCATAAATCTATTGCCTTGAGTAAGATGAACTCTAGTGATCCTAGTTTTGGTGATTGTCTATTTGAGCTTGCCAATCTCAAGCGAGCTAAAGGAGATGTTGGAATCATTAGTGATATTATATCCGAAGCTATAAGAATTCATAAAAGTGACCACTTTGATGATCATTTATCTAATGAATTACCCTCTCTAGGAAATGTTGAGTCACAAGATCATGGTGAACATGGATACTATGATGATGATGATGATAGTGACTTCGATCTTGATGATGCAATGAGGCACTTTGGTCTTACGGCAAATCTTCGGGGATATGCGTCAGGAGGAAAGGAATGGGTTCTTGATAGTGGATGTACTGATCATATGACCGGAGATGAAGAGATGTTCCGTGAGCTTACTGAAAATGAAGGTCCTCGGAAATATGTCACCTTTGGTGATAATTCAAAGGGTAAAGTGGTTGGCCTTGGTAAGGTGGCCATCTCACATGATAGTTCCATTCAAAATGTCATGCTCGTTGAATCTCTCGGCTACAACTTACTTTCAGTATCTAGACTTGCTGATTTCGGTTTGAATGTCCTATTTACTGAGGTAGATTGCCAAGTATTTCGTCGAGACAATCATAAAATGGTCTTTACCGGTATGCGTAGAGGTGATCTTTACATTGTCGATTTCTCTAAAAAGGCACAACCTAAAACTTGCTTTATTGCTAAATCCTCAAAAGGTTGGTTGTGGCATAGACGACTAGGTCACGTTGGCATGAGAAACCTTGACAAGCTTATTAAAGGAAATCATATCCTTGGAGTTAACGATGTCATATTTGATAAGGATAGACTTTGCAGTGCTTGTCAAGCAGGTAAACAGGTTGGAGGAAGGCATCCCGTGAAGAACATCATGACCACAAGGAGGCCACTCGAGCTACTTCATATGGATCTTTTTGGTCCCAATGCCTACAAGAGTCTCGGTGGAAATTCTTTTGGTCTAGTTATAGTTGATGATTTTTCAAGATTTACGTGGGTGTTCTTTCTTAATGACAAGTCGCAGGTCCAGAAGATCTTCAAAAACTTCGCTAAGAAGGCCCAAAATCAGTTTGACGTGAAGATCAAGAAGGTTCGGAGTGACAACGGAATGGAGTTCAAGAACGCAAATGTGGACACCTTTCTTGACGAAGAAGGGATTTCACACGAGTTCTCGGCTACGTACACACCTCAACAAAATGGAGTTGTTGAGAGGAAGAACCGGACGCTCATCGAAATGGCAAGAACTATGCTTGATGAATACAAGACGCCGAAGCACTTTTGGGCAGAAGCGATTGAGACAGCTTGTCATGCAACAAATCGCTTGTATCTTCACAAGCTACTCGGCAAGACGGCATACGAGCTCCTCACTGGTAACAAACCCCAAGTTGGATACTTTCGAGTATTCGGCTCAAAGTGCTACATTTTTGATAAGCATCGTCGTTCAAAGTTTGCTCCTAAATCTCATGAAGGTTTTCTACTTGGTTATGGCTCAAACTCTCACACTTACCGTGTCTACAACAATTTCACCCGAAAGGTTGAAGAGACGGTAGATGTGAAGTTTGATGAATCTAATGGCTCGCAAGTAGAGCAATTGCCAATTGATGTAGGAGACAAAGACCCTTCAGAAGCAATCCAAGACTTGTCTATTGGCAAAATTCGTCCAACGGAGGTGAAGGAGAGTACCTCGTCCGTACAAGTGGAAGCTTCTACTTCACAACAAGGTGAACCAAGAATCGACACGGAAGCATCCACAAGTGGGACACACCAAGATGAAGAAGATAAGGAAATGCATCAAGACGAATATCAACAACCTCCTTCTCCACCATGACAAGAGAACGACAACGTCAACAATGAAGAAGGCCAAGAAGAAGAACAAGATGAAGAAGATGTTCAACGAAGACCCAAGCAAAAGCTCTCACGAGTTCGAGCAAGAATTGCCAAAGATCATCCCGTCGAGCAAATCTTAAATGATATACAAACCGGGAGAATCACTCGCTCAAAAACTCGTTTAGCTAACTTTTGTGAAAACTATTCATTCATTTCTAGCATTGAACCTATGAAGGTTAAAGAAGCATTGGAAGATCCGGATTGGATAAACGCTATGCATGAAGAGCTACACAACTTTGAGAGAAGCCAAGTTTGGACATTGGTTGAGAAGCCCGACAACAACCACAACATCATTGGTACCAAATGGGTGTTTCGCAACAAGCAAGATGAAGATGGACAAGTGGTTCGCAACAAAGCACATCTCGTCGCCCAAGGGTACACACAAGTCGAAGGTATGGACTATGGTGAGACATATGCTCCCATTGCTAGACTTGAGTCCATTCGCATCTTACTTGCCTATGCTAATCACCATAATATCACCTTGTACCAAATGGAAATTAAAAGTGCTTTTCTAAATGGTGAAATAGAGGAGGAAGTTTATGTCAAACAACCTCCCGGCTTTGTCAATCCTAAGAAACCTAATCATGTTTACAAACTTCACAAAGCTCTTTATGGTCTTAAACAAGCTCCTAGAGCATGGTATAAATGCTTGACCAAGTTCCTTATTGCAAGTGGTTTTGAAATTGGTAAAATTGATTCTACTCTTTTTACTAAAAGGGTTAATGGAGAACTATTTGTATGCCATATTTATGTTGATGATATCATATTTGGTTCAACTAACCCTCTCTTTAGTGAAAAGTTTGGAAAGCTAATGTCAGAGAAGTTTGAGATGTCTATGATGAGTGAACTCAAATTCTTTCTCGGTTTGCAAATCAAGCAAACTAAGGAAGGTACATTTGTCTCTCAAATGAAGTACACCAAGGACTTATTCAAGAAGTTCAATATGCAAGAATGCAAAGGTATGCCTACACCCATGCCTACTAGTGGACATAATGATTTGACCAAAGATGGTGAACCGGTTGATCAAAAGGTTTATCGCTCTATGATTGGTTCATTGCTATACCTATGTGCTTCACGTCCCGATATTATGCTAAGTGTGTGCATGTGTGCACGATATCAAGCTGCTCCTAAAGAATGTCATCTTAAGGCCGTGAAAAGGATAGTGAGATACTTAATCCATACACCAAATTTTGGCATTTGGTATCCTAAGAGGTCCTCTTTTGATCTTGTTGGCTATTCCGACTCGGATTATGCCGGAGACAAGGTTGATAGAAAGTCCACTTCGGGTACTTGTCAATTTCTTGGTAGATCTCTTGTGTCTTGGTCTTCCAAGAAACAAAACTCGGTATCCTTATCCACCGCCGAAGCGGAATACATTGCCGCTGGTTCATGTTGTGCTCAATTACTTTGGATGACCCAAATTCTTAAAGATTATGGGATCTATGTGAAACATGTTCCCCTGCTTTGTGACAATGAAAGTGCTATCAAGATTGGTCATAATCATGTACAACATTCTCGAACAAAGCATATTGAAGTTCGTCATCATTTCATTCGAGATCATGTTGCTAAGGGTGACATTGATCTTAAGCATGTTCGCACCGATAAGCAATTAGCGGATATATTCACTAAACCACTTGATGAGAAAGTGTTTTGCAGGTTGAGAGGAGAATTGAACATCATTGATGCTTCGAACTTGGAGTAGAAACTCCATTGGATACATGCAAGACATGAGCTTATGACTAATCCATGATATATCTCTTATGATGACTATCTTATGTCTTGGATATATTTGTACCTTACATGTTGTCTAACCCATGTAGGTGCTTGGTTGAATCTAATTCCATGAGATTGCGACTCACTCACATCTTGAGAAATCTCTACATCACCAAGTCTCTACACAATGGTGGTTGAAGACAAGGAAGCTTACCAAAACCATTCAAACATATCCTTTGACAAATTCTATGTTGAGCTTCATGATTGTCATTTTTGGATACACAAGTGCTCTTTCTTGCAAGAACTAAACCATGTAGGTAGATGAACTCAAACTCCAAGTGGTGCTCCCAACTCTTGATGAGCTACATCAACCTTGAGCACCCACACGAGTTCAACTACACGAGCAAGAACCACACCACCACCCAATGTATGTTATTCCATCTTAGAGAAGCTTTACTCCAAGACATGAGTCAAAGCAACTCAACAAGATGTGAATACATCAAGATGCTTAAACGAAAAATGGTAACCCCATTTTGAGCTTAAACGATGAGTATGACCTATGATCAAGTGTTCTCACTTGACTCCTAAGTCAATATACTCTAACATAGGTGACTATGTCACCGCCCAACTCTAGATGAAGTTCTCTTGTGTTCTTTTCTGTGTTATTGCATTTGTCTCATGCATGTTTATTTTCTTTCTCTTTTTCAAAAAAAAACTTCATCTAGATCTTTCAGTTTCTTCTTTTTTATTTTTCTTTTTGTTCTGCATTTTCTGCATTCAATTCCTTGCAAATCCTTCAGGTAATTCATTGCAAATCTTTGTGAGATCCTACATGTCTAGTGAGCTGAGGTGAAAAGTGTTTTTATTTGTGTGAACTCGGTTTCACCGACTTGTAATTTTCGGTCCAACCGAATCTTTTCGGTACCGCCAAAACATGCCACTCGGTGCCACCGACTTCGCAACAGGAAAAACAGTTTGCCACTTGTTCTATATTTCTTCTGATCCAGCTCTACTCAATGAATCTTGTCCTCTACAAGCATCACAGTTTTATCCATTGCTTTATGCTGAGTCTCTAGGACCAAACCTATACGACGGATTCCAGAAAGCCCTTCTTGGAAATTGATGTCAAAGGGGGAGAGAGAGATCACATCAAAGCTTAAGGGGGAGAGAAAGTCTCAAGGACCAAACCTACAAGAGAGAAAGTATTAAGGGGGAGAAAGAGATTTCCAGGGGGAGAGAATACTCAAGGATCCCAGATGTCCCAGATGCTTGATGTTTAAGAGGAGAGATGTCACATGTCTTTTTGGGGGAAAGACATGTTCATATGTGCTTATTTGCATTAAGTTCTATTCATTTGTATCTTTTAGCTCTGATTTTCTGTTCCCTATCTTCTCCCAATATCCCATGTAAGATTCAGGGGGAGCAAGACACCTAAGGGAAAGAAATCAGTCAAATTCATTGCATATCTTTACTCTTGGGGACATGTTGAATCCAATGTGGTACCTTGTACTCACTCTCTACATGTCATCCCAGTCTTGGTTCTCTTGTGGCTTCCTTGGTTTGCTCTAGCTAGTGGAGGTACCTGTGTTATCTAACTTTGTTTATGCAGGTTCATTCCATCCTAAGCCAACCAAAGACTACAAGGTAAGTGTATGCATCAAAATCATGAGTATGAGGAATTCTTGCTTATGTACATACTGTTTGCAAGAAGGACTCATGAGCATGAAGGTATTTTCCTTGATAATCTTTTGCTCTGATGCATATGGCCAAGATACATGTAACACATTGCCTACTCTGTCATGGTTATGCTCTCACATGCCTTTATATTTCATATTTACATGAGTGCATACATGTAGGGGGAGCCTATGCTTGTTACATGTCCTTCCAAAGCTTTACTTGTTGTTCTTTATATCTTGATCTAAAGCTTTGATGTATGTTGCCATCAATTACCAAAAAGGGGGAGATTGAAAGCACAAGTGCTCCCTAGGTGGTTTTGGTAATTAATGACAACATATCTCTTGTTGGACTAACATTTCTATCTAGTATGTTTCAGATAAGTTCAACAATGAAGTGGCATGGACTAAAGGTTGTGGGAAGTTCTCCAAGATGCTAAGGACAAAGGATTGGCTAAAGCTTAAAGCTCAAGACTCTTCATTTTACATTTTAGTGATCCAAGATCACATTGAGTCCATAGGAAAAGCCAATACTATCAAGGAGGGATGAGGTGTTGCTTAATGAGCCTCTTGCTTCATGTGCTTAATGATATGCTCCAAAACCCTCAGCTACTTTCCCACTTCCTCATATGACCTAAACCCAAAGCCAAACTCGGACCTACCGATTCTTTCTATCCGGCGCCACCGAGTTTCACTTGTCATAGCCACTGCCAGAAACCCTAATCAGTTCGGTCTCACCGATGGGATCTCGGTCTCACCGAGATGGGCTTGCAAACTCTCTGTTACCTATTGCAATATTTTCGGTCCTAGCGAGATATGCAATCGGCCCCACCGAGTTTGCTTGGCCAACTCTCTGTTTCGCTTATTACCCAAATCGGTCCCACCGAGTTTGAGTAATCGGTCAAACCGAGTTTTGGATTTACCCTAACCCTAGCACATCGGTCCCACCGAGTTGATCCAGTCGGTCCCACCGAAAATCTCTAACGGTCACTAGGTTTACTATTTCAGTCTGACCGAGTTTGTTGATTCGGTCCCACCGAGATTGGTAAATTGTGTGTAACAGTTGGATTTTGTGTGGAGGCTATATATACCCCTCCACCTCCTCTTCATTCGTGGAGAGAGCCATCAGAACACATCTACACTTCCAACTCATATGTTCTGAGAAAGAACCACCTACTCATGTGTTGAGGCCAAGATATTCCATTCCTACCATATGAATCTTGATCTCTAGCCTTTCCCAAGTTGCTTTCCACTCAAATCTTCTTTCCACCAAATCCAAATCCTGTGAGAGAGAGTTGAGTGTTGGGGAGACTATCATTTGAAGCACAAGAGCAAGGAGTTCATCATCAACACACCATTTGTTACTTCTTGGAGAGTGGTGTCTCCTAGATTGGCTAGGTGTCACTTGGGAGCCTCCGACAAGATTGTGGAGTTGAACCAAGGAGTTTGTAAGGGCAAGGAGATCGCCTACTTCGTGAAGATCTACCGCTAGTGAGGCAAGTCCTTCGTGGGCGATGGCCATGGTGGGATAGACAAGGTTGCTTCTTCGTGGACCCTTCGTGGGTGGAGCCCTCCGTGGACTCGCGCAACCGTTACCCTTCGTGGGTGGTTGCTTCTTCGTGGACCCTCCGTGGGTGGAGCCCTCCGTGGACTCGCGCAACCGTTACCCTTCGTGGGTTGAAGTCTCCATCAACGTGGATGTAGGATAGCACCACCTATCCGAACCACAGGAAAAACATCCATGTCTCCAATTACGTTTGAATTCTCCAAACCCTTCCCCTTACATTCTTGCAAGTTGCATGCTTTACATTCCGCTGCTCATATACTCTTTGCATGCTTGCTTGATATGTATTGTGTATGTTGAAATTGTGCCTAAAACTCCACTCAAACCGAAAAAGATTAAAAATTGCAACTTTAGCACTAAGTGTCTAATCACCCCCCCTCTAGACACACCTACTTCTAGATCCTACACCAGGACGATAGAGTCGGCGTCCATGCACATTGTCCACTTCTTGAAGTGTTTGTCATTGTTGCTCCTTGTCCTTCGTCGTGCTCCAGGAGAAAATCTTGATAGCGCTCCGATGTCATGATATTCTAGAAGGCACCCCATTGGAACTCATGGTTCATGTACGTTCAACTTCACCTTTTTGCGATGGCTTTTCACAGGTTAGGGCCTCGTCGACTCCATAGTATTGATTAAAGTCCATTTGTTGTCTACTTGGAGTTATGGGATGAGGTGGTTGATCTTTGGTACCTGTATCTTGCCTTGAGGTATGTGTTGTGTTGGTGTGGTAGTGGTTGTTTGCGTCGGGATGGATGTCGGCCGTTGATTTAATATAAAGCAGGGCGAAAGCATTTTTCAATATGATTAGTTGGTATTTACAACTCTTTTGTTCAAAAAAGCCACGGGAACATAACATCGTAAAGGAGCACCCCCAACAAATCATCCCCTCCCCCCTCTCGTGTCGCTCTTGCGAGCGACTCAGAGGGGAAACCCTAGCTGTTGGCTTAGCTCTCCCATTCCCCTCCTTCCCTCCCCTCACCCCTATCGGCTCGCGTTGATCGATGCCCTGACAGTATCGGTGCCGGCAGGGCCTCTCTTCCCCTTACCGATGGTGGTCGGCGCAACCTGGTGAGGTCGGGCGGTGGTGTTATGCTGCTAGAGGGCGCAACGGTGCTGTGCTGGGCGGTGGCGACGGCGCCGGTGTCTGACGGTGTTGTGAAGGGCTCTATGGTGGTGGGGGGTTGCATGTGGAGCGCCCGAAGATGTGGCAGAGGCGATAGGTGGGATGGAGCATTCTACCCAGTGGCGGGTGAAGGGCGTTGATGCAAAGGTGCGCCCACGGGCTACAGGTCGGTATCGAGTCTAGAATGTTCATGGGGCCTCTTTGTCGGTCCTTGGAGCTGAACTAGAGAAGGTGGTCTCCTCCCTCGATCCTCTTCCTTCCTCGTGGGCCCATGATGCCAGCGACCTCCGTTTGGTCAGGTCCGGTGACTAGTTGGGAATGGAGGGGTTGGGGGCTACGGATTGGGAGAATCCCTTGGTCGGTTGTAGTGGCCATGATGCCGTTGGCGCTCCAAGCATTGTTCCCCTTCCTGTAGGCGGCATCGAGATCTTACCCTTTCCCTCCACCTCCGAGTCCCGGGTGAAAACCCAAAATCTCCGGATTGGATGGCAACGACGCTCTGGCAGCGTTTTACTTCTTGAAGGCGCCACCTTGGGACTGTGGAGTGATGGTCGGGGCTTCGAAGTTGGAGGTTGATTGCTATGAGCTATAGAAATGCTCCTACTCGGCTGCTTGCGGTTGACATTGAACCTTGCTGGAGGCGGCGACGATGTACAGGGTGTTGCTTTGCAAGGTGAGGTAGACGTGCCGGTCATCCTCTCCCTGGCAACATGTTGGTCCAGGTCATACGAGCTCAGGGGAGCGGTTCTATCTACCGGCGGCTTGGTGTCCCCCGATCCAAGACTAGAGGGCAGGGGGGCCTTATTCAGAGACATACAAGGACGGCGAAACAACTATGGTTGGCCTCATGGGAGTTGACGGAGCATGATTTTTCTCCGGCAGCGGGCTGCTACCTTTTCTTGGTCATGTCGGTAACAAGATCTTGATTCGCCCAGAGCCTTGATGCCCAAGCTTATTCTTGGTGCATTCAGAGCTTGCCAGTGGCTCGTTCGGTATCATGTATCTTTGTCCTTTTTTACTTTTTGTTGTAATGGTTATGGTATGCTTGGGGAGACGAATGCCTTTTTCAGTAACATACATCATAGACTAGTATTCACCGGAAATCCAGTTTGGCTCTTGGGAGCATATGCTTCTGCGCGCCACAATGTATTTTGCAAATGTCATTTAAATAAAACTGGTGTGTTCATTGTCACATTCAAATGATACCTACAAATTTTTAGGGGAAAAGCTTAAGCATTTTGACAAGTGCAAACAAACAAAAAACAACCTCCAAATGTTACACTTAATTTTGTTTTTCACCAACGAAGCAATGCTATTCCATTTCGCATGAAAATTGTCAAGCACGCTTGTTACACTAACATAACCATCTACGCGAAAAAAATTAAAATTCTATTACTATTTATTTTAAATTTACTGTACATCCGGAAGCATATGCTCCCAACTACTCACATTATTCACTCTCATCTTTCTGTGGAGCTATTTCCTCTCATGAAATGCATATGTGTGCTCCCTTTACCGACAGCAGGTCTTGTCCTTTTATGCATGCCCTTTGTGACTTCGTCTTGGGCCATTGCATTGACACGACTTATCTGATAAATCCAGGGAAATTCTACTACAGTACTGTTTTCGTGAGTACTTAGCTGCGAAGCAAGAGGATGAGTAAGTAACTTGACGCATGCCACTCCAGCGACCTGTGTCAACGTCTTATATGCAGAGCGGTCGAGCGGATGGAATTGCGTTCCTAGTTTAGTGCTCGTGGTGATGCTAGCACGCGTGTGATGGACACACACTTGGTCCAGTACAAGTGCAACCAACCGAGTTAATGAGCCACTTTCCACAACCAGCGTGATGCTGCTGCTGGTACTAATGGAACCGCAGCAACGTTCAACCATCGACCGTAGTTTGATGCGTCTACCATGCATGACGGCTGCACAGACTAGTCTACGTATTTTGCTCTCCGTAGTGTTGTCTTTCTAGAGGAACACCGGGGGCGGGGAATCCGTTCTTGACCGAGCACCGGAACGAATTATTTTACTCCTCTCAATCAGCTCTCGTCTGTCCTCGTAACAAAAAAACACGTATTGGGATTTCGGTAGGTGCAAGTATGATCTTACTTATGATAAAGACACTATTAGAAAAATGGCTATAGATAATATGAACACTAATGACGCATCAGACATGCAGTGCGCCACTACTATATAGCAGTGGTGCACCATGTACTGGTGCGTCATTAGTGTCTATCACAGTAATGGCGCACCACACCAATGGTGCGCCACTATTAACATTATTTTTTTTTTCAAAAATACTAATGGGGCCCCAGGGAATAGTGCGCCATTACTAGTTTAACTAGTAATGGCGCATCACTCACCACGTGCGCCACTACTATCATTTTTTTTGCAAAACTACTAATGGCGCATCACAATCTAGTGTGTCATTAGTAACCAGGGTTACTAATGGCGCATTTGTGGGTGGTACGCCATTAGTAACCTGAGACCAGCTAGATATTTTGGACAGCCACACCTACACACTCACTTTCCCCACTTCATTCTCTCCACCTCCTCCTCCAAACTTGTCTCGGCTGCCTCCTTCTCCTCATCTCATTTGCACCATAGATTCATCCAAATTAAGTGGTTAAATTACTTTTTTTATAAGTAAGTAAGGGGAAAGCTATCTTTATGTTGTAGATCTATTTTTTTCTCCCTCCAACAACGTGCACATGCACTTTTTATGGCCTAACTAGATCTATGTATGTTTGTGGTGTTGCATATGTTTGTGGTGTTGCATATATGTTTGTGTTTGCAGGTACCGGTATTTGAAATGCGATAGTTGCCAATATTTTGCCGAAATGTTGATTCATTTCCGTTTCGGCGAGAATTTTGGCACTATGCATTCTTTCTGGTCCTATTTTTAGGGAAATCATGCCAAATTTTTTCTTGGTTCTAAAATATCGTTTTACTCTACCCCACAGGCGACCATGGTCCGCACGATGACCGAAGGCATCGTGAATAGGTTTTTGAACTCCGCGAAGGCCGAGATGCTTCAAAAAACAAGACGGAGATAAGATGTCCGTGTCGAAGATGCAAGCTGAAGAGCCTTATTGCGGACCCGGATTCCGGGCAGGTGCGGGACCACCTGCTCTTGTGTGGTTTTATGGATGGCTATCGGTGGCAATGTGATGAAGATGACTATGAAGTCGTCCATGGGGGCCGGGCAAGAAATGAGGAAGACAACCACCGCGGCGAGGGCGGGCGAGAAGACAAAGAATCTCCAGGACATGATCACGAGGTGATGCTGTACACAGTCATCATGTAGAAGATGCCGGACATGATGATGAGGAAGATCAAGACGAAGGGCATGATCATGAAGATGAAGATGCCGGAGCAGACGACGATGGAGGCTGGGTGCAGGACCCTCATATTCAAGAGCTGCTTCTCAAGCAGACGGATAACGCAAGAGCTGCTGCCCGAGAGAAAGCCAAGCTGGATCAACTGGAGATAGACGCAGTTACTCCATTGTATGAAGGATGCAGGCCCGAGGATACCCGCCTGAAAGTAACGCTCATGGCTCTGGAGATGAAGGTAAAACACAAAATGACCGACGCATGCTTCGACGAGAACATGTCATTCTGGCACGAACGTCTTCCCAAGGGGAACAAGTGCCCGACCAGTTTCGAGGAGGCGAAGAAAATTGTGTGTCCTCTGGATTTACCGCACGTGAAATACCATGTGTGCATGAACAATTGCATCATTTATCGGGACGAGCACGCGGAGACTACCGTATGTCCGGTGTGCGGCGTCACTCGATACAAGAAGAGGAAGAAAGCTCCTCGAAAAGTGGTGTGGTACTTTCCGATCACTCCTCGTCTGCAGCGGTATTTCGCGGACCCTAAGCTAGCAAAGATCCTGCGTTGGCACGCGGATAGGGAGGAGAAGAAGCGAGAAGATGACGGAAATGATCTGGAGATAAATAAAAAAAGGCAAGATGCTGAGTCACCCTAAGGATGCGAGCCAGTGGCAAGCGTTGAACTTCGAACACCCAGAATTTGGGGACGATCCAAGCAACATCGTGCTTGGCGCGAGCACCGATGAAGTCAATCCCTTTGGCAGCTAGGGAAGCACACATAGCACCTGGCCTGTGTTTGTGTGGATGTACAACCTTCCCCCCTGGTTGTGCATGAAGAGGAAGTACATTCACATGAGTATGCTAATTGAAGGGCCAAAACAACCAGGGAACGACATCAATCTGTATCTGGGGCTGCTGAAAGAGGAGCTAGACACACTGTGGAAAACGCCAGCCAATATGTGGGACGCCGCAGAGAAAGAATATTTCCCTATGAGAGCCGCACTACTCACGATGGTGCACGACTATCTCGGTTACGGATATGTTGCTGGGTAGGTGGTCCACGGATTTTCTGGATGCGTCAGGTGCATGGATGACACAACGTACCGCCAGCTAGATAGAGATCCCGGGTCTTCGAAAACCGTGTTCATGAGACATCGAAGGTGGCTTCGCGGCGATGACCCATGGAGAAAATGCAAGGATCTGTTCGATGGTGAAACCGAACCCCGAAGACGCCCGCGTACGAGGAGCGGCGAGAAAATAGACGAGCTGTTGAAAAATTAGAAAGATTGCCCACTGTCGGGAAAGAAGCAAAAGGCGCCAGAGCCGGGAAAGAAGCGAAAGGCGCCAGAGCCGCTACTGAAGGTATGGAAACGAGGTCTGTTTTCTGGGACTTGCCGTACTAGAAGATCCATCGTGTGCCTCACAGCCTTGATGTCATGCATATCACGAAGAACATGTGCGAGAGTCTGCTTGGTACCCTGCTCAACATGCCAAAGAGGACCAAAGATGGGCCGAAAGCAAGGGCAGACTTGAAGGACATGGAAATTCGTTGCAAAGGTAAAAAGGCCAAGATGACCGGAAATGAATACCCTCCCACGTGCTTCACTCTAAGTCAGGAGTAGATCGAGCAGTTTTTCACCTACCTCATAGGAGTAAAACTTTCTTACGGTTACGCGGGGAAGATAAGCAGAAACCTAGACCCAGCGAAGAAGAAGTTCAGCGGGATGAAGTCTCACGACTGTCACGTGTTGATGACGCAGATACTTTCAGTTGCAATCCGTGGAATCATAGATGCGCATGTCCGTGAAACGCTATTTGGCCTATGCAACTTTTTCGACGTCATCTCTCAGAAGTCGGTTGGCGTGAGGCAACTCAGAAGGCTACATGAAGAGATCGTGGTGATACTATGCGAGCTTGAGATGTACTTCCTTCCCGCATTCTTCGACGTTATGGTGCATCTGCTGGTCCATATCGTGGAGGATATCATCCAACTCGGGCCGACATTCCTGCACATCATGATGCCGTTCGAAAGAATGAATGGTGTCATCAAAGGATATGTTCGCAACATGTCACGTCCAGAGGGAAGCATAGCCAGGGGCTTTCTAACCGAAGAGTGCATCTCCTACTACACGAATTATCTAGGCATCGAGAACCCCGTTGGTCTACCCGTCAATAGGCATCTCGGCAGGCTCGCTGGATGGGGTCACCGCGAGGGTCGCCGTGAAATGCATGTCGACTTCGAGGGTCGACTCGCCGACTTTGAAAGAGCAAACCTAGTCGCGCTACAACACATAGACGTGGTCGATCCTTGGGTGGTAGAGCACAAAACCTTTATTGAGAAGACGTACAATGACCGAGGCCAACAGAGGACGGAAGGAGATATAATCAAAGAGCACAACTCATGTTTCACGCGTTGGTTCAAGGAGAAGCTTCTGTCGTACCCTTTACATGAGGATTCTTCCGCGGAAGAAAAACTCATATTCGCCTTGTCACAGGGCGCCGAGCACAACCTGATGACCTATGAGGCTTACGATATCAACGGCTACACATTCTACACCGAGGACAAGGACATGAAGAGCGATGGTTATCAGAACTCCGGGGTAACGATGGAATCCTACACCGGTAACGACAAGGATAGATACTACAGAAGGATCGAGGAGATCTCAGAGCTGAGCTACGCTGGAGAGAAGGTCCCGATGTTCCGTGTTAGATGGGCCAAGAGCATCCTAAAAGAAGACCGGTATTTCACCACCATGGTTATACCCGAACTCAAATCCAAAACCGTGGGCGCAAACGTCACCGTGAAAAATGAGCCATGGGTACTGGCTTCCCAAGTGGACCAATGCTTCTTCATCACCGACCCGTCAAAGCCCAGTTGTGTTGTCGTGAGGAGAGGCAAAAGGAAGATCATCGGAATGGATGGAGTCGCCAATGAGCAAGACTTCGAAAAGTACGGCGACCCGCAGATGGAACATGACGATGACAATGAAGTGCCATACACCACAAGAAGAAGCAGGACCACCCTACCTAAAGGATGTCCGTTCAACAGAAAAACTCCATTTGCGAAAAAGAAGGGCAAGAAGATTGTGAAAAGATAGCTAGCTAAGATCGATTGTATTTAAATCATAGTCTTCATTTCTCGATTGTATTTCATGGGTACTTTTTGAACTCATGAATATTTTTAAATTTCATGGGCACTTTTTGAATTCATGAATATTTTTTCAAATTTGATGATATTTTTTCATATTCAATATGAAAAAATATTGAATATTCATGAAGACACTCGATCTCGATCCCCCTCCATCTCGATCGATATCCCCCTCGCCGCCGAGCACCCCCCGCACCCTCCCCCGCTTCACCGCCGCCGACGACCCACCGCACCCTCCCCCGCTCCACCACTGCCGCCGATTGAACTTTTTAATATTTTTTCAAATTTGATGATATTTTTTCACATTCATAAATGTTTTACCAATTCACAAATGAATGCAACAATGATAGTAGTGTTACTATCTACAAAGCTAGAATTGTCGCAAAAGGTTTTCGACAAGTTCAAGGTGTTGACTACGATGAGTTTTTCTCACTCGTATCTATGCTTAAGTCTGTCCGAATCATGTTAGCAATTGCCGCATTTTATGAAATCTGGCAAATGGATAAACAAAACTGCATTCCTTAATGGATTTACTAAAGAAGAGTTGTATACGATGCAACTAGAAGGTTTTGTCGATCCTAAAGGTGTTAACTAAATATGCAAGCTCCAGCGATCCATCTATGGACTGGTGCAAGAATCTCGGAGTTGGAATATACGCTTTGATAAGTTGATCAAAGCATATAGTTTTATACAGACTTGCGGTGAAGCCTGTATTTACAAGAAAGTGAGTGGGAGCACTACAACATTTCTGATAAGTATATGTGAATGACATATTGTTGATCGGAAATAATGTAGAATTATTCTGTAAAGCATAAAGGAGTGTTTGAAAGGAGTTTTTCAAAGAAAGACCTCGGTGAAGCTGCTTACATATTGAGCTTCAAGATCTATAGAGATAGATCAAGACGCTTGATAAGTTTTTTTTCAATGAGTACATACCTTGACAAGATTTTGAAGTAGTTCAAAATGGAACAGTCAAAGAAAGAGTTCTTGCCTGTGTTACAAGGTGTGAAGTTGAGTAAGACTCAAAGCCCGACCACGGCAGAAAATAGAAAGAGAATGAAAGTCATTCCCTATGCCTCAGTCATAGGTTCTATAAAGTATGCCATGCTGTATACCAGCTCTATTCTATGCCCTACCACTGAGTTTGGCAAGGGAGTACAATAGTGATCTAGGAGTAGATCACTGGACAGCGGTCAAAATTGTCCTTAATGGAATAAGGATATGTTTCTCGATTATGGAAGTGAAAAAAAAGGTTCGTCGTAAAGGGTTACGCCGATGCAAGTTTGACACTAATCTAGATGACTCTAAGTCTCGGTCTAGATACATATTGAAAGTGGGAGCAATTAGCTAGAGTAACTCCATGCAGAGCATTGTTGACATAGAAATTTGCAAAATACATGCGGATCTGAATGTGGCAGACCCGTTGACTAAGATTCTCTCACAAGCAAAACATGATCACACCTTAGTACTCCTTGGGTGTTAATCACATAGCGATGTGAACTAGATTACTGAATCTAGTAAACCCTTTGGGTGTTGGTCACATAACGATGTGAACTATGGGTGTTAATCACATGATGATGTGAACTATCAATGTTAATCACATGGTGATGTGATCTAGATTATTGACTCTAGTGCAAGTGGGAGACTGAAGGAAATATGCCCTAGAGGCAATAATAAAGTCATTATTTATTTCCTTATTTCATGATAAATGTTTATTATTCATGATAGAATTGTATTAATCGGAAACATAATACATGTGTGAATACATAGACAAACAGAGTGTCACTAGTATGCCTCTACTTGACTAGCTTGTTAATCAAAGATGGTTATGTTTCCTAACCATGAACAAAGTGTTGTTATTTTATTAACGAGGTCACATCATTAGTTGAATGATCTGATTGACATGACCCATTCCATTAGCTTAGCACCCGATCGTTTAGTATGTTGCTATTGCTTCCTTCATGACTTATACATGTTCCTATGACTATGAGATTATGCAACTCCCGTTTGCCGGAGGAACACTTTGGGTGCTACCAAACGTCACAACGTAACTGGGTGATTATAAAGGAGCATTACAGGTGTCTCCAAAGGTAGATGTTGGGTTGGCGTATTTCGAGATTAGGATTTGTCACTCCGATTGTCGGAGAGGTATCTCTGGGCCCTCTCGGTAATGCACATCACATAAGCCTTGCAAGCATTGCAACTAATGAGTTAGTTGCGAGATGATGTATTACGGAACGAGTAAAGAGACTTGCCGGTAACGAGATTGAACTAGGTATTGGATACCGACGATCGAATCTCGGGCAAGTAACATACCGATGACAAAGGGAACAACGTATGTTGTTATGCGGTCTGACCGATAAAGATCTTCGTAGAATATGTAGGAACCAATATGGGCATCCAGGTCCCGCTATTGGTTATTGACCGGAGACGTGTCTCGGTTATGTCTACATTGTTCTCGAACCGTAGGGTCCGCACGCTTAACGTTACGATGACAGTTATTATGAGTTTATGCATTTTGATGTACCGAAGGTTGTTCGGAGTCCCGGATGTGATCACGGACATGACGAGGAGTCTCGAAATGGTCGAGACGTAAAGATTGATATATTGGAAGCCTATGTTTGGACATCGGAAGTGTTCCGGGTGAAATCGGGATTTTTCCGGAATACCGGGAGGGTTACCGGAACCCCCCGGGAGCCAAATGGGCCAACATGGGCCTTGGTGGAAAGGTGAAAGGGCTGCCCCATGGGCTGCACGCCTCCCCCCTTCCCCTAGTCCTATTAGGACTAGGGAAGGTGGCCGGCCAACCCCTCTCTCTTTCCCCACTTGGGGAGTCCTATTTGGAATAGGATTGGAGGGGAGTCCTACTCCCGGCGGGAGTAGGACTCCTCCTATGGCTGCCGCACCCCTCCCCCTTTGCCCCTTTATATACGGGGGCAGGGGGCACCTCTTGACACACAATTGATCATTGAGATCGTTCCTTAGCCGTGTGCGGTGCCCCCTGCCACCATATTCCACCTCGGTCATATCGTTGTAGTGCTTAGGCGAAGCCCTGCGTCGGTAGAACATCAAGATCGTCATCACGCCGTCGTGCTGACGGAACTCTTCCTCGACGCTTTGCTGGATCGGAGCCCGAGGATCGTCATCGAGCTGAACGTGTGCTAAGAACTCGGAGGTACCGGAGTAACGGTGCTTGGATCGGTCGGATCGGGAAGAAGACGTACGACTACTTCCTCCTCGTTGTGTCAACGCTTCCGTTGCAATCTACAAGGGTACGTAGATCATACTCTCCCCTCATTGCTATGCATCACCATGATCTTGCGTGTGCGTAGGAATTTTTTTTTGAAATTACTACGTTCCCCAACACTTTGAGCATAATTCTTTTTCATTTCCTACTATCCTTTTTCATTTCCATTTATATATGTGAACTTTTATTTTGTCCATATGAAAGCAGAGGACCATATGGTCTGTGGCCTTTTCATCCATATGAAAGTAGAGGCACATTGTGGTGCTGCTTTGTTTCTGTGATCACATTGAGAAAGACTTGTAAAGATGATGATCATCTTTTACAGAAAACAATTTCTGTAAACACGTTAGTAACTTTGCTGGGTTTTGTCTCCGACCAATCGTGTCGTGATGATTTTGCAGGTACCCCGAGAGGCCCTTGAGTTTGCCAGAATGTCGATTAACTTCCGTTCCGGCAAATTCGGTTACTCCATATGTCCTATTTTCAGCAAAGGTCATGCTGAAATTTTCCGTGAATTTTAGCATGACTTTGCTAAAAATAGGGCATATGGGGTACTTGCGACTAATGCATGGGCCGGGGTATCTTAGTACTTAATTAAGTAGGATCAACTGCCTCTTGTGTTATACATATAGAAGTGTGATATAAACTCATAGTTATTACTAATGTCAGTTGCTCGTCATCGATAAACCCTAATCTGGTAGGATGACCTACTAAAAAAGCCCATACCACATATTCTATTTGGATGGCCCTGCTAACCCTTGACCATAAATACTTGAGATGGATGTAGCAGGCTTAAAGAAAGAAATGTTTTTAGGCCAACCCCACTGGACCTGGCTGAAAATGCACAAGTGTGCATGACTAACAATATTCTATTGTAAAGCTAAACAGGAAAGAGGAACCACTCATCCTAACCATTTGCTCTCAAAATTACCACTTCACTTCTTACTACTAAAAATCTTAGACCATCTCCATTCACCAATAGCTCAAACCAGTTCGAAGGGCGTGTTTTCACCACACTGTGGATTATCTTATTGGACCCAACGCAAGAGATGATGTAGTTTTGAATTATGAACGTAGGATATGTCGTCATCGGACGACGAAAGTCTCCCGGGGGAGTGCGGCTGGTGCCACGACGATCGAGGTCTATGCGACATGCCTCACCTGGACGATGATCAGCGCTTCAGCATTAAGCTCGAGGAGACCTTCGAAGTTGAAATGGTACACAACGACGACAAGTGTTATTTTCATAATTAAGCATGACTTCAACTATTTCAACGTGTAATTTTCATCTTTTACAATTCGAGTATAGCTTATCCCATGACATGCAAGACGCTATGTCTTGGAGAGGATGGATTTTGAAGACCATGAAATTTCTGAAACAAAGAAAATTCACCTAAGGACTCATCACGATGTGGATTTTGAAGTAAATCTGTATAATTCTGGGAGCGTACCCCATTTTGGTTGCAAAAATTGGGAAGCATTTTGCAAGATGTATGGTTTTGATGAGGGTATGCTTGTCACCATGGATCTTGGTGATCCTAAAATCAAGCAAGACAATATGCACATTTGGGTCCTTGTTGATACGCCTCCAATTCTACCGCTATGTGAGTTTCTCAAACATAGTTATTAGCTAATTTAAATTGTTTATTTCAAAATAGTTGACAGCTTATTTCCATTGACAGCTTATTTTCATTGTTCAAAGAATGTGCGGGAGATGGTAGACAAAACCCACTACACCGATGGCTCCGAATTAACAACTTACAAGGAGAAAAATCATCTGGTCGGATTTTATACTGACATTGAGAATTACAATGTCTACAATCAAACTCCTCAACATTATGGTCAATACTTGCCACTAGTGCATCTGTTCAACTACAGTAACTACCATGGAGATACCCTGGTAAGATTTTTTACTATTATGACATCCGTGCATCTTTTGCATACTTCTAAAACTAGTACATCATTGCTAACTATGAAGTTATTACTATGTTTTTCAACAGATAATCCCAGAGAATTGTGTACCTCATTTGATGTATCAGAAACGTAGCCTTAATGTTTTGAACATACAGCCAGGTCATCCTACGAATCTCAACTGTCCATACCAGATTTCTAAAAGAAGTGGAGACATGCAAATCAAAGGATGGAAAAAATGTATGGACAGTCGTAAGGAGGTTCTTGGAAGCAAAAGGAAGCGAAGCGCAAGAATTGGAGACAGAATGATCTCCATTCTCCATAATGGAGAGTCAGGGTCTATATTGTTTTATGCTATTTTACCTTAAATAGGGTATTTAGGTCCTGCCTAATACTGATGATCATGTGCTAAGAACAATTAAGTAGGGTTGGTTCGATGACTATCAAGATGATGATCATATGACTTGTTATTAATAACGAGTAGAAGTTGTATGATGATGATTAGTAGGACTTGTTAGGATTATTATTACTTCCGACAAACTCGCTACTTGCAGTATCGAGACTTGTAATGTTCTATCTTTGTTCGGTCTTTTGAATTCGAAGACTAATATGATGAGTTGTATTCGGAGACTAATCTTTTATTGTATTTGATGGATCTGCTGTTTATATGTTGTGCTCTCTATATTATGTGCAGTAATATGTTTTGTAACCTGTGCAAATATTAGAAAAGAAAAAAATCCCTAATATTCATACTAGTGGCGCACCACTCAGCACACTAATGGCGCACTGCAAAAAGGACTCTAATGGCGCATCATCCACTAGTGCGCCATTAGTATGCCAAAGCACATGGGTAAATATGGCCCCATGGGAGGCATACTAATGGCGCACCGTGGGCTATACTAATGGCGCACTGCATGGTGCGCCACTAGTATACCAGATACTAATGGCGCACCACAAGTGCGCCATTAGTAAAAAATACTAATGGCGTGATACTAGTGGCGCACCTGTAGTGCACCATTAGTAGGCAAAACAGGTGCGCCACTAGTAGGCCTTTTCCTAGTAGTGAGAGGTTCCCGGTGCCTGCTACGGTGGACTTTTTGGAGAGTTAGATGAAGTCTATTGAAGATGCTAGTAGGTATAGCATAGAGGAAATTATTAAGGGTAAAATGCCGGTTGCTGATTGGACTTTGCCTAAGTAAGAGTGGCCGCGACTCCTAAGCTTTGGCTGCCTCCTCCTCGTGATTACATTGCTCTGTCAGTGGACGGGTCCTTTTCAGGGGAGTCTGGTGCAACGACGGCAGGGATGATTCTTCGACATCACAATGGATCAGTTATTTTTGCTGCATATCGATTTATTTCAATTGCAACAATGCACGGGAAGCGGAGTTACATGCAATCATGCAAGGAATGGCACTTGCTTTATAACATTGTAACCTTTCGGTCATTGTCCAATCTGATTCAAGTGGAGCTTTGTCTAGTCTTACAAGAGATGGACTAGTTTGTTCTGCATATGGACATCTGGTGGCTGAAATTAAGAAGTTGATGAAATACAGGGAGTTTATTCCCTAGCAGTTATCTAGGGATCAAAATAGAGTTGCTGACCGTTTGACAAATTATAGTCGTTTAGAGTGTACCGCGGCTATGTGGTTGTACCTAGGTCCACCATGTATTGAGGATCTTTTTCCTCTCGACTTTAACTCTCTCATTATGGAATAAAATTCCCTTTCCCCGCAAAAAGGGTACGCATCTTTCCACTTTGCTTTTGCGGTGTCTACGACAACCGACCTCTTCAGGCTCCGTCAGTGAGTCTATGGATTCACCTACAGCATGTATGGGGCAAGGAGGAGAATATCGATGCCTTGGTTTTGGTTAGTAGTTTAGGTTAAAAAAATATCCTCGCATGAGTGGGGTTCCTCTTCAAGGCAAGTCAGTCTTTCGGGCTCTGATCTTTTTCTAGTTCGTCCACCGGGATGGAGTCTTTGGGCTTCGAGATTAGAGTTTTAATGACGTGCATGCATGGTAGCGATATTTACGTCAAGCACTTCGGAACGTTCAAGAGTTCAGTGAGGGCAAATGCATGTTTTGAGCACTAGTCCTTGGGGCACGATCATGACTTTTCAGCCATCATCGACATGGTCTAGCCAACTTTGATAGGGGAGCGACATGTCGCTGGCTTGTTTTGATGCTGTTAGTGGTCGTTCTATTCTATGGTTCAGTGAACTCGATGTAATTTTTATTATGTTTGAGGTGATTTGTATTTTTATAAACGTATACAATAGATATAGGTCTTCTTTTGAAAAACTAATAATATAAGTACCGGAGCTAAGGGCATGATTGGTTCCTTGCATCGATTTTTGCCCCCTTGCATGAGTGACCCAGTAGATCCTGGAAGCGCTAGTACAACCTTTGGGCCATGTTGTTTGTTGCCCAGAAAGCCAGACGGAATTAGAGCAACAACTAACCTCAACTTTGGCTGCTTGTGTTTTGCTATTGTTGGCTAGAATGATGTATTTTGTTGTGTTTGGTTGTATACATTCGGCCTAATGTGGTTAACTTGCATTCCAATTTGATGAGCTTGCCAAATGCTACCCTAACTACTATTGTATTTGCATGTTATATACAATAACAATATAACAACAAAACAACAATGACTACAGTTTGAACAAAGATTATGAAGTTCTTCAGCCCATTAAACTCAATCTGACATCCAACCTTGCTTACTTCATGATTGTTTTTTTCTTTGATCCCGAACTTCGAGTACTCATCCTTTGCCTCCTCTCTAGTCTCAAACCCTTAATAGCAGTTGTTCTTATAATCCTTCACTTGTTCATGGCATGTCTGCCATGAACCATAGACTCCTATAACCCTCTTTGAGTATACCACATACCACTTCATCTAGCAAGACATAAGAACAAAATTTCAACAAGCAGGACAATCTATGAACACAGAAGCAACACACACATGCATGATTCATATACCCAAAAGTATCACAAGTTCATCCTACCTACTATGGTGTCATCCTACCACCACATTAAAAAGAGGGCGTAATTCTACCACCGCAAGTTCATCATCATGGTCTAAGGGGTTAACAAAATATATAAGCCATCATACTACCAAAACGGCACCACTATCATCTGATCTACCATCCTCACACAATATCATCAAGCACTAAACCATACTACCTGCCGATCTATTATAATCTACCACATGCACACTAATCTAAGTTACAGTGAGTAGGGAGTGATGTTACTTGCAACCATCAGAGTAGTGGGAAGGAGGCACGAAACAACTTGGAGAAGAGGAAGGATGGACGTTGCCGACTACCACTGATCGGAGAAGATGATTCCGCTTACATGCTCTTTGGGAAATAAGCAGCATAGGCGGAGAGCTCGGCAGGGGTGGCGGCGCAGGTTCAGCGGTGAGCCAAAGGGAGCTAAATAGGGTGAGGCAATTAGCGGGAGGTGACTGAATTACTCCCGTCAAATTTTTTGAGGACACCCGCAAGCTCACACAAGATCAACGCCGCTTTCCCCCTTCATGCAGGACATGTGCCGGGCTAAGTGAAAACTCTTGATTTGGTCGTGTCCTTAGGGTCTAGCTAAGTAGTGCTTTTAGGTTATTGCAGGACAAGATTTTGAAGCAGGCCAACTAACCAAAACTGGCCAAAATTGCATCCACGGAGCCCTGCTGGGGATGGGCGAAACCAACCTCGTCCTAAGTAACAGAACAACACTTTGACGCTCTCGGATGCAGAGAACCAGTCAAGTCCTAGAGCATCTATAACCGGACCCCTCAAATCCCCCCTGGACGACACGGTCACAAAATTGCCACCCAACTGGACCCCCTATACCTAGCCCAGATGTCCAGGCTTGTCTGGCAGCCCTCAAACCCAGCCCATATGTTGGGTGGATATGGGGAGACCTAGACGCGTCCACAACATTGGACTGATGAGAGGGACCCATCCCAAATCTCTTCAAGTCATCTCTGACCTAGCCCGACATGCCCTCTTTGTCTCTTCTCTTCTGCCTCATCCGCACAACTGCCACCGTAGCTCGCCGCCACTTGGCTCCGTCTCTTTCGGACCATGGTGTTGGGTGGCTTGATGCCTTTTTCAACTATTGAAACACTTGTTTCACATGTGACCGGGTCCACAAAATCCTCATTCTTATAAGCTCACGTGGCTTCATAATTGTTCCTTTTCAGAGCAAAAAATTCCGGGCCATGGTGCACCTGCACCATGCATGTCATACAAACTCCAAGTTAGGGCCTACGTCACATTAGATGTCGTTTGCTTGTGTAATACACCAGTCACACACAAATACCAAACTGGTAAGGGCATCTCCAATGTTGTGCCACAAAATGGACACACTATCTGTTTCCGGATGCGTCCACGGACATGGATACAAGAGTCGGCCATCCAACACCTTGCCCAGAATGTCCGCCCAGGCCCTATATGGATACATTTGAAGTGCAAATGTTGATCGGGTAGCAAATTGATATGCAAATAAAAGTGCATATGTATGCAATCTTCAAAACCAAAAAACAAAGGATGTTCACAAATTTTTACATGTGTCCGATCAAAAAAGTTCCAGTCCGTGCAAATTTACCGCATGTTCGTGCCTTCTTCGTCATCACTCTGTTGTCGGCTCCTCCATAACTTCCGCCTCATCCATACTCCACTGAGCGCTTCAACATCTTTGCACAGATTGCTTGCACGATCTTCGCCGCACCGGTATCCAACTCATCCATATTCATGGTCAACATTTTTGTTTCCTCCGAAGTGGCCGTGAGCTCAACCCTCCTCTCTTCGAGTTTGGTATTCTTCTCTTCAAGGTTGATCTTCTTATCCTTCACCGCCATGAAGATGTCAAACCCATCCGCCTTCTTTTCTTCCTTGACGTCATGGCGCTTAACACATGCCTCCTCCTTATTGTCCATTATGCCCTTTAACTTTGATGTCATTTCGGTCGATGTCCCTTCTCGCTTCTCCTTATCCCGCTCCCACTTCTCCCCCGAATCCCCTTTTTAACCTTCTTGGCCGCCTCTCCTTTTGTTTGCTTAGTTGTATCACCATCTTAGTCTTCATTGCCGATGCCAGCAGTCTTGATGGCATTGGCAATGGATATGATCCATATGGATTGCCATTCAACTTCAACCAACAATGCATGACGATGAAGTTCTTCTTCTCCAACTTCAAGTACAACACGACCACATGGGAGGGCTAGCAAAATAGGGCATGGTCAACACATATAGCTTATCTGACCAAATGACCAACACATATAGAATATCCGGACAAATGACCAACACATACAAAAACTTACACTACTTGGTAAAACCTTATACACATAGTCTTATCAGTAGCGCGTGTTAAAGAGAGGCGCTACTGCTAATTAGTAGTAGCATGTTCTATTTTGGAGCGCTACTAGTAGGTGGTTAGCAGCAGCGCGTGCTAGTGAACCGCGCTCTGTTATGGCCAGCTCGGGCTCAGGTGCCCATCCCCACTTAGTAGTAGCGCCTCTCCCGAACAGGCGCTACTGCTATTGACATTAGCAGTAGCGTTGAGCCTAAACACATGCTACTACCAAGCCCATGTTATCATCGTCCTCCGCGTCTGACCTCTCAGTATCTCCTCCTCACTCTCCATCTTCACTCTCTCTCCCACCCTCGTCGACGGCCTGCCCCCGCACTGCTCGGTCCGCCCTCCCCAGGCCCGCGCCCGCCCTCCCCATGCGTCGGCGCTCCCTGGTGCCGGCCTTCCCTCACGCGCTGCCGCCCTCCCCCGCGCCTGCCCTCTCCATCCCCTTCTCGGCTCCGGGCTACCTACCGTGTGAGTACCTCCTTCTCCTCTCAATTCACCCAAAAGCTAGGTACCTCTGAATGTGTTGGATGAATTAGCAAATGCAATATGTTCATGTTTTTTACTAATTTGGTTCATATATATGAACCCTAGGTGTTCATATATATGAGCCCATTTCATCATTAGAGCACTAAATAGGTTTTTTGAGTACAATAGAATGTAGATATATGTAACCCTAGGTGTTCATATATATGAGCCTACTACTAGTAGAAATCTTATAGATAAATGGGTGGATGAAATTAGGTTTTTTAATGCTTGGATAGATAGATGGATTAAACTAGGTTTTCTTTAGTAATACTTTGGATAGATAGATGGATGGATAGCTGTTAGGGTTAGAACAAGGGCATTTTAGATAATACAAATTTTTAGTAAATATAGGTTATTTGAATCAGCATAATAATTTTTAGTTGATAGCTTATAGGGTTTCACTAAGTCCTAAGATGGGGATAATAATGTTTTTGTTTATATTTTGTTTTGCAGAAATCAAGGAGCCCCTGCATCATCCCCGCGGTCATCCCCGTCATCGACCCCTCCGACCTTGAGGTGAGACCATCCAAATCCCCATGTCGATGATCTAGATGTTTTGATAGATGTAGTAGAGTAGTAGCTAGATGAGTAGCTGTGACAATTTCCATGGAATAGAAAATTTACAATGTAGGTCTTTCAAATATGATGGAGATTTAGACATGTGATATGTAGTGTTGTGTACTACTAGTGCTTGCCCAAGTGGCCTATGTTTGCACAGAACACCTCAGAGTGGCCTATGTTTTGCCGGAGTGTTGATTAATTTCCATTCCGGAAAATTTCAGGCACTTGATATATGTCCTTTTTAGCAAAGGTCGGGCCGGATTTTTCTGTGAATTTTGGGTTGACTTGTGATAGAATATGTACGAAATATTGAGTGGCCCTGATTTTCTACAAAGATAATTAAATGACATTTCGGGTTGACTTTAAGTCTGTCGGGACTCCACCATATATGAGAGAAGAAGAATGCCGACTATTGTCGTGGGGGTCGTTCTTCCTCTTCTTTCTCGTGATAGATGATACGTCTCCAACGTATCTATAATTTTTGATTGTTCCATGCTATTATATTATCAACCTTGGATGTTTTATATGCATTTATATGCTATTTTATATGATTTTTGGGACTAACCTATTAACCCAGAGCCCAGTGCCAGTGCTAGTTTCTATTTTTTCCTTGTTTTAGAGTATCGCAGAAAAAAAATCAAACGGAGTCCAATTGACCTGAAACTTCACGGAACTTATTTTTGGACCGGAAGAAGCCCACGGAGTATCGGAGTTGGACCAGGAGAGTCCCGGGCTGCCCACGAGGGTGGGGGGCGCGCCCCCCTGCCTCGTGGACAGCCGGAGGTCCACCGACGTACTTCTTCCTCCCATATATACCCATATACCCTAAAAACTTCGGAGAGCACAATAGATCGGGATTTCCGCCACCAGAAGCCTCCATAGCCACCGAAAACCAATCTAGACCCGTTCTGGCACCCTGCCGGAGGGGGGAATCCCTCTCCGGTGGCCATCTTCATCATCCCGACGCTCTCCATGATGAGGAGGGAGTAGTTCTCCCTCGGGGCTGAGGGTATGTACCAGTAGCTATGTGTTTGATCTCTCTCTATCTCTCTCGTGTTCTTGAGGTGATATGATCTTGATGTATCGCGAGCTTTGATATTATAGTTGGTTCTTATGATGTTTCTCCCTCTCTACTCTCTTGTAATGGATTGAGTTTTCCCTTTGAAGTTATCTTATCGGATTGAGTCTTTAAGGATTTGAGAACACTTGATGTATGTCTTGCGTGAGATACCCGTGGTGACAACGGGGTATTCTATTGATCCACTTGATGTATGTTTTGGTGATCAACTTGCGGGTTCCGCCCATGAATCTATGCATAGGGGTTGGCACACGTTTTCGTCTTGACTCTCCGGTAGAAACTTTGGGGCACTCTTTGAGGTTCTATGTGTTGGTTGAATAGATGAATCTGAGATTGTGTGATGCATATCGTATAATCATACCCACGGATACTTGAGGTGACATTGGAGTATCTAGCTGACATTAGGGTTTTGGTTGATTTGTGTCTTAAGGTGTTATTCTAGTACGAACTCTAGGGCTGTTTGTGACACTTATAGGAATGGCCCAACGGATTGATTGGAAAGAATAACTTTGAGGTGGTTTCGTACCCTACCATAATCTCTTCGTTCGTTCTCCACTATTAGTTACTTTGGAGTGACTCTTTGTTGCATGTTGAGGGATAGTTATGTGATCCAATTATGTTATTATTGTTGAGAGGACTTGCACTAGTGAAAGTATGAACCCTGGGCCTTGTTTCAGCGCATTGCAATAGCGTTTACGCTCACTTTTATCATTAGTTACCTTGCTGTTTTTATATTTTCAGATTACAAAAACCTTTATCTACCATCCATATACCACTTATAACACCATCTCTTCGCCGAACTAGTGCACCTATACAATTTACTATTGTATTGGGTGTGTTGGGGACACAAGAGACTCTTTGTTATTTGGTTGCAGGGTTGCTTGAGAGAGACCATCTTCATCCTACGCCTCTTACGGATTGATAAATCTTAGGTCATCCACTCGAGGGAAATTTGCTACTGTCCTACAAACCTCTGCACTTGGAGGCCCAACAACGTCTACAAGAAGAAGGTTGTGTAGTAGATATCAAGCTCTTTTCTGGCGCCGTTGTCGGGGAGGTTAGCGCTTGAAGGTATATCTTTAGATATTGCAATCGAATCTTTTTGTTTCTTGTTTTAGCACTAGTTTAGTTTATAAAAGAAAACTACCAAAAAAATATGGAATTGAGTTTGCCTCATATGCTTCATCTTTTTAATATCTTTCATGAGTATGATGGAAAGGAAAATTGTGCCAAAGTGTTAGAAGAAGAATGCATTAAAATGTTTGGCACTAAATATTTGAATGATGAGCATGATTGCAATGTTGTTAGTATGAATTCCTTGAATATCCATCATGCTAATGATATGCAAAGCCACAAGCTTGGGGAAGCTATGTTTGATGAAGATGATATTTTTTGTCCCCCAAGTTTCGATGAGCAAATTTATTATGATGAAAGCATGCCTCCTATTTATGATGATTATATTGATGAAGGTGGATTTGGAGAGGTTGTGACTTTGTTCTGTGATGAATCCACTATTTCGGAAGAGGTTCCAATTGATTATGAGAACAAAGTTTGTACCTATGATGATTATTGTGATGACATGTATGCTATAAAGATTAATGATAATCATGAAACTTGTCATCATGATTTTAGTTTTCAATTGGATTATGACTCACATGATAGTTATTTTGTTGAGTTTTCTCCCACTACTATTCATGAGAAGAAGTTTGCTTATGTGGAGAGTAATAAAAATTCTATGCTTGTGCATCATGAGAATAGTGCTTTATGTGATAGTTATATTGTTGAATTCATTCATGATGCTACTGAAAATTATTATGAAGGAGGAATATATGCTTGTAGGAATTGCAATAATATCAAGTTTCCCCTCTATGTGCTTAAAATCCTGAGGTTATGCTTGTTTTGCCTTCCTATGCAAGTTGATTCTTGTTCCCATAAATTGTTTGCTCACAAAATCCCTATGTATAGGAAGTGGGTTAGGATTAAATGTGCTAGTCATATTCTTCATGATGCCCTCTTTATGTTACAATTCTTATCTTTTATGTGAGCATCATCGAAATCATCATGCCTAGCTAGGGGCGTTAAACGATAGCGCTTGTTGGGAGGCAACCCAATTTTATTTTTATTCCTTGCTTTTTTGCACCTGTTTAGTAATAAATAATTTATCTAGCCTATGTTATGATTGAGTTTTTATGTTTTAATTAGTGTTTGTGCCAAGTAGAACCGTTAGGAAGACTTGGGAAAAGTCATTTTAATCTTGCTCTAAAAAATAGAAACTTTAGCACTCACGAGAATTGCTGACATTTTTATTTGGAGACTGATATTTAGTTAATTATTTTTTAAGATGATTAGTAGATAAATTCCTCACGTCCAGTAATTTATTTTAGAATTTTTGGGGTTCCAGAAGTTTGCGTTAGTTACAGATTACTACAGACTGTTCTATTTTTGACAAATTCTGTTTTTCATGTGTTGTTTACTTATTTTGATGAATCTATGGCTAGTAAAAGAATTTATAAACCATAGAGAAGTTGGAATACAGTAGGTTTAACACCAATATAAATAAAGAATGAGTTCATTATAGTACCTTGAAGTCCGACACCCGTCTCAAAAATAAATAAAAAAGTATAGGATTCTCTCCTAGACATGTACATTATCAAATAGAGGGCGGACAAATTTTGGAAGGAAAAAAATCATTAGACACATACAGGGAGGCGTAATAAACTGTGTATGAGCCTAACACGTTTATGAGGGAGGGACTGAACGTGTGCATCAATCAGACACAATAGATTCGAGAAAAGAGAAAACACCACTAAATGAACTGTGTACAAGTTGTCTTCACAGAAAGGTGTACAAGTCATCTAGCTTAACACTTTATACAAGTGATTGCCATATACGCCATGCATGTCACGACTTGAAAACAAAATGAAATTAAAAAACGAGAAGTCGCAGACTATTACTAATGCATGAGACATCTTCCTAAAAAAGGCAATTTCATAGAAAAAAAGATCAGATCAAGTGTGTGAGACATCTAATTCCTCTTTTTGTTTGCATAGACTTTGAGATATAGCAGCTCCACCTACAATACACGGAGATTGGAAACTATCATACTGAGTCATGCAATGGCCTGCTTTCCTTTGTGGTCAAACACGTAATCTTTTTTGCATTATTATGGAATTTAATGTAAACTCTTTTAAGGCTTAATGTAAAAGGATTCGAGAGACTAACATATATATTTCTTGAAATATCCTAATTTTTTGAGATGACCCATATAAACGTGTTGACCGTCTTCCGAAACTGTACTCATTATATATGCTCTCTAAGAAAATTGACTATATATAGACAGTTACAATATCTTCAAATATGCAAGTACATACATGCACACCATCATGAAATAATGCACAAGAAATGTGACACAGGCAGTTAGATTTCGCAGCCGCTCATCCACCCAAATAAGCTAGGATCATGTATGTGCTGATAATTAATTTGCAAGGGAACCATATACATTCAAGTGAAATCCGATCCACAAAATAATATGATCCATGGATTCACACCATTGTTGTCAATGTCTTTAAAAAAAGAATCGTTGCCGACGACATAGAGGGGGATGTCATTAGCACCTTCTATGCATGGGTAAGTGCAATAGTGGGAGATGCGATCACGGCTCTAATGGGAAGCTACGATGGGAATAATTAAGGTTTTACAAAAAATTGACAGTGGAAAACCATGTCAAGTGTATAATGAGCCATTCCATTTTTGCGAAGAAATATAGGAGAGTGAATAACCTACCGATGCCCTTCGGGAAAATACTATATGGAGGCATAGTGATAGTGGAGAGGGAGAGATACTGTTTATATTTTCACAAACCCAGCAAGAGTAAGATAAGTTTTCTTACAACGGCCCAAAACACCATCCGTATATAGTCAATGAGAAGGCAGCTGGATGAAGGCATCAACTAACCTCAAGTATGAGCTCTCACTTTTTATTTTGATCCATACAAAAAGATCATTATGCAATTTATGAGTGGAAATATAGTTATAGAAGCCGTAATTAGTCCAAAAGTTCATGATTGACAACGTGATCGAAAGGCCCCAATGCTACATAACAACACAATAAAATAAACAAAGCATAAATGTTAGTCATATTTTGAGTGATAGTTGTCAAAATATCCAAAAGAGAAATACAGTTAAATAACCAAATATGTGCTATATCTAGCCGCGCAAATGCGCGGGTCACATTGCTAGTTTATTATGATGAAAGCATGCCTCCTATTTATGATGATTATATTGCTGAAAGTGGATTTGGAGAGGTCATGACTTTATTCTGTGATGAATCCACTATTTTGGAAGAGGTTCCAATTGATTATGAGAACAAAGTTTCTACCTATGATGATTATTGTGATGACATGTATGCTATAAAGATTAATGATAATCATGAAACTTGTCATCATGATTTTAGTTTTCAATTGGATTATGCCTCACATGATAGTTATTTTGTTGAGTTTTCTCCCACTACTATTCATGAGAAGAAGTTTGCTTATGTGGAGAGTAATAAAAATTCTATGCTTGTGCATCATGAGAATAGTGCTTTATGTGATAGTTATATTGTTGAATTCATTCATGATGCTACTGAAAATTATTATGAGGGAGGAATATATGCTTGTAGGAATTGCAATAATATCAAGTTTCCCCTCTATGTGCTTAAAATCCTGAAGTTATGCTTGTTTTGCCTTCCTATGCAAGTTGATTCTTGTTCCCATAAGTTGTTTGCTCACAAAATCCCTATGTATAGGAAGTGGGTTGGGCTTAAATGTGCTAGTAATATTCTTCATGATGCCCTCTTTATATTACAATTCTTATCTTTTATGTGAGCATCATCGAAATCATCATGCCTAGCTAGGGGCATTAAACGATAACGCTTGTTGGGAGGCAACCCAATTTTATTTTTGTTCCTTGCTTTTTGCACCTGTTTAGTAATAAATAATTTATCTAGCCTATGTTATGATTGAGTTTTTATGTTTTAATTAGTGTTTGTGCCAAGTAGAACCGTTAGGAAGACTTGGGGAAAGTCTTTTTAATCTTGCTCTAAAAAACAGAAACTTTAGCGCTCACGAGAATTGCTGACATTTTTATTTGGAGACTGATATTTAGTTAATTATTTTTTTAAGATGATTAGCAGATAAATTCCTCACGTCCAGTAATTTATTTTAGAATTTTTGGGGTTCCAGAAGTTTGCGTTAGTTACAGATTACTACAGACTGTTCTATTTTTGACAGATTCTGTTTTTTCATGTGTTGTTTACTTATTTTGATGAATCTATGGCTAGTAAAAGAATTTATAAACCATAGAGAAGTTGGAATATAGTAGGTTTAACACCAATATAAATAAAGAATGAGTTTATTATAGTACCTTGAAGTGGTGTTTTGTTTTCTTTCGCTAACGGAGCTTACGAGTTTTCTGTTAAGTTTTGTGTTGTGAAGTTTTTCAAGTTTTGGGTAAAGATCCAATGGATTATGGAATAAGGAGTGGCAAGAGCCTAAAATTGGGATGCCCAAGGCACCCCAAGGTAATATTCAAGGACAACCAAAAGCCTAAGCTTGGGGATGCCCCGGAAGGTATCCCCTCTTTCGTCTTCGTTCATCAGTAACTTTACTTGGAGCTATATTTTTATTCGCCACATGATATGTGTTTTGCTTGGAGCGTCATCTTATTTTATTTTGTTTTGCTTTCTATTTGAATAAAATACCAAGATCTGAAATTATTAAATGTTAGAGAGTCTTCATATAGTTGCATAATTGTTCGACTACTCATTGATCTTCACTTATATCTTTCGGAGTAGTTTGTCATTTGCTCTAGTGCTTCACTTATATATTTTTAGAGCAAGGTGGTGGTTTTATTCTATAGAAATAATTGATCTCTCATGCTTCACTTATATTATTTTGAGAGTCCTAAACATCATGGTAATTTGCTTTGGCTATGAATTTAGTCCTAATATGATGGGAATCCAAGAGGGATATAATAAAAACTTTCATGTAAGTGCATTGAATACTAAGAGAAGTTTGATACTTGATAATTGTTTTGAGATATGGAGATAGTGATATCAAAGTTGTGCTAGTTGGGTAGTTGTGAATTTGAGGAATACTTGTGTTGAAGTTTGCAAGTCCCGTAGCATGCATGTATGGTAAACGTTGTGTAACAAATTTGAATCATGAGGTGTTATTTGATTGTCTTCCTTATGAGTGCCGGCCGGGGACGAGCGATGGTCTTTTCCTACAAATCTACCCCCCTAGGAGCATGCGCGTAATGCTTGGTTTTTGATGACTTGTAGATTTTTGCAATAAGTATTTGAGTTCTTTATGACTAATGTTGAGTCCATGGATTATACGCACTCTTACCTTCCATCATTGCTAGCCTCTTCGGTACCGTGCATTGCCCTTTCTCACATTGAGAGTTGGTGCAAACTTCGCCGGTGCATCCAAACCCCGTGATATGATACGCTCTGTCACATATAAACCTCCTTATATCTTCCTCAAAACAGCCACCATACCTACCTATTATGGCATTTCCATAGCCATTCCGAGATATATTTCCATGCAACTTTCCACCATTCCGTTTATTATGACACGCGTCATCATTGTCATATTGCTTTGCATGATCATGTAGTTGACATCGTATTTGTGGCAAAGCCACCGTTCATAATTTTTCATACATGTCACACTTGATTCATTGCAATCCCGTTACACCGCCGGAGGCATTCATATAGAGTCATGCTTTGTTCTAGTATCGAGTTGTAATAATTGAGTTGTAAATAAATAAAAGTGGGATGATCATCATTAAAAGAGCATTGTCCCAAAAAAGGCCAAAAAAGAGAAAGGCCAAATAAAAAAGAAAGACCAAAAAAAGGCCAAATAAAAATAAAAAAATAAAAAAGGGACAATGCTACTATCCTTTTTTTCCACACTTGTGCTTCAAAGTAGCACCATGATCTTCATGATAGAGAGTCTCTTGTTTTGTCACTTTCATATACTAGTGGGAAATTTTCATTATAGAACTTGGCTTGTATATTCCAACAATGGGCCTCCTCAAGTGCCCTATGTCTTCGTGAGCAAGCAAGTTGGATGCACACCCACTTAGTTTCTTTTGTTGAGCTTTCATACATTTATAGCTCTAGTGCATCCGTTGCATGGCAATCCCTACTCCTTGCATTGACATCAATTGATGGGCATCTCCCTAGCCCATTGATTAGCCGCGTCGATGTGAGACTTTCTTATTTTTGTCTTCTCCACATAACCCCCTCATTATATTCTATTCCACCCATAGTGCTATATCCATGGCTCACGCTCATGTATTGCGTGAAAGTTGAAAAAAGTTTGAGATCACTAAAGTATGAAACAAGTGCTTGGCTTGTCATCGGGGTTGTGCATGATGAGAGCATTCTTGTGTGACGAAAATGGAGCATGACCAAATTATATGATTTTGTAGGGATGAACTTTCTTTGGCCATGTTATTTGAGAAGACATGATTACTTAGTTAGTATGCTTGAAGTATTATTATTTTTATGTCAATATTAAACTTTTGTCGTGAATCTTATGGATATGAACATTCATGCCAGAATGACGAGAATTACTTAGAGAAATATGTTAGGTAGCATTCACATCAAAAATTCTGTTTTTATCATTTACCTACTCGAGGACGAGCAGGAATTAAGCTTGGGGATGCTGATACGTCTCCAACGTATCTATAATTTTTGATTGCTCCATGCTATTATATTATCAACTTTGGATGTTTTATATACATTTATATGCTATTTTATATGATTTTTGGGACTAACCTATTAACCCAGAGCCCAGTCCCAGATTCTGTTTTTCCTTGTTTTAGAGTATCGTAGAAAAGGAAAATCAAACGGAGTTCAATTGACCTGAAACTTCACGGAACTTATTTTTGGAGCAGAAGAAGCCCACGGAGTATCGGAGTTGAACCAGCAGAGTCCCGGGCTGCCCACGAGGGTGGGGGCGCGCCCACCCCCCTGGGCGCGCCCACCTGCCTCGTGGATAGCCGGAGGTCCACCGACGTACTTCTTCCTCCCATATATACCCATATACCCTAAAAACTTCGGAGAGCACAATAGATCGGGAGTTCCGCCGCCAGAAGTCTCCGTAGCCACCGAAAACCAATCTAGACCCGTTCCGGCACCCTGCCGGAGGGGGGAATCCCTCTCCGGTGGCCATCTTCATCATCCCGGCGCTCTCCATGACGAGGAGGGAGTAGTTCTCCCTCGGGGCTGAGGGTATGTACCAATAGCTATGTGTTTGATCTCTCTCTCTCTCTCTCTCGTGTTCTTGAGGTGATATGATCTTGATGTATCGCGAGCTTTGCTATTATAGTTGGATCTTATTATGTTTCTCCCCCTCTACTCTCTTGTGATGGATTGAGTTTTCCCTTTGAAGTTATCTTATCGGATTGAGTCTTTAAGGATTTGAGAACACTTGATGTATGTCTTGCGTGGGATACCCGTGGTGACAATGGGGTATTCTATTGATCCACTTGATGTGTGTTTTGGTGATCAACTTGCGGGTTCCGCCCATGAATCTATGCATAGGGGTTGGCACACTTTTCGTCTTGACTCTCCGGTAGAAACTTTGGGGCACTCTTTGAGGTTCTATGTGTTGGTTGAATAGATGAATCTGAGATTGTGTGATGCATATCGTATAATCATACCCATGGATACTTGAGGTGACATTGGAGTATCTAGGTGACATTAGGGTTTTGGTTGATTTGTGTCTTAAGGTGTTATTCTAGTACGAACTCTAGGGCTGTTTGTGACACTTATAGGAATGGCCCAACAGATTGATTGGAAAGAATAACTTGGAGGTGGTTTCATACCCTACCATAATCTCTTCGTTCCTTCTCCGCTATTAGTGACTTTGGAGTGACTCTTTGTTGCATGTTGAGGGATAGTTATGTGATCCAATTATGTTATTATTGTTGAGAGGACTTGCACTAGTGAAAGTATGAACCCTAGGCCTTGTTTCAACGCATTGCAATACCGTTTACGCTCACTTTTATCATTAGTTACCTTTCTGTTTTTATATTTTCAGATTACAAAAACCTTTATCTACCATCCATATACCACTTGTATCACCATCTCTTCGCCGAACTAGTGCACCTATACAATTTACTATTGTATTGGGTGTGTTGGGGACACAAGAGACTCTTTGTTATTTGGTTGCAGGGTTGCTTGAGAGAGACCATCTTCATCCTACGCCTCTTACGGATTGATAAATCTTAGGTCATCCACTCGAGGGAAATTTGCTACTGTCCTACAAACCTCTGCACTTGGAGGCCCAACAACGTCTACAAGAAGAAGGTTGTGTAGTAGACATCAATAGACCTTTTGGTAATGCACGGAAAAAAAGAGAAGAGCGACCATCACCAACGGTCGCAAATGTCAGAGAGGAAGAATCTCAACTGTTGTCGTGGGGGTCGCTTCTCCCTCGTTCCCGTGTGCTAGACATTTTGGTGTAATGCACTTGGGGACGAAGGGAGGAGCGATCATCACGGACGGTCTAATATATACACCACGTGAGCTGAGATATATACATCACGTGAGCTGAGAGTTTTTAAGAAAAGACTCGACAGACCGATAGTTAACTCGTGATGAATAATAATGATCTAATTTAGTTTTTGTAGTACATATATTGAATTTTAGATATTTAATCTTTGAATTATGAAAATAGAAAATGTCTGACGATGACGATAGGATCCCGCAGTGCGACTACAGCAGCAACGACCGGGGTCTGTGCGACAGGCCTAACCTGGTAGACGGTCGGCACTTCAGTATTAAGCTCGACGAGACCTTCGATGTTAAAATAGTACGCAACGACGACAAGTCTTTTTTCGTAATTAAGCATGACTTCTGCGTTTTCAACATGTAATTTCCGTCTTTTACAATTTGACTAGCTTATCCCATGCCATGCAAGACGCTATGTCTTGGAGAAGCTAAATTTCAAAGATCATGAGAATAGGGAGACAAAGATAGTTCACCTCAGGACCCATCATGGTTATGCTTTTGCCGTAAAGCTATACAATACGGAGAGCGTATCGCATTTTGGTTGCTCGAATTGGGAGGCACTGTGCAAGGCGTATGGTTTTCAGGAGGGTATGCTTGTCGCCTTCGATCTTAGTGATCCTGAAGACGACATCGACGAAGAGAATATCGACATTTGGGTCCTTGTTGATACTCTTCCACTTCTACCTCTATGTGATTTTCTCAAACATATTTATTAAGTAATTTATATTGTTTATTTCAAAATAGTTGACAGCATATTTTCATTCTTCAAAAAATGTGCGAAAGATGGTAGACAGAACCTACTACACCGATGGCTCTGAATTAACTTATGTGGAGAAAGATCATCTTATCTCATTTATTATTGATGTTGAGAATTACAATATCAGTTATGAAACTCCTACACATTATGGTCAATACGTGTCACTAGTGCACGTGTTGAACGACGGTAACATCCAGGGAGATGGCATGGTAAGATTTTTTTACTATTACAACATTTGTGCATCTTTTGCATACATTCTTATATAGCTCAACTACATTGCTAACTACTATGTTATTATTATGTTTTTGAACAAAAAATCCCGAAGGATTGTGTGCCTGATCTGATGTTTCCGAAAAGTCGCCTTGATGTTATTACCTTACGGCCAAGTCCGCCTAGGCTTCACTGTTGTTCATACCAGATTTCTAAAACCGATGAAGACATGACAATCAAAGAATAAAAAGATGTATGAACAATCATAGGGAGCTACTTGGAAGCAACATTGTGTGAAGTGCAAGAATTGGAGACAAGATAATCTCCATTGTCCATAATGAAATGTCAGGGGCTATCTTGTTTTATACTATTTTACCTTAGAGAGGGTAGTAGGTCCTAGCTAATACTCATGATCATGTGCTAAGAACAATTAAGTAGGGTTGGTTAGATGACTATGATGATGATGAGTATGACTTGTTATTATGATAGCGAGTAGAAGTTGTTAGATGACTATGATGATGATGAGTATGACTTTTTATTATGATAATGATGAAGAGTTATTATTAATGATGATGATGCTCAGTTGTTATATGAGCATGATGAGTTATTATATATATCAGTGAGTGAAGAGACTATCGTATATATATAATAACTCATCATGATCATAAAATCATATTATGAGACTACTGTACCAAAGCTGTACAAATACAGCGCCAATATGCTGCATAAAAAATACAGGAAAAGTTAGCAGTAGCGCGATTATAGAGGCGTTGCTGCTATTAGCAGTAGCGCGTTTGTGAAGGAACGCTACTACTAAGTAAGTCAGCAGTAGCGCGGGTCAAAACGCGCTACTGATAAAAGTTAGCTGTGGCGCCTTATCAGTAGCGTTGCCACCCGCGCTACTGATATACATCTGACCCGCACTATTGCTAGATTTTTCCTTAGTAGTGTTACTTGCTCGGATATTATCGCACTAGTTGGCCACCGGTTTATGAATGTATTAAGATGGCCGCAATACTTGCTCACAGACTTTTGGATGGTGTAATGATAGGTGACCGACTTTGGCAAACGGTCTCGTGCCACTTCCATACGGTAGGGATCAAAGTTCTTGTACATTGGACCAAAATGTTGAGCCCCTTTGTTCCATTCCTTAAAACGGATCGACACTAGTGGCCAAGCAAGCATCACGCAACAATTCAACCTCCCTCAAATTAAAACTTTCTCTGCTCCCCATCTTCTTTGGGTTGCCACCGGCCAACCAATCATCTAGATCAAGGCACGTCTGCTCGGCGTACGAGTATGGCTATTGGGTGTACGTTCCTGGCTGCTTGTTGTACATACCCGACTGTTGAGTGTACACGACTGCTCCGTGTACGTCTTCGACTAGGAATCATCCATTTGTCCATCCTTGAAGCCACATCTGTCATGGATGATGTCCAACATCCCTCTGTGATCCGCCGGTGTCATGCCCAGTTGAGACCTATCGGTGAATAGAGAGAGGGTGCCCAATGGATCCACGCCTGGCGTCCGCAACCGGATAAGTTACACTGATGTCGACTCACGGAAGTGGATGGAAGCGTTCAGGTCGACGTACCATGGCACGGAAGTTGTGGAAGTGATCGGGGATGGGTGATATTGACCGAGCTATGCTGCGGCGTAGTTGAACAGTGGCTGCATCTTCATTGGTCAGGTCAGCGAGTGCATCGGAGGTGGCGACAACGGACCACATGCCCGCTTGGCTCCTTGCCCCACCCCGGACCACTATCCTTCTTAGGAGGTGATGGGTGGCCGGCCACCAAAGCCACTTTCTCATTGCTCCTCTAGACGCGACGACGCATGTTGCGGTTCGCCGAGTTGATCTCCCGGGTGGCCACCACATATGGATCCTCCTCCAGCTCTGACAATGGTACGAACAAATATATGTGACAGTTAGGCGGAGTAAGGGTGGGAACAAGGGTGGAGGGCGATAACGATTGACTAAAAAGGGTGGGAATATGCGGGGTTTGTCACGGAACCGGTGCAGATGTGGCCAAATGCATGGGCTCTGAGTGGGGTTTCGGGTCGGCCGAAGTTGTCGGAGTTCTACGTGGAGGAGGTCCGGAATCCCGCAAACCTCCCCTAACTTTGTATCGGGTTTGCGGGAATTGGGACACGTGGATGTGTCCGCGGACGTATGCGACACCATGTTGGATGGCAAAAATCATCTGAACAAGCCGGTTTGAACATTTGCGGGCGTTTTGCAGCACGGTATTAAAGATGCCCTAAGAGGCCTTTTTTCAAAAATTGGATCGGGTACAACCCATACTCTCTCTTTTTTTTTCCCGATTTCTAAATATATGAAATAATTCATGGATGTTAGCAATGATGTGTAATGTGCACTTGTAAAAAATAAATCAATAATATAACCATTTGGGACCTAGATAAAAAAGATACTTCCTCCGTTCCAAATTGTCTTAGATTTATTTAGATACAAATATATCTAACACTAAAACATGTCAACACATTCGTATCTAGATAAATCTAAGACAACTAATTTAGGACAGAGGTAATAATATTCAAATGAATGGTGTTCATCTAAATAGCACATTATATAATGATTTACATTCATAAATTACTTCGTAATTTTGTACTTCGTCCGGGTTTGTTGGTCTCTCTTGTATTTTGTGTCTTATTTAGACTATAGAATTGACAAACAAAATACAAGTTATATGTCACAAAAATTATATTGTTGAATTCTTATTCGAAAGAAGCTTTCAATGATACTATTTTATGATAAACAGTATAACTTATTTTTTGGTAAGTAAATCAATGGTCAAATGTTGACCCAAAATACAATAGGGCTAATAAACCCAGACCGAGGTACTTATAAATTGAACTTGAACACTCTTCAATCTTCATCCAACTTTGTAGAGTACTCCTTCCGTAAACTAATATAAGAGTGTTTAGGTTACTACTTTAGTGATTTAAATGCTTTTATATTAGTTTACAGAGGGAGTATATGCCGTCCGTCCTCACTTACTTGGCCACCGCGGCCTCCTTGCAGTCCTCTTTCCCGAAGGCGGAGACGGGGAAGGTCCTGCCGAGCCCGGTGGGCGTCTTGAAGGTGATCTTGGAGGGGTCATCCTTGTCGATGTACATGTCGCAGAGGGTGATCCAGATGAGGAGCTCCTTGCTCTTGACCCCGGTCATGCGCTTCATCTTGCGGTCCTCGACGAAGGCCGTCACCTCGGTGCCGTACGAGACCTGCCGCCCGATCTGCTTGAAGGTGTGCGTGAGCGCCTTCTTCTGGCGCAGCCACACGAAGCCGGTGGCGCGGTTGTAGCCCACCTCCTCGATGTCCGCCAGCGGCAGCAGGCCCAGCGGCATGTTGGTCTCGGCCAGCAGCTCCACCGCCTTCTCCGCGCACAGCGCCGCGCCGTGATACACCTCCGCGCCTTCCCTCTGAGCCTCGATCGCCTGCGCCATCTCGACTGATTGAATCAATCAAATCTCTCAAAGTAAACTCAGATTCAACTCCACGCGCTGGAGTTGCTGGGGCCTTTTTTGGTCTTAGGGGGTTTGGTTTGCTGTTGTGGGATTGGGGGTGGGGAGGGGCGGACTTTATAGCTGGATTTGGTGCTTTTCGTTCCGGGATGGCGAGGAAGACGGTTGTGAGGGGATTTAAGGCGAGAGTTCATTAACGCGTGGGGAGGAAGATGGTTGGGTCTCCGGCTCTCCGACGCACGCACGCCGGCGTGCGGTTGGTGGTTTTCTTGCTCCTTTTTTTCTGAACTTGTTCCCCTTGCATAATGAATCGTGCAGGTTTATGTCGCCTCCGGGGTTTAATAACGGATGCCTTTTTTTAACATCAGTACAGACACAAACGTCTCATCTCTATGAACTCAGACAGCATATCTCACCCCTATGAACATCTCTGAGAGACTGAGCCGGCATATCATTTTGAGATTTACAAAGTCATTGTAGGCGCCTCGTCGTCGACGAAAACGTCTCCTCCCACTGAAAGCGCATCGCTGAAAATTCTGAAATAAATTCAAGAATAATGCGAGTATCAGGACTGAACCCTGATGAGCTGGGGTAACAGTAGATAAACGCCAGGAGAACGTAAAGCATTCGCTCTTTTTCTTTTATATCTGCATGCTATTATTTCTCTCATAAAAGAACGCTAAGGGCATTTCAACACCGATCCTCAAACCTTCCGCAATCGTCTGGACCGCGGAAGCCATCCAATGCGGTCATGTATTGGTCCGTGACACGGTTCGGATGCGTTTTCATCCGTAGACCGGAGGCAAAAGTGGGGGAGGTTTCCGGAGTCCGGACCGATCTCAAGCCCGCTTCTGACCGTTCTGGCCCATAAAAACCCCTCTCCTCCTGCCCTCACTTCCCACCCGGCGCAAGCTGCCCGCATTCATGCCGCTGTAGAGCGCACCACTCCACATTAAAGGCGGCTCGGGGCGGACGCGGCCTCTCACTACCTCCGCCATTGAAGCGGCGCGCCGGCGAGGGCGTTGCTACTGCACGTCCGGCTGAACACGCATCCTCATCGTATTCATATGCCTCCATTAAACCCCATGAAGGCGAGAAACCTACTTTGGCTACACGTCCGTTCATGAGCGGGCCGGCATTAAACGCAATGTCATCTGAGCTCCTCCCGTCTGCCCACTATTTAAAGGAGGTCAGACACCGGGCAAGAATTGCACCCCTCCGCCGCTCCCCCATCTCCTTCTTCATCAATTTCTCCACTCTTCCATTGGCTTCTGAAAAGCAGTTCTCTAGCATACAAGCCGGCTGGGTGGACCACCGAGCCCGCCGGATACGAGCGAGGCATCTCGCTGCTCCATCTCCCTCGCCTAGTCCGACAGAGCCAATTGCCGTCCCAAGCCGGCGTGTGGTTTAGCAACTCGCCGCTCCAGGCCAGCTCGATGAGGAGTGATGAGTGAAGGAAATATGCCCTAGAGGCAATAATAAAGTTATTATTTATTTCCTTATATCATGATAAATGTTTATTATTCAGGCGAGAATTGAATTAACCGGAAACATAATACTTGTGTGAATACATAGACAAACAGAGTGTCACTAGTATGCCTCTACTTGACTAGCTCGTTGATCAAAGATGGTTATGTTTCCTATCATTGACATGAGTTGTCATTTGATTAACGGGGTCACATCATTAGGAGAATGATGTGATTGACTTGACCCATTCCGTTAGCTTAGCACTCGATCGTTTAGTATGTTGCTATTGCTTTCTTCATGACTTATACATGTTCCTATAACTATGAGATTATGCAACTCCCGTTTACCGGAGGAACACTTTGTGTGCTACCAAACGTCACAACGTAACTGGGTGATTATAAAGGTGCTCTACAGGTGTCTCCGAAGGTACTTGTTGGGTTGGCGTATTTCGAGATTAGGATTTGTCACTTCGATTGTCGGAGAGGTATCTCTGGACCCACTTGGTAATGCACATCACTTAAGCCTTGCAAGCATTGCAACTAATGAGTTAGTTGCGGGATGATGTATTACGGAACGAGTAAAGAGACTTGCCGGTAACGAGATTGAACTAGGTATTGAGATACCGACAATCGAATCTCGGGCAAGTAACATACCGATGACAAAGGGAACAACGTATGTTGTTATGCGGTCTGACCGATAAAGATCTTCGTAGAATATGTGGGAGCCAATATGAGTATCCAGGTTCCGCTATTGGTTATTGACCGGAGACGTGTCTCGGTCATGTCTACATAGTTCTCGAACCCGTAGGGTCCGCACGCTTAAAGTTTCGATGACGGTTATATTATGAGTTTATGAGTTTTGATGTACCGAAGGTTGTTCGGAGTCCCAGATGTGATCACGGACATGACGAGGAGTCTCTAAATGGTCGAGACATGAAGATTGATATATTGGAAGCCTATATTTGCATATCAGAAGTGTTCCGGGTGAAATCGGGATTTTACGAGAGTACCGAGGGGTTACCGGAACCCCCCGGGGGCTTAATGGGCCATAGTGGGCCTTTGTGGAGAAGAGGAGAGGCGGCCAGGGCAGGGCGTGCCCCTCCCCTAGTCCGAATAGGACAAGGAGAGGGGGGTGGCGCCCCCCTTTCCTTCCTCTCTCCCTCCTCTTTCCCCCTCCACTCCTAATCCAACAAGGAAAAGGGACTACTCCTGGTGGGAGTAGGACTCCTCCTGGCGCGCCTCCTCCTGGCCGGTGATAACCCACAATTATAGGGGATCGCAACAGTTTTCGATAAGTAAGAGTGTCGAACCCAATGAGGAGCTAAAGGTAGAACAAATATTCCCTCAAGTTCTATCGACCATCGATACAACTCTACGCACGCTTGACGTTCGCTTTACCTAGAACAAGTATGAAACTAGAAGTACTTTGTAGGTGTTGTTGGATAGGTTTGCAAGATAATAAAGAGTACATAAATAAAAAGAAGGGGTTGTTTAGATAAAGAAACAATAAAGTAAATATAGCGAGTGTGAAAAAGTGGCGTTAAGAGTTGCCAAATTGCCCCTAAGCAATTGACTACTTTACTAGACTGATAGCAAGTATTATGTGGGAGAGGCCACCGATAGGACAACGAAAATCTACTCAGACATCATAGGATGGCAACACATCATTGGATAATAATATGAAGCATAAAACACCATGTTCAAGTAGAGGGTACATCGGGTTGCGGGAGAGTGGACCGCTGTAGATAGAGGGGGGAAGGTGATGGAGATGTTGGTGAAGATGGCGGAGGTGTTGGTGTAGATCGCGGTGATGATGATGGCCCCCGTTGGCACTCCGGTGCCACCGGAAGCGAGGAGGAGAGAGCCCACCTCCTTCTTCTTCTTCCTTGACCTCCTCCCTAGATGGGAGAAGGGTTTCCCCTCTGGTCCATGGCCTCCATGGCACGGGAGGGGCGAGAGCCCTCCGAGATTGGATATGTCTCTCTATCTCTCTCTGTCTCTGCGTCCCCAGATTCTTCCCTTTCACCATTTTTATATTTCCGGAGATCCGTAACTCCGATTGGGCTGAAATTTTAACACGATCTCTATACGGATATTAGCTTTCTTGCGGCGAAAGAAGGGCATCAACCGCCTTACGGGTGGCCCACGAGGGTCAGGGGTGCGCCCATAAGGGGCAGGCGCGCCCCCTGCCTCGTGGCCACCTCAGGCACCGTCTCGCGTGGATTTTTCTTCCCAAAAACCATATATATTCCAAAAAAAATCTCCGTCAATTTTTATCCCGTTTGGACTCCGTTTGATATGGATATTCCACAAAACAAAAAAACATGCAACAAAGAGGAACTGGCACTGGGCACTGGATCAATATGTTAGTCCCAAAAATAGTATAAAAAGTTGCCAAAAGTATATGAAAGTTGAATAATATTGGCATGGAACAATAAAAAAATTATAGATACGACGGAGACGTATCAGCATCCCCAAGCTTAATTCCTGCTCGTCCTCGAGTAGGTAAATGATAAAAAAATAATTTTTGATGTGGAATGCTACCTAGCATAATCTTGATCATATGTCTAATCATGGCATGAATATTAATACCCGAGTGATTCAAAGCAATAGTCTATCATTTATCATAAAAACAATAATACTTCAAGCCTACTAATAAAGAAATCATGTCTTTTCAACATAACATGGCCAAAGAAAGTTATCCCTACAAAATCATATAGTCTGGCTATGCTCCATCTTCTTCACACAAAATAATCACATCATGCACAACCCCGATGACAAGCCAAGCAATTGTTTCAAACCTTTATAGTCTGTCTATGTTCTCAAACCTTTTCAATTTTCACGCAATACATGAGTGTGAGCCATGGACATAGCACTATAGGTGGAATAGAATATGATGGTGGAGAAGACAAAAAGGAGAAGATAGTCTCACATCAATTAGGCGTATCAACGGGCTATGGAGATGCCCATCAATAGATATCAATGTGAGTGAGTAGGGATTGCCATGCAACGGATGCACTAGAGCTATAAGTATATGAAAGCTCAAATTGAAACTAAGTGGGTGTGCATCCAACTTGCTTGCTCATGAAGACCTAGGGCATTTGAGGAGGCCCATCGTTGGAATATACAAGTCAAGTTCTATAATTAAAATTCACACTAGTATATGAAAGTGATAACTCAAGAGACTCTCTATAAGAAGAACATGGTGCTACTTTGAAGCACAAGTTTGGTAAAAGGATAGTAACATTGCCCCTTCTCTCTTTTTCTCTCTTTTTTTCTTTTTTTGTAGGCTTCTTTGGCCTCTCTCTCTTTTTGGGGGGGGGCGCTTCTTTGTCCACTTTTATTTTCATAACCTCACATGGGACACTGTTCTAATAATGATGATCATCACACTTTTATTTACTTACAACTCAATATTACAACTCGATATCTAGAATAAAGATATGACTCTATATGAATGCCTTCGGCGATGTACCGGGATGTGCAATGATCTAGCGTAGCAATGACATCAAAAAATGGACAAGCCATGAAAACATCATGCTAGCTATCTTACGATCATGCAAAGCAATATGACAATGAATGCTCAAGTCATGTATATGATGACGATGAAAGTTGCATGGCAATATATCTCGGAATGGCTATGGAAATGCCACGATAGGTAGGTATGGTGGCTGTTTTGAGGAAGGTATATGATGGGTTTATGGTACCGGCGAAAGTTGCGCGGTACTAGAGAGGCTAGCAATGATGGAAGGGTGAGAGTGCGTATAATCCATGGACTCAACATTAGTCATAAAGAACTCATATACTTATTGCAAAAATCTATTAGTCATCGAAACAAAGTACTACGCACATGCTCCTAGGGTGGTAGATTGGTAGGAAAAGACCATCGCTCATCCCCGACCGCCACTCATAAGGAAGACAATCAATAAATACCTCATGCTCCAACTTCGTTACATAACGGTTCACCATACGTGCATGCTACAGGAATCACAAACCTCAACACAAGTATTTCTACAATTCACAACCACCCACTAGCATGACTCTAATATCACCATCTTTATATCGCAAAACTATTGCAAGGAATCAAACATATCATATTCAGTGATCTACAAGTTTTATGTAGGATTTTATGACTAACCATGTGAATGACCAATTCCTGTCATCTCTCTAAATAGATATAAGTGAAGCAAGAGAGTTTAATTCTTTCTACAAAAGATGTGCCCACGCTCTAAAAAATATAAGTGAAGCAAAAGAGCATTCTACAAATGGCGGTTGTCTATGTAAAGAGAAACAGGCAATCCAAACTTCAAATGATATAAGTGAAGCACATGAAGCATTCTATAAAGCCATACTCAAAAGATATAAGTGAAGTGCAAAGAGCATTCTATAAATCAACCAAGGACTATCTCATACTAGCATGGTGCATAAAAGAAAAATGAAAACTAAATGCAAAAGACGCTCCAAGGTTGCACATATCGCATGAACGAAACGAATCTGAAAACATACCGATACTTGTTGAAGAAATAGGGGGTGCCTTCGGGGGCATCCCCAAGCTTAGATGCTTGAGTCTCCTTGAATATTTACTTGGGGTGCCTCGGGCATCCCCAAGATTGAGCTCTTGCCTCTCTTCCTTCTTCTCACATCGAGACCTTCTTGATCATCGAACACTTCATCCACACAAAACTTCAACAGAAAACACGATAAGATCCGTTAGTATAATAAAGCAAATCACTACTCTAAGTACTGTTGCAAACCAATTCATATTTTGTTTTTGCATTGTGTCTACTGTAATATAACTTTTTCATGGCTTAACCCACTGATATGAATCGATAATTTCATCAAAACAAGCAAACTATGCATCAAAAATAGAATCTGTCTAAAACAGAACAGTCTGTAATAATCTGAACATTCACCATACTTCTGATAATTGAAAAATTCTGCCAAAATTAGGAAAAATAAACAATTTGTATAGGAAGACAGTGCAAAAAGAATCAGAACCATTTGACATTCCAGCAAAAAAATGTAAAATCGCGCACTACAGCCAAAGTTTCTGTCCTGCACCGTACAAACCATCAAGCAAATGTAAACATCCTAAAGGCAAACCTTGGCACATTATTTTTATTTCTAAACTTTATAAAAGCACACAACAGAAATAAATGACTCTCTAAAACTTCCGGATTGTCTCCCTGGCAGCGCTTTTTTTAAAGCCATTAAGCTAGGCATATAGTGCTCAAGTAATGGATCCACCCGGATCCCAAGGTATATCAAAGCCAATTTTAATTAACAATGATTTGTAATTTAGTGGTGAGCACAAGGTAACATATATCATGTAATGACGAAGTCTAACTCTCTTCCTATGCATCGGCATGTCATAAAAGAACAATTCATGCACACAAAGTAAAGGCCAATGCATAGTATAAACAGTTTCTTGCAATTTTATCATATTGGAAACAAAGAGAGGTGGAGATATAGTTCCTCTCTCATAATAATTGCAAGTAGGAGCAGCAAGCACATGCATATTATATTCATCAAAATCATCATGTGCAACGGTAAAAGGCAACCCATCAATATATTCCTTAATAAGAGCAAACTTCTCCGATATAGTATAGTTTGGAGAATTCAAAAAGATAATAGGACTATCATGTGTGGGTGCAATAGCAACAATTTCATGTTTAACATAAGGAACTATAGCAAGTTCATCTCCATAAGAATAATTCATATTGGCATCTTGGCCACAAGCATCATCAAAAAGGGCTATTTCAAGAGAATCAACGGGATCATAACAATCATCATAGCAATCATCCTCCGGCAAGCACGAAGGGAAATTAAACAATGTATGAGTTGAAGAGTTAATCTCATTAGAAGGTGGGCACGGGTAGCTAATCCGCTCTTCCTCCTTTTGTTCTTCGCTCTCTTCCTCATCTTTTTCATCCAATGAGCTCACAGTTTCATCAACTTCTTCCTCCATAGATTCCTACAAAATATTAGTCTCTTCTTGGCAGCGGAGACTTTCTCAATAAGTGCATTAATTTCGTAATTATATTCATAATTCTCATAGCAATATTTCAGGATAGCTAAATTTTCAGGTCTATAAACCGAATCATCAAAATCTTCAAACTCTTTAAACATAGATTCAATTTCATAAGCACCCATAAAAGCAACAATTTCTTCTATTTGTTCCACATCATAGTAATCATATATACCATTAGCATAATAAGCTAAGGTTTTATTATCATTAAATTCGCATAAAAAGGGAAGGTGTGGAGCCTTCATCCTAGAGCAACAAGTATAATCATATCTCAACCATAGTTGCCTAGCATACCAATTCAATATATGAATTTGATCCCATAATAGTTTCCCGTTTTGTGTCAAGCGGTAATCCCTAAAGTATTCGCGTTGATCCAACGTTACTTCCATTACATAATTGAATGATGTTTTCTCAGGATTATTAAAGTAGTACATAATATTTTTCACATAACCAGCATCGAGGGTTTTAGGAGGTTCCCCATCTCCATGAGTAGCAAGTACACCTAATTTTTTTGGTATTTCGTGTTCCATATCCATAACTAAAGATAAAGAACAACAAATAAAAATTACTTAGTGATAAAGCAAACAAGCACACACGAGAATATTCACCTCACGCTATTGCTCCCCGGCAACGGCGCCAGAAAAAGGTCTTGATAACCCACAAGTATAGGGGATCGCAACAATTTTCGATAAGTAAGAGTGTCGAACCCAACGAGGAGCTAAAGGTAGAACAAATATTCCCTCAAGTTCTATCGACCACCGATACAACTCTACGCACGCTTGACGTTCGCTTTACCTAGAACAAGTATGAAACTAGAAGTACTTTGTAGGTGTTGTTGGATAGGTTTGCAAGATAATAAAGAGTACGTAAATAAAAAGTAGGGGCTGTTTAGATAAAGAAACAATAAATTAAATATAGAGAGTGTGGAAAATTGGTGGTAGGAGTTGCGAAATTGCCCCTAAGCAATTGACTACTTTACTAGACCGATAGCAAGTATTATGTGGGAGAGGCCACTGCTAGCATGTCATCCCTGACTTGGAATTCTATGCACTTATGGTTGGAACTATTAGCAAGCATCCGCAACTACTAACGTTCATTAAGGTAAAACCCAACCATAGCATTAAGATATATTGGTCCCCCTTCAATCCCGTATGCATCAATTTCTATGCTAGGTTGAAGCTTCTGTCACTCTTGCCCTCCAATACATAGTCCTATCAACATACAACTAACCCTAGGGTGTGATCCACGTGCGCAATCATATGATGGGAACCAAAGGACAGCAACATAACCACAAGCGAATTAAATCAATCATAGCAATTCATCAACCACCGATAGGACAATGAAAATCTACTCAGACATCATAGGATGGCAACACATCATTGGCTAATAATATGAAGCATAAAGCACCATGTTCAAGTAGAGGGTACAGCGGGTTGCGGGAGAGTGTACCATTGTAGATAGAGGGGGGAAGGTGATGGAGATGTTGGTGAAGATGGCGGAGGTGTTGGTGTAGATCGCGGTGATGATGATGGCCCCTGATGGCACTCCGGTGCCACCGGAAGCGAGGGGGAGAGAGCCCCCCTCCTTCTTCTTCTTCCTTGACCTCCTCACTAGATGGGAGAAGGATTTCCCGTATGGTCCATGGCCTCCATGGCACGGGAGGGGCGAGAGCCCCTCCGAGATTGGATCTGTCTCTCTGTCTCTCTCTGTTTCTGCGTCCCCAGATTCTTCCATTTCACCGTTTCTTATATTCCCGGAGAACCGTAACTCCGATTGGGCTGAAATTTTAACACGATCTCTATCCGGATATTAGCTTTCTTGCGGCGAAAGAAGGGCACCAACCGCTTTACGGGTGGCCCACGAGGGTCAGGGGCGCGCCCCCTGCCTCGTGGCCACCTCGGGCACCGTCTCGCGTGGATTTTTCTTCCCAAAAATCATATATATTCCAAAAAAAACTCCGTCAATTTTTATCCCGTTTGGACTCCGTTTGATATGGATATTCTGCGAAACAAAAAAACATGCAACGAACAGGAACTGGCACTGGGCACTGGATCAATATGTTAGTCCCAAAAATAGTATAAAAAGTTGCCAAAAGTATATGAAAGTTGAATAATATTGGCATGGAACAATCAAAAATTATAGATACGACGGAGACGTATCAGCCGGCCGCACCTCCCCCCTTGCTCCTTTATATACGGGGGCAGGGGGCACCCTAGAGACACAACAATTGATCGTTTGATCTTTTAGCCGTGTGTAGTGCCCCCTCCACCATAGTCCACCTCGATAATACTGTAGCGGTGCTTAGGCGAAGCCCTGCATCGGTAGAACATCATAATCGTCACCACACCGTCGTGCTGACGAATCTCTCCCTCAACACTCGGCTAGATCGGAGTTCGAGGGACGTCATCGGGCTGAACGTGTGCTGAACTCGGAGGTGCCGTGCGTTCGGTACTTGATCGGTCGGATCGTGAAGACGTACGACTACATCAACCGCGTTGTGCTAACGCTTTCGCTTTCGGTCTACGAGGGTACGTGGACAACACTCTCCCCTCTCGTTGCTATGCATCACCATGATCTTGCGTGTGCGTAGGAATTTTTTTGAAATTACTACGTTCCCCAACAGTGGCATCCGAGCCTGGTTTTATGCGTAGATCTCATATGCACAAGTAGAACACAAGTGAGTTGTGGACGATATAAGTCATATTGCTCACCAGCATTTCATACTTTGGTTCGGCGGTATTTTTGGATGAAGCGGTCCGGACCGACATTACGCATACGCTTACGCGAGACTGATTCTACCGACGTGCTTTGCACACAGGTGGCTGGCGGGTGTCAGTTTCTCCAACTTTAGTTGAACCGAGTGTGGCTACGCCCGGTCCTTGCGAAGGTTAAAACAGCACCAACTTGATAAACTATCGTTGTGGTTTTGATGCGTAGGTAAGAACAGTTCTTGCTAAGCCCAGTAGCAGCCACGTAAAACTTGCAACAACAAAGTAGAGGACGTCTAACTTGTTTTTGCAGGGCATGTTGTGATGTGATATGGTCAAGACATGATGCTAAATTTTATTGTATGAGATGATCATGTTTTGTAACCGAGTTATCGGCAACTGGCAGGAGCCATATGGTTGTCTCTTTATTGTATGCAATGCAATCGCCCTGTAATGCTTTACTTTATCACTAAGCGGTAGCGATAGTCGTAGAAGCATAAGATTGGCGAGACAACAACGATGCTACGATGGAGATCAAGGTGTCGCGACGGTGACGATGGTGATCATGACGGTGCGAGATGGAGATCACGAGCACAAGATGATGATGGACATATCATATCACTTATATTGATTGCATGTGATGTTTATCTTTTATGCATCTTATCTTGCTTTGATTGATGGTAGCATTATAAGATGATCTCTCACTAAATTTCAAGATAAAAGTGTTCTCCCTGAGTATGCATAGTTGCCAAAGTTCGTCGTGCCCAGACACCACGTGATGATCGGGTGTGATAAGCTATACGTCCATCTACAACGGGTGCAAGCCAGTTTTGCACACGCAGAATACTCAGGTTAAACTTGACGAGCCTAGCATATGCAGATATGGCCTCGGAACACTGAGACCGAAAGATCGAGCGTGAATCATATAGTAGATATGATCAACATAGTGATGTTCACCATTGAAAGCTACTCCATTTCATGTGATGATCGGTTATAGTTTAGTTGATTTGGATCACGTGATCACTTAGAGGATTAGAGGGATGTCTATCTTAGTGGGAGTTCTTAAGTAATATGATTAATTGAACTTAAATTTATCATGAACTTAGTACCTGATAGTATCTTGCTTGTCTATGTTGATTGTAGATAGATGGCCCATGTTGTTGTTCCATTGAATTTTAATGCGTTCCTTGAGAAAGCAAAGTTGAAAGATGATGGTAGCAATTACACGGACTGGGTCCATAAGTTGAGGATTATCCTCATTGCTGCAGAGAAGAGTTACGTCCTGGAAGCACCGCTAGGTATACCACCTGCGCCAGCAACTGCAGATATTGTGAATGCCTGGCAGTCACGTGTTGACGACTACTTGATAGTTTAGTGTGCCATGCTTTACGGCTTAGAACCGGGACTTCAACGGCGTTTTGAACATCATAGAGCATATGAGATGTTTCAGGAATTGAAGTTAATATTTCAAAAGAATGCCCGAATTGAGAGATATGAAGTCTTCAATAAGTTCTACAGCTGCAAGATGGAGGAGAATAGTTCTGTTAGTGAGCATATACTCAAGATGTCTGGGTACTGCAATCACTTGATTCAACTGGGAGTTAATCTTCTGGATGATAGCGTCATTGACATAATTCTTCAAGCTACAAGAGCTTCGTGATGAACTATAACATGCAAGGGATGGATAAGACGATTCCCGAGCTCTTCGCAATGCTAAAGGCTGCAGAGGTAGAAATCAAGAAGGAGCGTCAAGTGTTGATGGTCAATAAGACCACCAGTTTGAAGAAAAAGGGCAAAGGGAAGAAGAAGGGGAACTTCAAGAAAAACAGCAAGCAAGTTGCTGCTCAAGAGAAGAAACCCAAGTCTGGACCTAAGCCTGAGACTGGGTGCTTCTACTGCAAGTAGACTGGTCACTAGAAGCGGAGCTGCCCCAAGTATTTGCCGGATAAGAAGGATGGCAAGGTGAACAAAGGTATATGTGATATACATGTTATTGATATTTACCTTACTAGAGCTCGCAGTAGCACCTGGGTATTTGATACTGGTTCTGTTGCTAATATTTGCAACTCGAAACAGGGACTACGGATTAAGAGAACACTGGTCAAGGACGAGGTGACGATGCGTGTGGGAAACGGTTCCAAAGTCGATGTGATCGCCGTCGACACGCTACCTCTACATCTACCTTCGGGATTAGTATTAGACCTAAATAATTGTTATTTGGTGCCAGCATTGAGCATGAACATTATATCTGGATCTTGTTTGATGTGAGACGGTTATTCATTTAAATCAGAGAATAATGGTTGTTCTATTTATATGAGTAATATCTTTTATGGTCATGCACCCTTAAAGAGTGGTCTATTTTTGATGAATCTCGATAGTAGTGATACAAATATACATAATGTTGAAGCCAAAAGATGCAGAGTTGATAATAATAGTGCAACTTATTTGTGGCACTGCCGTTTAGGTCATATCGGTGTAAAGCGCATGAAGAAACTTCATACTGATGGACTTTTGGAACCACTTGATTATGAATCACTTGGTACTTGCGAACCGTGCCTCATGGGCAAGATGACTAAAACGTCGTTCTCCGGAACTATGGAGAGAGCAAAAGATTTTTTGGAAATCATACATACAGATGTATGTGGTCCGATGAATATTGAAGCTCATGGCGGATATCGTTATTTTCTCACCTTCACAGATGATTTGAGCAGATATGGGTATATCTACTTAATGAAACATAAGTCTGAAACATTTGAAAAGTTCAAAGAATTTCAGAGTGAAGTTGAAAATCATTGTAACAAGAAAATAAAGTTTCTACGATCAGATCGTGGAGGAGAATATTTGAGTTACGAGTTTGGTCTACATTTGAAACAATGCGGAATAGTTTCGCAACTCACACCACCCCGAACACCACAGCGTAATGGTGTGTCCGAACGTCGTAATCGTACTTTAGTAGATATGGTGCGATCTATGATGTCTCTTACTGATTTACCGCTATCGTTTTGGGGTTATGCTTTAGAGACGGCTGCATTCACGTTAAATAGGGCACCATCGAAATCCGTTGAGACGACGCCTTATGAACTGTGGTTTGGCAAGAAACCAAAGTTGTCGTTTCTTAAAGTTTGGGGCTGCGATGCTTATGTGAAAAAGCTTCAACCTGATAAGCTCGAACCCAAATCAGAGAAATGTGTCTTCGTAGGATACCCAAAGGAGACTGTTAGGGACACCTTCTATCACAGATCCGAAGGCAAGACATTCGTTGCTAAGAATGGATCCTTTCTAGAGAAGGAGTTTCTCTCGAAAGAAGTGAGTGGGAGGAAAGTAGAACTTGATGAGGTAACTATACCTGCTCCCTTATTGGAAAGTAGTTCATCACAGAAACCGGTTCCTGTGACGCCTACACTAATTAGTGAGGAAGTTAATGATGATGATCATGGAACTTCAGATCAAGTTGTTACTGAACCTCGCAGGTCAACCAGAGTAAGATCCGCACTAGAGTGGTACGGTAATCCTGTTCTGGAGGTTATGTTACTAGACCATGACGAACCTACAAACTATGAAGAAGCAATGGTGAGCCCAGATTCCGCAAATGGCTTGAGGCCATGAAATCTGAGATGGGATCCATGTATGAGAACAAAGTGTTGACTTTGGTTGACTTGCCCAATGATCGGCAAGCCATTGAGAATAAATGGATCTTCAAGAAGAAGACTGACGCTGACGGTAATGTTACTGTCTATAAAGTTCGACTTGTTGCAAAAGGTTTTCGACAAGTTCAAGGGATTGACAACGATGAGACTTTCTCACCCGTAGCGATGCTTAAGTCTGTCCGAATCATGTTATCAATTGCCGCATTTTATGATTATGAAATTTGGAAAATGGATGTCAAAACTGCATTCCTTAATGGATTTCTGGAAGAAGAGTTGTATATGATGCAACCAGAAGGTTTTGTCAATCCAAAGGGAGCTAACAAAGTGTGCAAGCTCCAGTGATCCATTTATGGACTAGTGCAAGCCTCTCGGAGTTGGAATAAATTTTTTGATAGTGTGATCAAAGCATTTGGTTTTATATAGACTTTTGGAGAAGCCTGTATTTACAAGAAAGTGAGTGGGAGTTCTATAGCATTTCTGATATTATATGTGGATGACATATTGTTGATTGGAAATGATATAGAATTTCTGGATAGCATAAAGGGATACTTGAATAAGAGTTTTTCAATGAAAGACCTCGGTGAAGCTGCTTATATATTGGGCATCAAGATCTATAGAGATAGATCAAGACGCTTAATTGGACTTTCACAAAGCACATACCTTGACAAAGTTTTGAAGAAGTTCAAAATGGATCAAGCAAAGAAAGGGTTCTTGCCTGTGTTACAAGGTGTGAAGTTGAGTAAGACTCAATGCCCGACCACTGCAGAAGATAGAGAGAAGATGAAAGATGTTCCCTATGCTTCAGCCATAGGCTCTATCATGTATGCAATGCTGTGTACCAGACCTGATGTGTTCCTTGCTATAAGTTTAGCAGGGAGGTACCAAAGTAATCCAGGAGTGGATCACTGGACGGCGGTCAAGAACATCCTGAAATACCTGAAAAGGACTAATGATATGTTTCTCGTTTATGGAGGTGACAAAGAGCTAATCGTAAATGGTTACGTCGATGCAAGCTTTGACACCGATCCGGATGATTCTAAATCGCAAACCGGATACGTGTTTACATTGAACGGTGGAGCTGTCAGTTGGTGCAGTTCTAAACAAAGCGTCATGGCGGGATCTACGTGTGAAGCGGAGTACATAGCTGCTTCGGAAGCAGCAAATGAAGGAGTCTGGATGAATGAGTTCATATCCGATCTAGGTGTCATACCTAGTGCATCGGGTCCAATGAAAATCTTTTTTGACAATACTGGTGCAATTGCCTTGGCGAAGGAATCCAGATTTCACAAGAGATCCAAGCACATCAAGAGACGCTTCAATTCCATGCGGGATCTAGTCCAGGTGGGAGACATAGAAATTTGCAAGATACACACGGATCTGAATGTTGCAGACCCGTTGACTAAGCCTCTTCCACGAGCAAAACATGATCAACACCAAGGCTCCATGGGTGTTAGAATCATTACTATATTACTGTGTAATCTAGATTATTGACTCTAGTGCAAGTGGGAGACTGAAGGAAATATGCCCTAGAGGCAGTAATAAAGTTATTATTTATTTCCTTATATCATGGTAAATGTTTATTATTCATGCTAGAATTGTATTAACCGGAAACATAATACTTGTGTGAATACATAGACAAACAGAGTGTCACTAGTATGCCTCTACTTGACTAGCTTGTTGATCAAAGATGGTTATGTTTCCTAGCCATTGACATGAGTTGTCATTTGATTAACGGGATCACATCATTAGGAGAATGATGTGATTGACTTAACCCATTCCGTTAGCTTAGCACTCGATCGTTTAGTATGTTGCTATTGCTTTCTTCATGACTTATACATGTTCCTATAACTATGAGATTATGCAACTCTGATAACCCACAAGTATAGGGGATCGCAACAGCTTTCGAGGGTAGAGTATTCAACCCAAATTTATTGATTCGACACAAGGGGAGCCAAAGAATATTCTCAAGTATTAGCAGCTGAGTTGTCAATTCAACCACACCTGGAAACTTAGTATCTGCAGCAAAGTGTTTAGTAGCAAAGTAATATGATAGTGATGGTAACGGTAACAAAAGAATAATGAAAGCAAAGTAATATTTTTGGTATTATGTAGTGGTTGTAACAATAGCAACGGTAAATAAGCGTAAACCAGTATATGGAAAGCTCGTAGGCATTGGATCAATGATGGATAATTATGCCGGATGTGGTTGATCATGTAACAGTCATAACATAGGGTGACACAGAACTAGCTCCAATTCATCAATGTAATGTAGGCATGTATTCCGAATATAGTCATACGTGCTTATGGAAAAGAACTTGCATGACATCTTTTGTCCTACCCTCCTGTGGCAGCGGAGTCCTAATGGAAACTAAGGGATATTAAGGCCTCCTTTTAATAGAGAACCGGAACAAAGCATTAGCACATAGTGAATACATGAACTCCTCAAACTACGGTCATCACCGGTAAGTATCCCGATTATTGTCACTTCGGGGTTAACGGATCATAACACATAATAGGTGACTATAGACTTGCAAGATAGGATCAAGAACTCTCATATATTGATGAAAACATAATAGGTTCAGATTTGAAATCATGGCACTCGGGCCCTAGTGACAAGCATTAAGCATAGCAAAGTCATAGCAACATCAATCTCAGAACATAGTGGATACTAGGGATCAAACCCTAACAAAACTAACTCGATTACATGATAAATCTCATCCAACCCATCACCGTCCAGCAAGCCTACGATGGAATTACTCATGCATGGCAGTGAGCATCATGAAATTGGTGATGGAGGATGGTTGATGATGACGACGGCGACGAATCCCCCTCTCCGAAGCCCCGAACGGACTCCAGATCAGCCCTCCCAAGAGGTTTTAGGGCTTGGCGGCAGCTCCGTATCGTAAAACACGATGATTTCTTCCCTCCTATTTTTCTCCCCGAAAGCAGTTATATAGAGTTGGAGTTGGAATCGGGAGGTCTCCAGGGGGCCCACGATGTAGGGGCGCGCTCTAGGGGGGCGCGCCCCCCACCCTCGTGGCAAGGGTGTGGCCCCCCTGGTCTTCATCTTTGGCGAGGATTTTTTACTATTTATTGTAAGATATTCCGTGGAGTTTCAGGTCATTCCGAGAACTTTTGTTTTCTGCACATAAAACAACATCATGGCAATTCTGCTGAAAACAACGTCAGTCTGGGTTAGTTCCATTCAAATCATACAAGTTAGAGTCCAAAACAAGGGCAAAAGTGTTTGGAAAAGTAGATACGACGGAGACGTATCAACTCCCCCAAGCTTAAACCCTTGCTTGTCCTCAATCAATTCAGTTGACAAACTGAAAGAAATAAAGAAAAACTTTTACAAACTCTGTTTGCTCTTGTTGTTATAAATATGTCACGCTAGCATTCAAGTTTTCAGCAAAGATTATAACTAACCATATTTGCAATAATTCTCAGGTCTCATGATTACCCATATCAATAGCATAATCAACTAGCAAGCCATAATAATAAATCTCGGATGACAACACTTTCTCGAAGCAATCATAAGATGATATAACAAGATGGTATCTCACTAGCCCTTTCTGAGACCGCAAAACATAAACGCAGAGCACCTTTAAAGATCAAGGACAGACTAGACATTGTAATTCATGGTAAAAGAGATCCAATCATAGTCACACCTAATATAAATTAACAGTAATGAATGCAAATGACAATGGTGCTCTCCAACTGGTGCTTTGTAATAAGAGGGTGATGACTCAACATAAAAGTAAATAGATAGGCCCTTCGCAGAGGGAAGCAGGGATTTGTAGAGGTGCCAGAGCTTGGTTTTGAAATAGAGGTGAATAACATTTTGAGCGGCATACTTTCATTGTCAACATAACAACCAAGAGATGGCGATATCTTCCATGCTACACACATTATAGGCGTTTCCCAAACAGAATGGTAAAGTTTATACTCCCCCTCCACCAACAAACATCAATCCATGGCTTGCTCAAAACAACAAGTGCCTCCAACATACATCAGGTCCCAGGGGGAGTTTTGTTTGCAATTATTTTGATTTAGTTTGCATAAAGCATGGGACTGGGCATCCCGGTGACCAGCCATTTATCTCGTGAGTGAGGAGCGGAGTCCACTCCTCTTGAGAATAACCCACCTAACATGGAAGATACATGCAGCCCTAGTTGATACATGAGCTATTCGAGCATACAAAACAGGATGATTATTTGAAGGTCTAGAGTTTGGCACATACAAATTTACTTAGAACGGCGGGTAGATACCGCATATAGGAAGGTATAGTGGACTCATGTGGAATAACTTTGGGGTTGAAGGAGTTTGGATGCACAAGCAGTATTCCCGCTTAGTACAGATGAAGGCTAGCAAAAGACCGAGAAGCGACCAACTAGAGAGCGACAACAGCCATGTACATGCATTAAAATTAATAAACGTTGGATGCAAGCATGAGTAGGATATAATCCACCATGAATATAAATATCGTGAAGGCTATGTTGATTTGTTTCAACTACATGCGTGAACATGTGCCAAGTCAAGTCACTTAAATCATTCAGAGGAGGATACCACCCTATCATACCACATCATAACCATTTTAATAGCATGTTGGCACGCAAGGTAAACCATTATAACTCATAGCTAATCAAGCATGGCACAAGCAACTATGATCTCTAATTGTCATTGCAAACATGTTTATTCATAACAAGCTGAATGAAGAACGATGAACTCATCATATTTACAAAAACAAAAGAGGTCGAGTTCATACCAGCTTTTCTCATCTCAGTCAGTCCATCATATATCATCATAATTTCCTTTCACTTGCACGACCGAACGATGTGAATAATAATAAGAGTGCAAGTGCATTGGACTAAGCTGGAATCTGCGAGCATTTAATAGATAGGAGAAGACAAGGCAATATGGGCTCTTTTGTCAGATAAACAATAATGCATATAAGAGCCATTTCAACAATTTAATCATGGTCTTCTCCTACTGACCCCCAAAGAAAAGAAAAGAAATAAAACTATTTACACGGGAAAGCTCCCAACAAGCAAAAGAAGAACATGAAATATTTTTGGGTTTTCTTTTTAATTACTACTACAAGCATGGAAATTAAACTGATTAAAAGCTACAACTATTTTTTGGGGTTTTTCTTAAGGTTTATTAAACATACAAGAAGAAAGCATAAAAGGAAATAAACTAGCATGGATGATACAATGAAAAAGTATGAGCACCGACATCTAGCAATGAATGTGTGTGAACATAAATGTAACGTCGGTGAGAAATACGTACTCCCGAAAGCTTAGGCTTTTGGCCTAAGTTGGTTTATGGCCACGGCTGGCCTGGCTGATATCCATAATAATAGTTGGGGTCGTACTGCGATGAGGAAGAAGAAAAGGATGGGTGCAGGAATAAGTGGAGGAGGGCCACCATGGGCCCACGAGGCAGGGGGGCGCGCCCTAGGGGGGTGGGCGCGCCCTCCACCCTCATGACAAGGTGGTTGGCCCCCCTAGTGTGTTCTTTGTTCCATAAATCCTCAAATATTCTATAAAAAATCATATTTAATTTTCAGGGCATTTGGAGAACTTTTATTTTCGAGGTATTTTTATATTGCACGGATAATCAGATAACAGATAAAAAATTATTTATTTTTATTTTATTTAAACTAAATAACAGAAAGTATAGAGAGGGTACAGAAGGTTGTGCTTCTAGTTTCATCCATCTCATGCTCATCAAAAGGAATCCACTAACAAGGTTGATCAAGTCTTGTTAACAAACTCATTCCGATTAACATGAAACCGGAGAAATTTCGAATAACACTAGGTTACCTCGACAGGGATATGCACATCCCCAATAATAAGTATATCATATTTCTTCTTGACAGTAGGAAGAGGAAATTCAAAACCTCCAAATATAATCGATGGAATTTTTCCGATAGAATTGATACTATGAACTTGAGGTTGTTTCCTCGGAAAGTGTACCGTATGCTCATTACCATTAACATGAAAAGTGACATTGCCTTTGTTGCAATCAATAACAGCCCCTGCAGTATTAAGAAAAGGTCTTCCAAGAATAATAGACATACTATCGTCCTCGGGAATATCAAGAATAACAAAGTCCGTTAAAATAGTAACGTTTGCAACCACAACAGGCACGTCCCCACAAATACCGACAGGTATAGCAGTTGATTTGTTAGGCATTTGCAAATATATTTCAGTAGGTGTCAACTTATTCAAGTCAAGTCTACGATATAAAGAGAGCGGCATAACACTAACACCGGCTCCAAGATCACATAAAGCAGTTGTAACATAATTTCTTTTAATGGAGCATGGTATAGTAGGTACTCCTGGATCTCCAAGTTTCTTTGGTATTCCACCCTTAAAATTATAATTAGCAAGCATGGTGGAAATTTCAGCTTCTGGTATCTTTCTTTTATTTGTAATAATATCTTTCATGTACTTAGCATAAGGATTGGTTTTGAGCATATCAGTCAATCGCATACGCAAAAAGATAGGTCTAATCATTTCAGCAAAGCGCTCAAAATCCTCATCATCCTTTTTCTTGGATGGTTTGGGAGGAAAAGGCATGGGTTTCTGAACCCAAGGCTCTCTTTCTTTACCAGGTTTCCTAGCAACAAAGTCTTTCTTATCATAACGTTGATTCTTTGATTGTGGGTTATCAAGATCAACAGCAGGTTCAATTTCTACATCATCATCATTACTAGGTTGAGCATCATTATGAACATCATTTTCATTAGGTTCATGTTCATTGCCAGATTGTGTTTCAGCATCAGAAATAGAAATATCATTTGGATTATCAGGTGGTTCAGCAATAGGTTCACTAGAAGTTTGCACAGTTCTATCATTTTTCTTTTTCTTCCTTTTAGAAGAACTAGGTGCATAAATATTATTTCTTTGAGAATCTTGCTCAGTTCTCTTAGGGTGGCCTTCAGGATACAAAGGTTCATGAGTCATTCTACCAGTTCTAGTAGCCACTTTAACAGCATAATCATTTTTCTTACTATTCATCTCATTGAGCAATTCCTTTTGAGCTTTAAGTACTTGTTCTACTTGAGTGGTAACCATAGAAGCATGTTTGCTAACAAGTTTAAGTTCACCTCTAATATTAGCCATATAATCACCCAAGTATTTAATCATATCAGCATCTTGTTTTAATTGTCTACCAAAATAAGCATTGAAGTCTTCTTGCTTAAACATAAAATTATCAAACTCATCCAAGAATTGACTAGCAATTTTAGGAGGAGGGATTTCAGCTTTATCATATCTATAGAGAGAATTTACCTTTACTACTTGTGTCAGGTTATCGAGGTCTGGAGGTTCTTCAATAAATAAAAGATTAAGATCATATGTTTCTTCAATAGGCGGTAAATTAAGACCATGTATTTCTTCAATAGGAGGTAAATTCTTAACATCTTCAACTTTAATTCCTTTTTCTTTCATAGATTTATTTGCCTCTTTCATATCTTCGGGACTGAGAAATAGAACACCTCTCTTCTTCGGAGTTGGTTTAGGAATAGGATCATTAATTGGAGCAGGAGCTGGCTCAGGAGCTGGCTCAGGAGGTGCCCAATTATTTTCATTTGTCAACATATTATTCAATAAGATTTCAGCTTCATCCGGTGTTCTTTCCCTGAAAAGAGAACGAGCACAACTATCCAGGTAATCTCTGGAAGCATCGGTTAGTCCATTATAAAAGATATCAAGTATTTCATTTTTCTTAAGAGGATGATCAGGCAAAGCATTAAGTAACTTGAGAACCCTCCCCCAAGCTTGTGGGAGACTCTCTTCTTTAATTTGCATAGAGTTGTATATTTCCTTTAAAGCAGCTTGTTTCTTATGAGCATGAAAATATTTAGCGGAGAAGTAGTAAATCAGGATCAAGAGAATTAAACCATATCTTAGCATCACCCTTTAATGAGAACGAAAATATTTTAAGGATATAAAAGTAGCGAGATCTCTCATCATTAGTGAACAGGGTAGCTATATCATTTAATTTAGTAAGATGTGCCACAACAGTTTCAGATTCATAGCCATGAAAAGGATCAGATTCAACCAAAGTAATTATATCAGGATCAACAGAGAATTCATAATCCTTATTAGTAACACAGATAGGTGAAGTAGCAAATGCAGGGTCAGGTCTCATCCTAGCATTTAGAGATTGCTTACTCCATTTAGCTAATAACCTTTTGAGTTCATATCTATCTTTGCAAGCTAAAATAGCTAAAGAAGCTTCTTGATCAAATAAATAACCCTCAGGAATAACAAGTGATTCTTCATCATCAGTTTCATCTTCATAATCAGATTCAATATTTTCAATCTCTCTAGCCCTAGCAATTCGTTCCTCGAGAAAATCACTAAGTGGCACGGTAGCATCAAGCATAGAAGTAGTTTCATCATAAGTATCATGTATAGCAGAAGTATCATCATCAATAACATGCGACATATCAGAACGAATAGCAGAAGCAGGTTTAGGTGTCGCAAGCTTACTCATAACAGAAGGTGAATCAAGTGCAGAGCTAGATGGCAGTTCCTTACCTCCCATCGTAGTTGAGGGATAAATTGTTGTCTTTGTGTCTTTCAAATTCTTCATAGTGTCCAGCAGATATAAATCCCAAGTGACTCAAATAATAGAGATATGCTCCCCGGCAACGGCGCCAGAAATTAGTCTTGATAACCCACAAGTATAGGGGATCGCAGAAGCTTTCGAGGGTAGAGTATTCAACCCAAATTTATTGATTCAACACAAGGGGAGCCAAAGAATATTCTCAAGTATTAGCAGCTGAGTTGTCAATTCAACCACACCTGGAAACTTAGTATCTATAGCAAAGTGTTTAGTAGCAAAGTAATATGATAGTGATGGTAACGGTAAGAAAAGAGTAATGAAAGCAAAGTAATATTTTTGGTATTATGTAGTGGTTGTAACAATAGCAACGGGAAAGTAAATAAGCGTAAACCAGTATATGGAAAGCTCATAGGCATTGGATCAATGATGGATAATTATGCCGGATGTGGTTGATCATGTAATAGTCATAACATAGGGTGACACAGAACTAGCTCCAATTCGTCAATGTAATGTAGGCATGTATTCCGAATATAGTCATACGTGCTTATGGAAAAGAACTTGCATGACATCTTTTGTCCTACCCTCCCGTGGCAGCGGGGTCCTAATGGAAACTAAGGGATATTAAGGCCTCCTTTTAATAGAGAACCGAAACAAAGCATTAGCACATAATGAATACATGAACTCCTCAAACTACGGTCATCACCGGTAAGTATCCCGATTATTGTCACTTCGGGGTTAGCGGATCATAACACATAATAGGTGACTATAGACTTGCAAGATAGGATCAAGAACTCTCATATATTGATGAAAACATAATAGGTTCAGATCTGAATCATGGCACTCGGGCCCTAGTGACAAGCATTAAGCATAGCAAAGTCATAGCAACATCAATCTTAGAACATAGTGGATACTAGGGATCAAACCCTAACAAAACTAACTTGATTACATGATAAATCTCATCCAACCCATCACCGTCCAGCAAGCCTACGGTGGAATTACTCACGCACGGCGGTGAGCATCATGAAATTGGTGATGGAGGATGGTTGATGATGACGACGACGATGAATCCCCCTCTTCGGAGCCCCGAACGGACTCCAGATCGGCCCTCCCAAGAGGTTTTAGGGCTTGGCGGCGGCTCCGTATCGTAAAACGCGATGATTTCTTCTCTCCTATTTTTTTTCTCCCCGAAAGCAGTTATATAGAGTTGGGGCCCTCGTGGCAAGGGTGTGGGCCCCCTGGTCTTCATCTTTAGCGAGGATTTTTTATTATTGATTGTAAGATATTCCGTGGAGTTTCAGGTCATTCCGAGAACTTTTGTTTTCTGCACATAAAACAACATCATGGCAATTCTGCTGAAAACAGCGTCAGTCCAGGTTAGTTCCATTCAAATCATACAAGTTAGAGTCCAAAACAAGGGCAAAAGTGTTTGGAAAAGTAGATACGACGGAGACGTATCGAACTCCCGTTTACCGGAGGAACACTTTGTGTGCTACCAAACATCACAACGTAACTGGGTGATTATAAAGGTGCTCTACAGGTGTCTCCGAAGGTACTTGTTGGGTTGGCGTATTTCGATATTATGATTTGTCACTCCGATTGTCGGAGCGGTATCTCTGGGCCCACTCGGTAATGCACATCACTTAAGCCTTGCAAGCATTGCAACTAATGAGTTAGTTGCGGGATGATTTATTACGGAACGAGTAAAGAGACTTGCCGGTAACGAGATTGAACTAGGTATTGAGATACCGACGATCGAATCTCGGGCAAGTAACATACTGATGACAAAGGGAACAACGTATGTTGTTATGCGGTCTGACCGAAAAGACCTTTGTAGAATATGTGGGAGCCAATATGAGCATCCAGGTTCCTCTATTGGTTATTGACCGGAGACGTGTCTCGGTCATGTCTACATAGTTCTCGAACCCGTAGGGTCCGCACGCTTAAAGTTTCGATGACGGTTATATTATGAGTTTATGAGTTTTGATGTACCGAAGGTTGTTCGGAGTCCCGGATGTGATCACGGACATGACGAGGAGTCTCGGAATGGTCGAGAAATGAAGATTGATATATTGGAAGCCTATATTTGGATATCGGAAGTGTTCCGGGTGAAATCGGGATTTTACCGGAGTACCGAGGGTTTACCGGAACCCCCCGGTGGCTTATTGGGCCATAGTGGGCCTTTGTGGAGAAGAGGAGAGGCGGCCAGGGCAGGGCCGCGCGCCCCTTCCCCCTAATCTGAATAGGACAAGGAGAGGGGGGCGCCCCCCTTTTCCTTCCTCTCTCCCTCCTCTTTCCCCCTCCACTCCTAATCCAACAAGGAAAAGGGAGGGAGTCCTACTCCCGGTGGGAGTAGGACTCCTCCTGGCGCGCCTCCTCCTGGCCGGCCGCACCTCCCTCCTGGAGATACAACAATTGATTGTTTGATTTTTTAGCCGTGTGCGGTGCCCCCTCCACCATAGTCCACCTAAATAATACTGTAGCGGTGCTTAGGCGAAGCCCTGCATCGGTAGAACATCATCATCGTCACCACGCCGTCGTGCTGATGAAACTCTCCCTCAACACTCGGCTGGATCGAAGTTCGAGGGACGTCATCGGGCTGAACGTGTGCTGAACTCGGAGGTGTCGTGCGTTCGGTACTTGATTGGTCGGATCGTGAAGACGTACGACTACATCAACCGCGTTGTGCTAACGCTTCCACTTTCGGTCTACGAGGGTATGTGGACAACACTCTCCCCTCTCGTTGCTATACATCACCATGATCTTGCGTGTGCGTAGGAATTTTTTTGAAATTACTACGTTCCCAACAATGAGTAGCTCCACGCCGACACGGCGGGGAGCACGATGACACGGGCATCGCCGCATTCAGTGCCTGTGACCATGCCATCCGCCATTGACACGTGCGTAGTCACGCCATGCACACAAAGAAAAAAGTTGGTTGCGCGGATGTCGACGAGGTTGCAGCTAGCACGTCTGCGCCAACCGCCATAATCGAGGAGAAGTAGAACACGGAAGACCCCCGCTGTTTGTATCCCATGAAGGCCGCCGCCGGTGCCCTAGCTGATTCTCCTTTATCTTAGACTATCCTGGGCACCCGCCTGAGCTCCACGGAAGCAACGTCTTTGCTACTTCGATGAGCGGCACATTCGGACATATAAAAGATACGGGAGAAGAATATGCCTCTGGGGCTCCTAACAGTCTGGTTAGCGGGCTGTCGGACATGGGAAGAGACAAAGGGATACGCCACAAGCAGTCTACAGTGTATACGTGTTGTGGGGGTGAAGCTCCACGCGACCGTATATGCACATAGTTTTAGCTTTTTAGATGAAAATATGTCCAAACTGTAACCGTTTTCGTCCGGTTTATATGAAATCCACCTTGTTTGTACGAGTTTCATCCGTTTTGCTGAAAAAGAGTTTAAAATGTATGTGGCTATGATTGGATGATGTCCTTCCGCATACATGTCTACGGACTGATTCATCCCGGTTTGTGAACACAAGAGGAAATATGCGGATTGCCGTTGGAGATGCCCTAATATCGGAGGAACGGTAGCTAGGGGCCGACTTTCAGGGAATGATTCGTTCGCTAGTGGAGGCTCCCTCGTGTTTCGGCCGCTCGCTTCGGTGAGGGTGCCCTCCATTGATTCGTTCGCTAGACGCGGCCTCTCTAGTTGACCCTGAGGCCTTAACTTTTCTTTTGCGAAAACATGCCATCAACAAAGGAAGAAACTCTAATTGTCATGATGTGAATTATGAAAAATGCCATGCTACTTTATAAAATTGTCGTTTCTCTAATTTATAAATCTACAATGAGTATGATAAAAAAAGTTCATGTGAGCCACAAGAATAAAATTGACACGCTAAATCTTAAAAACTGCCATCCTCTAGATAAAACAAATGTTTTAACTTGATAAGCCCCAAAATTAGATTATATAGTTTTATTTCCCAAAAACAAAAAAAATCACACAGGAATTGCCATGCCATTAATAATAAAATGGCATCCTCTTAATAACAAAAATGACATCCTCTCAATAATAAAAATGACATCCCGTTAAAAATAAAATTGCCATCCGCTTAAAATAATAAACAATGCCAAACTCTCAATAATAGAAATGTCATCCTCTTAGTAATTAAAATGACATCATCTTAATAATAAAAATGTCATATTATTATTAATAATAAATGCCACAAATGATTCTAAACAATGCCACGAATTAAATAATAAACTTTCATGTGAGAAAGCAGAATAACAATTCCAAAAATTGCCATAAGCTTGTAAAAATGGCACATGACCAAAATTTATGAATTTTGATCTTTCAATAAGATGAAAAAAAATCGAGCGAATTTTCAAATGGAAAAACGAATTAAGAACATAAAATTAGATACACTATGTGTGCTCCCTTGCGGATAAGCAGTCGTCCATTTTATTTGCTCTTTGTTTGCCTTGGATTCAAGGCATTGACACCAACTATCTGATAAATCGAGAGAAATTCTACCGACTACTACTGCTCTTTTTTTTAACATAAACTACTGTTTTTCATGAACCCTTGCCTCTGAAGCAAAGAGTCTTTAACTTGACGCACGACACTCCAGCGACCTGTGTCAACGTCGCATCGTGTGTGCAGAGCGATGGAGCGGGTGGGATTGCATTCCTCGTGCTCGTGGTGATTGAGACCCGGTCCAGCACAACTACCTGAGTTAATGTTTGATTTTCCTCAACCAGCGTGATGCTGCTGCTGATGGTGGTGCCACGTGCTATTTAGATCCGCAGCAACGTCCAACCATCAACAGCCTGACGCGTCCACCATGCTTGATAGCTGCCGGCAGTATTCTGCTCCGAGCACCGTAGTCTTTTCTAGAGGAACGCCGCGGATCCGTGCTCTCTTGTGTGTGCTCCTAAAGAAAACGACAGCAACAGTACTCCTTGACTGTCTTTCTTCTGATCTCAGCTGCATGGGCTGGTTTTGACGCTTTGATGGCTCAACTTTCAACTGTTCGGACACCTGCTCCACACGCGACCAGGTCCACAAGATCCTCCACCTTTATAAGCTCACGTGGCTTCAAAATTACACACCCCTTTTCGGAGCAAAATTTCAGGACCATGGTGCACCTGCACCACCCCCCTCCGCTCGATGCAGGCCCGTCCATGTTTTGGTCCACAGTACACCCACAGTAGATGTTCATTTGCTGGTGTGATGCATCAGTCACAGCCAAATATCAAACTGGTCTAAACAATTTTGACTATAAACAGGTTAGCAGAGCAATGGAAAAGGGTGCCTATGAGTGGTTTTGGCTGTGGAAAAAGTGCGGTATTACCCGAAAGAGGAGTTTTTTTCAGGGTAAAAGGGAATTTCTTTACTTAAGGAGGCCGTTCAGCCATACAAAGGTTTACATGTCGCGCAAGCCAGATCCCGATAATACCGCGGTGCGAGGGGTACTGCGACCATAGACGGCAAAAGCATGGCTAACAGTGTTTCCCGTGCAGCCCATATTCTCTCTCATCTTTTCTTTCTTCTGATTTTTGGGAAAATATGAAATAATTCATAGATGTTAGCAACAATATGTAATGCACACTTGTATAAAAACCAACCAGTGATATAACCATTTGTGACCTAGACAAAAAACACAAGATTCAAATGGACAGTGATCGGTTTAAATAGCATGCACATGGTATGAATTTTCCTTTTTTGTACGTGTCACAAGGCCTTATATTTTTGTTGTGAGCATTTGCAAATGCACATTATATACCATCACTTGCATCCATCAATTACTTTGTAATTGTTGAAAGCTCAAAAAAATAGAAGATAGAGGAGAGAGAATATGGGGTGCGCACTTTACCTTATCTTCTCAACGACATCCTTAAGCCACTTTTTGAACTACCAAAATCGCAAAGAAGCCTTCTGTGACCAACATAAGAAAGTACTTTTAAGATGGGTAATAGAGAACCGTCTGGAAAACTAGTATTGTGTACTCTCTCTGGTTGGGTGTACTGGCGTGTAGGTCTTCTTAGGTCCTCAATTTGACTAACAAAATATATGTTATAAGCTGCAAAAATTCGACAATGTCATAAGACAGCTCCCAACAAAGAAGGCCCCTCGACCAGATGGCTTTAATACAAATTTTGTCAAGCATTGTTGGGACATCATTGCTACAGATTTCTATGCACTCATTGTGGATTTTTTTCAAGGAATTGCATAAACTCTTCTTATAGTACATGCATTCCAAAGAAAGATTGTCCGATCTCTACAAATGACTCCAGGCCCATTTCCTTGTTGAACTGTTCTATTAAAATCATCGCTAAACTTCTAGCAAATAGATTGCAAAAAATCATCTTGAAACTAGTTCACACCAATCAATATGGTTTCTGAAAGTTATATCCATCCAAGATTGTTTGGCTTGGGCTTATGAGTTTATCCACCAGTGCCGCTACTCTAGGAAAGAGTTAATTAATTTAAAACTTGACTTTGAAAAGGCCTTTGATCTAATTGAGCATAAAACAATCCTAGAGATTTTAAAATATAGAGGTTTTGGTGACAAATGGCTTGTGTGGAATGACATGATCTTTACATCTGGCCATTCCTCTGTTTTGCTGAATGGTGTTCCTGGAAAGCAATTTCTTTGCAAAAGAGGGGTTAGACAAGGAGACCCTTTATCTCCTTTGATATTTGTGTTAGCTGCTAATTTTTTTTGCAATCCATTTTGAATGAAGCAATGCATGCAAACCTCGTCAAGGCACCTCTTCAGAACCATCCTTGCCATGATTTCCCTAGGATTCAGTATGCTGATGACATTGTGCTCATCATGCCTACGTGTGTGTCTGAGCTCCAACATTTGAAAAATCTCCTCATGCACTTCACTGCCAATACTGGATTGAGAGTAAACTATGACAAATTAGTAATGGTGCCAATCAACTCAAGCCACAACAAAATGCTAGCTCTGTCCACAATTTTGGGATGTACTATTGGCAGTCTCCCATTCACATATTTAGGGCTGCCATTATGCTTGCAAAACACAAATTGGAGGACTTTGTTCTAGTGCTGAAAAAAATTGATAAAAGATTGGTTGTCTGCTAAACCATGATTTCCTATGGAGATAAGTTGACTCTAATCAAATCTGTTTTCACTAGCCTGCCCACATTCTTCATGAGCATTCTAGTTCTGCCAGCAGGAATTCTTGAGAAAATTAACAAATACTTGAGACATTGTTCCTAGAGGAAGTATGGAATGGAGGATAGGGGCACAACTCTCATTGCTTTGGATAAAGTGTGTCTTCCAAAAGATAGTGGAGGCCTGGGAGTTCTTGATCGGGCCATTCACAACAAATGCCTTCTCATGAAACATCTGCACAAATTCTTCCACTCTAATATTCTCCCATGGGTTAAGCTCATATGAGAATCGTATTCCCTGATGGAATTATCACATCTAGGGTTGTGGGATCCTTTTGGTGGAAAAGTATTGCAAAAATGATCCCTGAATTCAAGCAAATGCCTCAAGGCATCATTGAACATGGCAACACTATTTTAATGTGGTAAGATGATTGAGGACATGGAATTTTCAAACTCAGATACCCTGAATTATTTTCTTACTCCGCAAAAGAAAATATGACCATTCAAGAGTTCATACAGAATTCACTCCACTTCAAAGCTTTCACACACCCATGTATGCGCAAGCGTATCAGCAATTCCTGGAAATGCAGATCATTACTAAGACTGTTTAATTGTCCAACAGTAAAGACAAGTGGAAACACCCCTTGGATGATTTTGGTTTTCCCTCCATGAAGATGTATAAAAGACTGACCTCTAGAACACCCGCTAATCCAATCTTCAAACAACTCTATAAAAATGCTTCCATGCTTAGGTTCAAGATTTTCTTCTGGTTGCTTCTGCATGATAGAGTCAACACAAGAAATCTTCTGTGTAGAAAATCTTTTCACCCGCCCTCATACAAATGTGAGCTCTATCAAGATAATGTAGAAGAAACAACTCTTCATCTATTCTGGGACTATGCTTTTGCACTAAGTTGCTGGGACTCAATATTGGGAAATAAGAATAGAGGGTTTTCAGTATATAATGAGATAAAACTGTTGATGCAAACTTTACCAGGACCAGATTGGTACTCACCTTCATTTCAATTGGGCTTGTCTTGCCCATAAATCTGATCCCCATATCAAATGTATACACATATCCTTAGAGTTTCATATGGAAAAGCATAATGTTTCACTTCAAAAAAAGGACACATTTATCAGTCATGCCTCCAAACTGACACACATCATGAGAAACTATAGGGTCATGGCTTACATTTTAGTACCTTGCTTTCCACTTTGCTAGATTTTTTTGTGTGAGCTATCACGTAACTACCAAACTCTGTTTGTATCACTTATTTAGCAGGAATTATCTGGTCTCAGTGTTTTCAATCCATACTTTTGTGACGACTACATTCAGTAGTATTTGTAGCCTCTTCTTCCTATCTGTTAGGAACTGGCTTAGATGAGGACAGTAAAATTGGATATGTTGAACATGCAAGCCACCGATGAGTACATAGAAATCAGAACATGTGCTCTGTACATAGAAATGATAACATGTGCCCTGTAATCAGTGCGATTATGGGTAAAAAAAATCTGGCCTTAACATATCTAGCACGACTACAATTTGCAGGATAAAAGCAGAATTGCTCTATGGTACATGGTACAGCGACGTGCTAAACAAACGGTTTTTAACCCCTTTCCGCGACGGCACTTGGAACCGTCACCAAGTGAGTGTGGGCGATAGGGGGGGTCCTTCCCACATGACCCAGAAATCATCGGGGATAGGCCCTCCTGGACGCAGGCTGGGGCTGTGTGCGATCGGGCGAGACATCGAAACCCAATCATTTCCGTAGGCATGTACATCCCACACGGTGAATCCCGGAAATCATTTCTGTAGGTATGTACATCCCACACGGTGAATCCCAGAAATCATTTCCGTAGGTATGTACATCCCACATGGTGAATCCCAGAAAATCATTTCCGTAGGTATGTACATCCCACACAGTTCTTTGTGTGGAAACGTTTGTGCAAGGTGGCTAACGCAAACAGTTCGCTGCTGGAAGCCGTGTGTGATTGTTAGTTGATCGAACACATCTACTTTCTAGAAACCATGCGGGTTGTTTGAGTTCATCGCCCACGGTGCTGTCTGAGTAACCGTTTGCAATAGAAAACCCCAATAAGCAGGGTAATTAGCCTATTATTGATAATCCATGTACTAATCAAACTGATATTTCTTATAAAACATGCCAGATATTTCATATCTGTATAAAATCAACCAGAATTTCATAATCGAATTACATCAGATAGCTTCGGCACTCAGTTACGCCATTACACAACAGCACCAAGTTTCACATGCAGCATCAAAAACCTTTGGAAAGTAGCATCATACATGGTAAATAGACAAATGAATCTCATCTGGGAAACTGCAGAAGCGGAAGGCAAATATTGAGCCTTCAGTGATGTTGAATGTCCTTGCAACTTTAGGCCAGTGGCTATCGATAATTGCCTGCCCAACCTTCGTCCTCTTCAGCAAGACTTCAATATTGTACCGTGGGTGTTGAATGAATACCTTCCTCGCCTCTTGACCATGCATGTGGTTTGAGAGGTAATCATCGGTGAACTGCTTTGAAAAGTACTGAAAACAAAGCTATGCATAAATCGTTGTTGTAAATTTTAAAATGGTGCAAGGGGTAAAACAAGGTAAAAGAGTTGGTACCATCCTATAGTTCACTGATGTCTTCTTCATTGTGCAAACAAAGATCTTGTTATTCGTCGCAAGTTTCTTCATCCTAACAATCTTTGTGAGTTTCTTGACTTGACTGATATTCATGGACATCTCATTTCCCCATATGAAAAATGGGTCGAACAGTGGGTCTAATCCTCTCACAGCAGGACCTACATGTGCAAGACCAACTTGCAAGAAACCTAAATATTAGAATGATTCCTGCAACTGCACATTAACGTGCTATTAGCCAAAGGACCCTGCTTGAACAAACCTCGATGGTAAACCGCAGTGTCTCCCATTGTTTCCATGCAACACACATAACAAAGATATTGATCAGGTTAACTGAGAGTTTCCATACTATCAGTAGAATATGTATTGAGTACAGCCAAATTGCAGAACTGAACCAAACAGTTAAATGGATAGCAAACCAAATGAACCAAAATAGTTAACTGAGCACGACTTGCAGAGTAGAAACATGTATGAGAAGATAAGACTGTTAACAAAACAAATAATGCTTGAGAACAGTACTACGAAATGTAGCAATTGTTGGACCAAAGTGTTAACTGAACATTACATTTTAGAGGACCAAACTGTTAACTGGACATCAGATTGCATATTAACATTACAGAGGAAAAATCACTAGAAGGCACTGGCGGTGGCCTCGAGTAAGCATCATGAACTGTATTTTAAAGTAGACAACCGCGTGGCGGTATCTGCTACCTCTTGAGCAGTGCGTTGGTTTTCCCTTGAAGATGAAAGGGTGATGCAGCAAAGTAGCGTAAGTATTTTCCTCGGTTTTTGAGAACCAAGGTATCAATCCAGTATGAGGCCACACGCAAGTCGCTCATACCTACACAAACAAATAAGAACATCGCAACCAATGCGATAAAGGGGTTGTCAATCCCTTCATGGTCACTTACGAGAGTGAGATCTGATAGAGATAATAATGATAATATAAATATTTTTGGTATATTTTATGATATAGATTGAAAGTAAAGATTGCAAAATAAAATAGATTGGAAACTTATATGATGGAGAATAGACCCGGGGGGCATAGGTTTCACTAGTGGCTTCTCTCAAGATAGCATAAGTATTACGGTGGGTGAACGAATTACTGTCGAGCAATTGATAGAAAAGCGAATAATTATGAGAATATCTAGGCATGATCATGTATATAGGCATCACGTCCGTGACAAGTAGACCAGCTCCTGCCTGCATCTACTACTATTACTCCACACATCGACCGCTATCCAGCATGCATCTAGATATTAAGTTCATAAGAACAGAGTAACGCCTTAGGTAAGATGCCATGATGTAGAGGGATAAACTCAAGCAATATGATATAAACCCCATATTTTTATCCTCGATGGCAAAAATACAATACGTGTCATTTCCCTTTCTGTCACTGAGATCGAGCACCGCAAGATTGAACCCAAAGCTAAGCACTTCTCCCATTGCAAGAAAGATCAATCTAGTAGGCCAAACCAAACTAATAATTCGAAGAGACTTGCAAAGATAACCAATCATGCATAAAAGATTTCAGAGAAGAATCAAATATTGTTTATAGATAGACTTGATCATAAACCCACAATTCATCGGATCTCGACAAACACACCGCAAAAAGAGTTACATTGAATAGACCTCCAAGAAGATCAAGGAGAACTTTGTATTGAGATCCAAAGAGAGAGAAGAAGCCATCTAGCTACTAGCTATGGACCCGAAGGTCTGAAGTAAATCGGAGGGGCTATGGAGTTGATGTAGAGGCCCTCCGTGATCAATGCCCCCTTCGAAGGAGCTCCGGAAAAGGCCCCAAGATGGGATCTCTTGGGTACAGAAGGTTGCGGCGGTGGAAATAGGGTTTCGTGGTGCTCCTGGATGTTTTCGGGGTATGTGAACATATATAGGAGGAAAAAGTAGGTCGGTTGAGCCACGAGGGGCCCACGAGGGGGGGGGGGCGCCCAGGGGGTAGGCGCGCCCCCTGCCTCGTGGACTCCTCGTTGGTTGCTTGACGTCCACTCCAAGTCCTCTGGATCATGTTTGTTCCAAAAATCACGCTCCCGAAGGTTTCATTCTGTTTGGACTCCGTTTGATATTCCTTTTCTGTGAAACACTGAAATAGGCAAAAAAACAACAATTTGCACTGGGCCTTGGGTTAATAGGTTAGTCCCAAAAATAATATAAAAGTGTAAAATAAATCCCATTAGTATCCAAAACAGATAATATAATAGCATGGAACAATCAAAAAATTATAGATACGAGACGTATCACTGTCGACGATCGCCTCGAAGACGAGGTGCTCCTCCAAGATCTGGCGGTCGACACACATGGCAGCCATAGCGATCTCATTCGCGTGTGCGGCCGCATGCTACTGAGCTACATGTTATACTGCATGCAAAATGGTTGTGGGCAGCGCTTAATTGTATTAGGGGGCAGTGATTTCGGTGGAAGGTGTCGCTCTGTCGGTCGGGGCATGTGGGACGGGAAAGGGGGAGGATGGTGTGGGTGGGGTGTGGATTACCAGACCATATCGACGAGGCTGTGCGGCAAGAAGAAGGGTCGGCGACGAGGAGGCTACGCCGCAAGAAGAAGGGTCGCCGGCGAGGAGGCGGCGCTGCAAGAAGAAGGGTCGCCGGCGAGGAGGCGGCGCTGCAAGAAGAAGGGTAGCCGGCGAGGAGGCTGCGCTGGAAGAAGAAGGGTAGCCGGAGAGGAGGCGGCGCTGCAAGAAGAAGGGTTGTCGGCGAGGAGGCTGAGCTGCCAGTAAGCAGCAGTGAAGGTTTGAACTTGGAAAGCAAGGAGGAACATTGGAAATGTGACTTTTGATAGGAGGGAGGGGGCGGGGAGATAGATATTTCCGCGGTGGCAAAAAAATTTCGCTCCGTGCCGCGAGAAACTGGCGCGCAAGTGTGGTTCAAGAGGGGATGGTGGACTATAGACGACGAAGCTTCCTGCGTAAGCCAAACAAGACGGTGTGCCAAGATTTTTTATATCGCATCCCACACGATTCTTTCTAGTAAAATGTTTGTGGTATACCTGATTTTTTCATTATGTTTTTAAAGATAAAATGGTATTACAGAGGGAAAGGATGGTGTTTGAATTGCTAGAACATTTACATACAATGAACATGCAACTAGTACATGAGTGTCGTGTCTAAATTTGGAATTATTCCGGGTTTGTTTGGTATTTTTTAAGCATTACTTGAGTTTCTGGGCATTTAATGTGCATAATTCAAATTTGAACTACAAACACCTTCTCCAATGCACCAAAGTTTGTTGAAAAATCACATGTGTGTCTTTGGGTGAATTTATAGGTTCCATGCAAGAAATCGGAATGCAAACATCTGGGCGTCGTAGCTCGGCCGAAATGATTGAGAAACTTGGTTTTTTAATTCCAGTAAATCCAAAACATGGTTGAAAATCATGAACTTGGCATGGTGTCATGACATGGCACCAACATGTTTAACTAAATTTTTTGGCCGAATTGGGACAAGCTTTGGTGTAAGTTTCTTGCAAATTGGAGCTTCCGTGAAGGCTCGTGGTTCCGAGAGGGAACGTGTCACCTCCGTGTGCGAAATGACATACGTACACTACCTTCTCCTGCCTTAATTTTTTTACACTGGCAAATTAGACCAAATAAAAGTATCGTGCTAAATTTTGGAATTATTCCGGGTTCGTTTGGCATTTTTATGCATTAATTGAGTTTCTGGGCATTTAATGTGCATAATTCAAATTTGAACTACAAGCACATGCTCCAGTGCACCAAAGTTGTTTGAAAAACCACATGTGTGTCCTTGGATGAATTTCTAGATCCCATGCAAAAGATGGGAATGAAATTCAAACATCTGGACGTCGTGGATCGACCGGAAAAATTGAGAAACTTGGTTTTTTAATTCCTGAAAATCCAAAACACGCCTGAAAATCATGAAACTTGGCATGGTGTCATGACATGGCACCAACATGCTGCGGTATTTTTTTTGGCCGAATTGGAACAAGCTTTGGTGTAAGCTTTTTGCAAATCGGAGCTTCCGCCAAGAAGGCTCGTGGTTCCGAGAGGGAACATGTCACCTCCGTGTGCGAAACGACATACGTACACTGCCTTCTCCCGCCTTAATTTTTTTACACAGACAAATTAGACCAAATAGAAGTATCGTGCTAAATTTTGGAATTATTCTGGGTTCTTTTGACATTTTTATGCATTAATTGAGTTTATGCGCATTTAATGTGTATAATTCAAATTTGAACTACAAGCACAGGCTCCAGTGCACCAAAGTTGTTTGAAAAACCACATGTGTGTCCTTGGGTGAATTTTTAGGTCACATGTAAGAGATGGGAATGAAGTTCAAACATCTGGGCGTCGTGGCTCGCCTGAAAAGATTGAGAAACTTGGTTTTTTAATTCCTGTAAATCCAAAACACGCCTGAAAATCATGAAACTTGGCATGGTGTCATGACATGGCACCAACATGCTAAGGTAATTTTTTTGGCCGAATTGGGACAAGCTTTGGTGTAAACTTCTTGCAAACCGGAGCTTCCGCCAAGAAGGCTCGTGGTTCCGAGGGAACGTGCCACCTCCGTGTGCGAAATGACATACATACACTGCCTTCTCCCGCCTTAATTTTTTACACATGCAGATTAGACCAAATATAATTATCATGCTAAATTTTGGAATTATTCCGGGTTCGTTTGACATTTTTATGCATTAATTGAGTTTATGCGCATTTAATGTGCATAATTCAAATTTGAACTACAAGCACAAGCTCCAGTGCACCAAAGTTGTCTGAAAAACCACATGTGTGTCCTTGGGTTAATTTCTAGGTTTCATGCAAGAGATGAGAATGAAATTCAAACATATGGGCGTCATGGTTCGCCCGGAAAGATTGAGAAATTTGGTTTTTTAATTCCTGTAAATCCAAAACACGCCTGAAAATCATGAAACTTGGCATGGTGTCATGACATGGCACCAACATGCTGCGGTATTTTTTTTGGCCGAATTGGAACAAGCTTTGGTGTAAGCTTTTTGCAAATCGGAGCTTCCGCCAAGAAGGCTCGTGGTTCCGAGAGGGAACATGTCACCTCCGTGTGCGAAACGACATACGTACACTGCCTTCTCCCGCCTTAATTTTTTTACACAGACAAATTAGACCAAATAGAAGTATCGTGCTAAATTTTGGAATTATTCTGGGTTCTTTTGACATTTTTATGCATTAATTGAGTTTATGCGCATTTAATGTGTATAATTCAAATTTGAACTACAAGCACAGGCTCCAGTGCACCAAAGTTGTTTGAAAAACCACATGTGTGTCCTTGGGTGAATTTTTAGGTCACATGTAAGAGATGGGAATGAAGTTCAAACATCTGGGCGTCGTGGCTCGCCTGAAAAGATTGAGAAACTTGGTTTTTTAATTCCTGTAAATCCAAAACACGCCTGAAAATCATGAAACTTGGCATGGTGTCATGACATGGCACCAACATGCTAAGGTAATTTTTTTGGCCGAATTGGGACAAGCTTTGGTGTAAACTTCTTGCAAACCGGAGCTTCCGCCAAGAAGGCTCGTGGTTCCGAGGGAACGTGCCACCTCCGTGTGCGAAATGACATACATACACTGCCTTCTCCCGCCTTAATTTTTTACACATGCAGATTAGACCAAATATAATTATCATGCTAAATTTTGGAATTATTCCGGGTTCGTTTGACATTTTTATGCATTAATTGAGTTTATGCGCATTTAATGTGCATAATTCAAATTTGAACTACAAGCACAAGCTCCAGTGCACCAAAGTTGTCTGAAAAACCACATGTGTGTCCTTGGGTTAATTTCTAGGTTTCATGCAAGAGATGAGAATGAAATTCAAACATATGGGCGTCATGGTTCGCCCGGAAAGATTGAGAAATTTGGTTTTTTAATTCCTGTAAATCCAAAACACGCCTGAAAATCATGAAACTTGGCATGGTGTCATGACATGGCACCAACATGCTGTGGTAATTTTTTTGGCTGAATTGGGACAAGTTTTGGTGTAAGCTTCTTGCAAACCGGAGCTTTCGTCAAGAAGGCTCGTGGTTCCGAGAGGGAACGTGTCACCTCCATGTGCGAAACGACATACGTACACTTCCTTCTCCTGCCTTAATTTTTTTACACAGGCATATTAGACCAAAATATAAGCATCGTGCTAAATTTTGGAATTATTCCGGGTTCGTTTGCCATTTTTATGCATTAATTGAGTTTATGCGCATTTAATGTGCAGAATTCAAATTTGAACTACAAGCACGGGCTCTAGTGCACCAAAGTTGTTTGAAAACCACATGTGTGTCCTTGGGTGAATTTCTAGGTCCTATGCAAGAGATGGGAATGAAATTCAAACATCTGGGGCTCGTGGCTCGGCCGAAAAGATTGAGAAACTTAGTTTTTAATTTCTGTAAATCCAAAACACGCCTGAAAATCATGAAACTCGGCATGGTGTCATGACATGGTACCAACATGTTGTGGTAATTTTTCTGTCCGATTTGCCAAGGCGCACACATTAACAATCAACAAAGTCATTTTGGAACAAGTGCTGTCACGTTACAAATTGGAAACACAAGTATTATTGAAACCGTTGGCGTTTTACTTACCAATTACGTGCTGCCACGCATCCCCTTTTTTATTGGCTAGCAGGTGTCGTGCGGGGTATCTATTTGAGTACGGGAGGCGTGCGATCAGACCCCTGCGCGTGCTCATCGGGAGGAGAGCCTTTTCACCGCTACCCGCCGCGCACCTCCCTCCCAACGTCCCCATTAATGGTGCCCGAGTACCTGTTCTACGACGTGGCTATATGTCTCACTGGACTGAGATTTAAGAAAGAAAAATGAAAATCTGAAAAGAAAGTTTTGCACAGATCTTGATGTAAGATCTGATGGACCTATATAGCATCGACTGTGACTTATAGAAAGCATGATGAATATAAGGACGATGACAGTGGATAATAATTGTCTTACATATTTAGGAACATAATTAAAAAAAGCCACATGCGGCAATGGCCGAAATACACAAGGGCAAAAGAAGAAGGAAGACAATGATCTGGCTCGCTGATCTCTACTTTGTTGATGCATTGCTGCAGGCCACGGGAACTAGTCTCCGCGGCGAGCGGCGATGAGCTCTTTCTTGTCCTCAAGATGCTGCTTGAGAGCATCCATGGATTCCTCCACCAGCCTTCTGCGCTCGATGCACAGCATGGCATTCTCGTCCATAAGTTTCTCGACGATGACGCCGGACCTCTCCAACAAGGCAGTGGTCTGCTCCTGATGCCCCGCACTTCCGACGATCTTCGCCCTCAGTAGGTCGCGCTCGGCCTGGAGCTTCGCATTGCTCTCATTTAGTTGCGGGATGATGCCGGTATACTGTTCAAACGAGGCTTTCAGGTCATCCTGCAACCTCGCCTACCTGGAGATCTGATCCATCTGCCTAAGGACGAGGGCACGCATGCGCATGTAAGAGTCCTCGCCTGCCCGCGAGACATTTTCCCAGGCTGCCGCGGCGCGGGAGGACATCTCTGCTGCATTCGCGGTGCGACAGGACATCTCTTCTGCTTTCGCGGCACGGCTGGACCAGTCTGCTGCATCGATGGCGCAGTGGGACCTCCATGATGCTTCGGCGGCTCGTCGGGACCTCTCTGCTGCTACGGCCGCGCAGCAGGACATGTTGGCTGCTTTCACGGCAAGGCGGGACATCTCTCGTGCTTCCACTTCTAGGGTCACCTCTCCCTGGTGGCAATCTCTCGACCCAGAACTCACGCTGGCCATGGCAGACGCAAGGGAACGATGATGAATGACTTGGTTTGTTTTTGTGGATGAGGAGTTGAGGGAATGTGCAGTCATCTTGGAGTATTAGTATTTATAACCGAGTAGTAATACACTCCTAAGTGGAAACCCGTTTAGGTTTTGATCGGTGTGAACAGGTTTGCAATTTGGAATGTGACGGGACGCGGCCTCCCTGTTCTTCTAAAAAAAATTGTGACGGGACGCATGCTCAAAATTTACTGACGGTTATAAGTGCGGCACTATTCCCGGAAGGACGTGGGCACGTACGCCTTCTTGGCCGCGTACGTGGCGTTTGCACCATAGGGTGCACCGCAATAGGCAATGTCAGCACCATCGCCCATGGTTCTTTTAATTAGAATGTATGTGTCCGTCTAACACACACATGTTGATCTATCTAACTGTTTCAGTTTGTTGTGGCTAATCGCAAACAGTTCATCCATGTGAAGTGTATGCCATCAATCGCAGACACTTTTATCTGGCTGACCCATTTCTGTTCTGTTGCCTAATCGCAAACAGTTAATCCTTTTGAAGCGTATGCCCTTAATCACACACACCTTGATCTGGCTGACCATTTATTTTATGTTGCCTAATCACAAACAGTTCATACGTGTGAACCGTATGTTGTGTATCGCACACGCCTTCATCTGGCTGCCCGTTTCTTTTATTCCTCCTCATCGCAAACAGTTAATTGAACTGAACCGTATGCCCTTCATCGCACACACAACTAAAACCTGAACCTTGTTTGATGCATCCGTCATCGCAAATGTTTGATACATTTCTGACGGTTTTCATACAGCACCATTTGCGATTATTACATTGCACACAACTTCTCGAAGGGTCTCTGATCGTAGTGTCGCGTTAGCAGCATCCTGCAGTAGTGATAGGAGACAACACAATTTTGACCAATTAACACTCATACACAAATCTAGGAATTCTAAAATTCTCAATACCCACTCAATCCATCATCATAATAAATCTAGAAGAAAGGCATGTTGGACTGTTGGTGGTCGGCTCTTGATTGGCAAGTAGAAAACTTTAGTGAAAGAGCGAGCAAGGACTAATTTTACGTAGACATGCTATATTAATGCTTTCACCAAGCTCTAGATTTCTCAGCTGAGATGCATGGCAACTTCTCCTACGAGCCAATAGTGGGATTTAAGAAGAAAGGATAGCAGAGTGAGGAGCTGCGGAGGCAGGACAGATTAATTACCCCAAATGGCGCAGTGGAGAAGGTGGTGACTGGAGAGGTTGACAGCAACGGAGGAGCAGCGGTTGGAGGCGGCGAGGCAACGAGGGCAAGCGGCCACACCCCGCGTAGTTTGATCTGTGCGAAGCACGACGGTCGAGATGGATCTACAAGCCAACCATGGACTCTCTGCTAGGCGGTGCAGGTGACACTCCTCCAGCTCCATTGTTAGGTCCAGCACATGCTGTTGTTGGCCAGTTGCTGTCACTACACCAGTGTGGTGGGGCTGGGCTTCGAGATGTGATGTGGGTGGGGGTTTAGAGGAGGAAGGGATAGGGAGGAGGGAGGGCGTCCTCTTTGACGTCCAAGAGGGTGGCAACGTCCTCATCGTTGGTTGTGGTGGAGTCAGGAGCAGAATCACATGTACCTCCAGTAGACGGAATCAAGTCAGATTGCGTGTCCCAGTTGGTTCGGCAGCGTCCTGATTTCTTTCCTTTGAAAGAAGAGGCGACGAACGATGGAAGCCAACAAAAGTGAACATATACTAAACCAAATGGGATGTTCAAGCCCACCAGGGACTCTCTGCTAGGCGGTGCACACGCCACTCCTCCAGCTCAATGGTTAGGTCCAGCACACGATGTTGTTGGGTGGCTGTCACCGCCGCATCAGCATTGTGGGGCTGGGCTTCGGAATGTGATGTGGGTGGGGGTTTGGAGGAGGAGGGGATGGGGAGGAGGGAGGGCATCCTTATTGATGCCCGAGAGGGCGACAACGTCCTCGTCGTTGGTGTGGCGAAGTCAGGAGCAGAATCACATGTACCTCCAGTAGATCGAGTCAAATCGGATTGCGCGCCCCGGTTGGTTCGACAACGTCCTGATTTCTTCCCTGTGAAAGAAGAGGCAACGAACTATACGGAACCTAATGGGATGTTCAAACCCACCAGGGACTCTTCGTTAGGCGGTCACACGCCACTCCTCCAGCTCCATGGTTAGGTCCAGCATGCGTTGCTGTTGGGCGGTTGCCGCCGTCGCATTAGCGTTGTGGGACTAGGCTTCAGAATGTGGTGTGGGTGGGGGTCTGGAGGAGGAGGGGATGGGTAGGAGAGAGGGAGTCCTTATTGACACCCGAGAGGGCGACGGCGTCCTCGTTGTTGGCTGTGGCAAAGTCGGGAGAAAAATCACATGCACCTCGAGTAGATCGAGTCAAATCAGATTGCGTGTGCCGTTTGGTTCAACAGCATCCTGATTTCTTTCCTTCGAAAGAAGAGGCGACAAATGACAGAACCCAACAAAGCGAACATATGCAAAACAAAATGAAACCAATCATACCATCACCACTGCAAACTCCCCCTTTAGGAGTAGATAGGCCCAGATTGGTACTCACCTTAATTTCAATTGGGCTTGTCTTGACCATAAATCTGAGCCGCATATCAAATGTATATACATATTCTTAGAGTTTCATATGGAAAAGCATAATGTTTCACTTCAAAGAAAATAAGAAAGGACACATTTATCAGTCATGTCGCCAAACCGACACACATCTTGAGAAACTATAGGGTCATGACTTACTTTTTAGTACTTCTCTTTCCATTTTGCTGGAATTTCTTTGTATGAGTTATCACATAACTATCAAACTCTGTTTGTATCACTTATTTAGCAGCAATTATCTGGTCTCAATGTTTTCTATTCAGTTTTTTCTGATAACTACATTCAGTAGGATTTGTAGCCTCCTCTTCCTATCTGCTAGGAATTGGCTTAGATGAGGACGGTAAAATTAAGTAGGATATGTTGATGCAAGAAACTGATGAGTACATAGAAATGAGGACACATGTGCTTTGTAGTCAGTGCGATTATGGGTAAAAAATATCAGCCTCAGCATATCTACCACGACTATAGTTTGCAGGATAAAAACATAATTACTCTATGATACATAGGAGACAACATAGTTTTGCCCAATCTACACTCAATACTCAAATCTGGGAATTCTAAAATTCTCAACTCCCACTCAATCCATCCTCATAATAAATTTGGAACAAAGACATGTTGGACTGTTGGTCGGCTCTTGATTTGCTAGTAGAAAACTTCAGTGAAAGAGCGAGCAAGGACTAATTATACGTAGACATGCTACATTAACACTTTCACCAAGCTCTAGACTTCTCAGATGAGATGCATGGCAACTTCTCCGACGAGCCAATAGTGGGATTTAGGAAGAAAGGACAACAGAGTGAGGAGCTGCGGAGGCGGGACAAATTAATTACCCCAAATGGCGCAGTGGAGAAGGTGGCGACTGGAGAGGTTGACGGCGACGGTGGAGTAGCAGTTAGAGGCGGTGAGGCAACGAGAGCAAGTGGTCGCACCCTGCATAGTTTGATCTGCGCAAAGCAAGGCGGTCGAGATGGATCTCCAAGCCAACTATGGACTCTCTGCTAGGTGGTGCAGACGACACTCCTCCAGCTCCATGGTTAGGTCCAGCACGCGCTGTTGTTAGGCGGCTGCTGATACGTCTCCAACGTATCTATAATTTTTGATTGTTCCATGCTATTATATTATCTGTTTTGGATGTTCAATCGGCTTTGTTATGCACTTTTATATTATTTTTGGGACTAACCTACTAACCAAAGGCCCAGTGCAAATTGCTGTTTTTTTGCCTATTTCAGTGTTTCGCAAAAAAGGAATACCAAACGGAATCCAAATGGAATGAAACCTTCGGGAGAGTTATTTTTGAAACAAACGCAATCCAGGAGACTTGGAGTGGACGTCAAGGAAGCAATGAGGCGGCCACGAGGTAGGAGGGCGCGCCCCCACCCTCGTGGGCCCCTCGTGGCTCCACTGACCTACTTCTTTCGCCTATATATACTCATATACCCCGAAAACATCTGAGAGCACCACGAAGCCCTATTTCCACCGCTGCAACCTTTCTGTACCCGTGAGATCCCATCTTGGGGCCTTTTCCGGCGCTCCGCTAGAGGGGGAATCAATCATGGAGGGCTTCTACATCAACACCATAGCCTCTCCGATGATGTGCGAGTAGTTTACCACAGACCTTTGGGTCCATAGTTATTAGCTAGATGGCTTCTTCTCTCTCTTTGGGTCTCAATACAAAGTTCTCCTCGATTCTCTTGGAGATCTATTCGATGTAATTCTTTTTGCGGTGTGTTTTTCAAGATCCGATGAATTGTGGGTTTATGGTCAAGATTATCTATGAACAATATTTGATTCTTCTCTGAATTCTTTTATGCATGATTTAATATCTTTGCAAGTCTCTTTGAATTATCAGTTTGGTTTGGCCTACTAGATTGATCTTTCTTGCAATGGGAGAAGTGCTTAGCTTTGGGTTCAATGTTGCAGTGTCCTTTCGCAGTGACAGCAGGGGCAGCAAGGCACGTATTGTATTGTTGCCATCGAGGATAAAAAGATGGGGTTTATACCATATTGCTTGAGTTTATCCCTCTACATCATGTCATCTTGCATAATGCGTTACTCTGTTCTTATGAACTTAATACCCTAGATGCATGCTGGATAGCGGTCAATGTGTGGAGTAATAGTAGTAGATGAAGAATCGTTGCAGTCTACTTGTCGCGGTCGTGATGCCTATATACATGATCATGCCTAGATATTCTCATAACTATGCGCTTTTCTATCAATTGCTCGACAGTAATTTGTTCACCCACCGTAGAATTTGCTATCTTGAGAGGAGCCACTAGTGAAACCTATGGCCCCGGGGTCTATCTTCCATCATATTATTTTCCTATCTACTTGCTACTTCTGCCGCCTTTTATTTTGCAATCTTTATTTTCCAATCTATACAACAAAAATACCAAAAATATTTATCTTATTATCTTTATCAGATCTCACTTTTGCAAGTGGTTATGGAGGGATTGACAACCCCTTTATCGCGTTGGTTGCAAGGTTCTTATTTGTTTGTGCAGGTACGAGGGACTTGCGTGTAGTCTCCTACTGGATTGATACCTTGGTTCTCAAAAACTGAGGGAAATACTTATGCTATTTTGCTGCATCACTCTTTCCTCTTCAAGGGAAAACCAACGCATGCTCAAGAGGTAGCAAGAAGGATTTCTGGCGTCGTTGCTGGGGAGATCTACGCACAAGTCAAGACATACCAAGTACCCATCACAAACTCTTATCCCTCGCATTACATTATTTTCCATTTGCCTCTCGTTTTAGTCTCCCCCACTTCACATTTACCGTTTTATTCGCCCTCTTTTTTGTTCGCCCTTTTTCTTGCTTTTTGTGTGCTTGTGTGTTGGATTGGTTGTCACAATGTCTCTTCCAAAAAGTATTGATCTTCACCATAGAAAGTTGGAAGAAATTGAAAACAACATTAGAAGTTTTATGTCGTTGCAATTTGAGCATAATAATTTCTTCAGAAATGAGCTTAAAAAGCAAAAAGGGGTTTATGGAGTACATGAATAGAGAGCTCGATGATATGTCTAAGGAATTTTATGGTTTGAAATCTCAGTTTGCTCATCTTGAAAACTTATAGCCCAAATTTTGGATAAGCAGGCCACCTTAGTTAATAAGATGGCTGCCAAACCGGAAGAGTTTCACGATAATAAGGATGAAGATCTAAAAGTGATCGATGTGTCTCCTATTAAATCTTTGTTTTGCAATATGAATCTTGATAATGATGGGACTGGAGATGAGTCAACTTTAGTTAAAAGGCGTCCCAATGATTCAGAGTTTTTAGATCTTGATGCAAAAATTGGTAAAAGTGGGATTGAAGAGGTCAAAACTTTACATAGCAATGAACCCACTATTTTGGATTTCAAGGAATTTAATTATGATAATTGCTCTTTGATATATTGTATTTCCTAGTTGCAATCCGTGCTAAATTCTCCTCATGCTTATGATCAAAATAAAGCTTTTACCAAACATATCGTTGATGCCTTAACGCAATCCTATGAAGAAAAGCTTGATTTAGAAGTTTCTATCCCTAGAAAACTTTATGATGAGTGGGAACCTACTATTAAAATTAAAATTAGAGATCATGAATGCTATGCTTTATGTGATTTGGGTGCTAGTGTTTCCACGATTCCAAAAACTTTGTGTGATGTGTTAGCTTTCCGTGAATTTGATGATTGTTCTTCAAACTTGCATGTTGCGGATTCCACCATTAAGAAACCTATGGGAAGGATTAATGATGTTCTTATTGTTGCAAATAGGAATTATGTGCCCGTAGATTTCATTGTTCTTGATATAGATTATAATCCTACTTGTCCTATTATTCTTGGTAGACCTTTCCTTAGAACGATTGATGCAATTATTGATATGAAAGAAGGAAATATTAGATTTCAATTTCCATTAAGGAATGGCATGGAACACTTCCCTAGAAAGAAAATTAAATTACCTTATGAATATATTATGAGAGCCACTTATGGATTGCATACCAAAGACGACAACACCTAGATCTATTCTTGTTTTTATGCCTAGTTAGGGGCGTTAAACGATAGCGCTTTTTGGGAGGCAACCAATTTTATTTGTTTTCTTGCTTTTTGTTCCTGTTTAGTAATAAATAATTCATGTAGATTCTGTTTAGATGTGGTTTTATGTTTTTAATTAGTGTTTGTGCCAAGTAGAACCTTTGGGAAGACTCGGGGGAAGTCTTTGCGATCTTGCTGTAAAAACAGAAACTTAAGCGCTCACGAGATTAGCTGCCATTTTTTACTGGAGAGTGTTATTAGGTTGATTCTTTTTGTAGATGATTAATAGACAAATTCCTCATGTTCAACAATTTATTTCAGAATTTTTGGGGTTACATAAGTATTCTAAACCTACAGATTACTACAGATTGTTCTGTTTTTGACAGATTCTGTTTTTCGTGTGTTGTTTGCTTATTTTGATGAATCTATGGCTAGTATCGGGGGGTATGAACCGTAGAGAAGTTGTAATACAGTAGGTTTAACACCAATATAAATAAATAATGAGTTCATTACAGTACCTTGAAGTGGTGGTTTGTTTTCTTATACTAACGGAGCTCATGAGATTTTCTGTTGAGTTTTGTGTTGTGAAGTTTTCAAGTTTTGGGTAAAGATTTGATGGATTTTTGAATAAGGGGTGGCAAGAGCCTAAGCTTGGGGATGCCCCGGAAGGCACCCCCTCTTTCATCTTCGTCCATCGGTAACTTTACTTGAGGCTATATTTTTATTCACCACATGATATGTGTTTTGCTTGGAGCGTCTTGTATGATTTGAGTCTTTGCTTATTAGTTTACCACAATCATCCTTACTGTACACACCTTTTGGAGACACACACATGAATCAGAATTTATTAGAATAATCTATGTGATTCACTTATATCTTTTGAGCTAGATAATTTTGCTCTAGTGTTTCACTTATGTCTTTTTAAGAGCGCGATGGTGGTTTTAATTTATAGAAATTATTGATCTCTCATGCTTCACTTATATTATTTTGAGAGTCTTATAGAACAGCATGGTAATTTTCTTTGGCTATAAAATTAGTTCTAATGTGATGAACATCCAAGTTGGGTATAATAAAAACTATCATATAAAGTGCATCAAATGCTATGAGAAGTTTGATTCTTTATGATTGTTTTGAGGTATGAAGATGGTGATATTAGAGTCATGCTAGTTGAGTAGTTGTGAATTTGAGAAATACTTGTTCTAACGTTTGTGATTCCTGTAGTATGCACGTATGGTGAACCGTTATGTGATGAATTCGGAGCATGATTTATTTATTGATTGTCTTCCTTATGAGTGGCGGTCGGGGACGAACGATGGTCTTTTCCTACCAATCTATCCCCCTAGGAGCATGCGCGTAGTACTTCGTTTCGATAACTAATAGATTTTTGCAATAAGTATGTGAGTTCTTTATGACTAATGTTGAGTCCATGGATTATACGCACTCTCACCCTTTCACCATTGCTAGCCTCTCTAATACCGCGCACCTTTCGCCGGTATCATACACCCACCATATACCTTCCTCAAAACAGCCACCATACCTACCTATTATGGCATTTCCATAGCCATTCTGAGATATATTTGAAGGAAATATGCCCTAGAGGCAATAATAAAGTTGTTATTTATATTTCCTTATATCATGATAAATGTTTATTATTCATGCTAGAATTGTATTAACCGGAAACTTAGTACATGTGTGAATACATAGACAAACAGAGTGTCACTAGTTTGCCTCTACTTAACTAGCTCGTTGAATCAATGATGGTTATGTTTCCTAACTATAGACATGATTTGTCATTTGATTAACGAGATCACATCATTAGAGAATGATGTGATTGACTTGACCCATCCATTAGCATAGCACGATGATCGTTTAGTTTGTTGCTATTGCTTTCTTCATGACTTATACATGTTCCTATGACTATGAGATTATGCAACTCCCAAATACCGGAGGAACACTTTGTGTGCTACCAAACGTCACAACGTAACTAGGTGATTATAAAGGTTCTCTACAGGCGTTTCCGATGGTGCTTGTTGAGTTGGCATAGATCGAGATTAGGATTTGTCACTCCGATTGTCGGAGAGGTATCGCTGGGCCCTCTCGGTAATGTAATCACTATAAGCCTTGCAAGCATTATGACTAATGAGTTAGTTGCGGGATGATATATTACGGAACGAGTAAAGAGACTTGCTGGTAACGAGATTGAACTAGGAATGAGGATACCAACGATCAAATCTCGGGTAAGTAACATGCCGATGACAAAGGGAACAACGTATGTTGTTATGCAGTTTGACCGATAAAGATCTTCATAGAATATGTAGGAACAAATATGAGCATCCAGGTTCCACTATTAGTTATTGCTACCTCTTGAGCACTGCGTTGGTTTTCCCTTGAAGAGGAAAGGGTGATGCAGCAAAGTAGCGTAAGTATTTCCCTCAGTTTTTGAGAACCAGGGTATCAGTCCAGTAGGAGGCCACACACGAGTCCCTCGCACCTACACAAACAAATAAATCCTTGCAACCAATGCGATAAGGGGTTGTCAATCCCTACATGGTCACTTACGAGAGTGAGATATGATAGATATGATAAGATAATAATTTTGGTATTTTTATGATAAATATGCAAAGTAAAATAAATGGCAAAGGAAATAACTAAGTATTGGAAGAGTAATATGATGGAAGATAGACCCGGGGGCCATAGGTTTCACTAGTGGCTTCTCTCCAGAGCATAAATATTCACGGTGGGTAAACAAATTACTGTTGAGAAATTGACAGAATTGAGCATAGTTATGAGAATATCTAGGTATGATCATGTATATAGGCATCACGTCCGAGACAAGTAGACCGACTCCTGCCTGCATCTACTAGTATTACTCCACACATCGACCGCTATCCAGCATGCATCTAGAGTATTAAGTTCATAAAAACAAAGTAACGCTTTAAGCAAGATGACATGATGTAGAGGGATAAACTCACGCAATATGATATAAACCCCATCTTGTTATCCTCTATGGCAACAATACAATACGTGCCTTGTTGCCCCTACTGTCATTGGGAAAGGACACCGCAAGATTGAACCCAAAGCTAAGCACTTCACCCATTGCAAGAAAGATCAATCTAGTAGGCCAAACCAAACTGATCATTCGAAGAGACATACAAAGATATCCAATCATACATAAAAGAATTCAGAGAAGATTCAAATATTGTTCATAAATAAACTTGATCATAAACCCACAATTCATCGGTCTCAACAAACACACCGCAAAAGAAGATTACATCGAATAGATCTCCACAAGAGAGGGGGAGAACTTTGTATTGAGATCCAAAAAGAGAGAAGAAGCCATCTAGCTAATAACTATGGACCTGAAGGTCTGAGGTAAACTACTCACACTTCATCGGAGGGGCTATGGTGTTGATGTAGAAGCCCTCCGTGATCGATGCCCCCTCCGGCGGAGCTCCGGAAAAGGCCCCACGATGGGATCTCATGGATACAGAAAGTTACGGTGGTGGAATTAGGGTTTTGGCTCCGTATCTGGTAGTTTGGGGGTACGTAGGTATATATAGGAGGAAGGAGTACATCAGTGGAGCAACAGGGGGCCTATGAGGGTGGAGGGTGCGCCTAGGGGGGTAGGCGCGCCCCTTACCTCGTGGCCTCCTGGTTGATGTCTTGACGTAGGGTCCAAGTCCTCTGGATCACGTTCGTTCCGAAAATCACGTTCCCAAAGGTTTCATTCCGTTTGGACTCCGTTTGATATTCTTTTTCTACGAAACTCTGAAATAGGCAATAAACAGCAATTCTGGGCTGGGCCTCCGTTTAATAGGTTAGTCCCAAAAATAATATAAAAGTGTATAATAAAGCCCAATAATGTCCAAAATAGAATATAATATAGCATGGAACAATCAAGAATTATAGATACGTTGGAGACGTATCAAGCATCCCCAAACTTAATTCCTGCTCGTCCTCGAGTAGGTAAATGATAAAAACAGAATTTTTGATGTGGAATGATACTTGGCATAATTTCAATGTAATTCTTCTTAATTGTGGTATGAATATTCAGATCCGAAAGATTCAAGATAAAAGTTTAATATTGACATAAAAATAATAATACTTCAAGCATACTAACTAAGCAATTATGTCCTCTCAAAATAACATGGCCAAAGAAAGTTCAACCCTACAAAATCATATAGTTTAGTTTGCTCCATTTTCGTCACACAAGAATGCTCTCATCATGCACAACCCCGATGACAAGCCAAGCAATAGTTTCATACTTTAGTAATCTCAAACTTTTTCAACCTTCACGCAATACATGAGCGTGAGCCATGGATATAGCACTATGGGTGGAATAGAATATAATGATGGGGGTTATGTGGAGAAGACAAAAAAGGGAGAAAGTCTCACATCAACAAGGCTAATCAATGAGCTATGGAGATGCCCATCAATTGATGTTAATGCAAGGAGTAGGGATTGCCATGCAACGGATGCACTAGGGCTATAAATATATGAAAGCTCAACAAAAGAAACTAAGTGGGTGTGCATCTAACTTGCTTGCTCACGAAGACCTAGGGCATTTGAGGAAGCCCATTGTTGGAATATACAAGCCAAGTTCTATAATGAAAAGTTCCCACTAGTATATGAAAGTGACAAAACAAAAGACTCTCTATCATGAAGATTATGGTGCTACTTTGAAGCAAAAGTGTGCTAAAAAGGATAGTAACATTGCCCCTTCTCTATTTTTCTCTCTTTTTTGGGGGCCTTCTCTTTTTTATGGCCTTTCTCTTTTTTTATTCCTCACTTGGTACAATGCTCTAGAAAATGATGATCATCACACTTCTATTTATTTACAACTCAATGATTATAACTCGATACTAGAACAAAGTATGACTCTATATGAATGCCTCCGGCAGTGTACCGGGATATGCAATGAACCAAGAGTGACATGTATGAAAGGATTATGAATGGTGGCTTTTCCACAAATACTATGTCAACTACATGATCATGCAAAGCAATATGACAATGATGAACGTGTCATGATAAACGGAACGGTGGAAAGTTGCATGGCAATATATCTCGGAATGGCTATGGGAATGCCATAATAGGTAGGTCTGGTGGCTGTTTTGAGGAAGATATAAGGAGGTTTATGTGTGAAAGAGCATATCATATCACGGGTTTTGGATGCACCGGCGGAGTTTGCACCAACTCTCAATGTGAGAAAGGGCGATGCACGGTACCGAAGAGGCTAGCAATGATGGAAAGGTGAGAGTGTGTATAATTCACGGACTCAACATTAGTCATAAAGAACTCACATAATTATTGCAAAAATCTACAAGTCATCAAAAACCAAGCACTACGCGCATGCTCTTAGGGGGGTAGATTGGTAGGAAAAGACCATCGCTCGTCCCCGACCGCCACTCATAAGGAGGACAATCAAAGAACACCTCATGTTTCAAATTTGTTACATAATGTTTACCATACGTGCATGCTACGGGACTTGCAAACTTCAACCCAAGTATTTTTCAAATTCACAACTACTCAACTAGCACAACTTTGATATCACTACCTCCATGTCTCAAAACAATCATCAAGCATCAAACTTCTCTTAGTATTCAACACACTCATAAGAAAGTTTTTACTAGTCTTGAATACTATAAGTGCATCTAGTGCCACCCCTAGTTGGTTTTGGAGTATTGACAACAAACCTGGTTGAGGGACTAATGTGTTTGTGAGAATTGCAGGATAACACAGGTAGAAGTCCCTCATCGATTCGGTTTTCCTACCAAAGATGACCCCTAAAAATGTATGAAGACATTGAAGTCAAAGGTGGTACGTGAAGACATTCACATTGAAGACTATGACAAGAGAAGACATCGCGTGAAGACTATGGAGCGCGAAGACTTAGTTGTTTCGTCGTTCTTTTTCTTCTTTGTTGAGTCATAGGAACCACCGTACTGTTAAGTGGGGTCCAAGTGAACCAGTCAGAATGACTGAAGTGATGCTTAACCAAAATCCTATGTCTTTGAGCGAAGACAATGAGAGCAAATCTTATCCAGAGCTGGATAAGTCAGCTTTGCTTGTAGCCCAAGTAAAGTTGTCGTGTGTGTTTGAAATCTGACCGTTGGAACACGTGTCAGTTCCTTAGTGACCCAGGGTCATTTCGGACAAATCAGGTCGGGTTGCCTAGTGGCTATAAATAGCCCACCCCCTACAACCATAAACGGTTGGCTGCTCAGAGTTAGTGTATGGCTTTTGTCGTTTGAGAGCAACCCACTTCGAAGCCTTTGAGAGAGAATTCCTTGCGAGGACAAAGCCCTAAACACCCAGAGCCAAAGAGTGTTAGGCATCACTGAAGTCTTCCTATCCGTGTGATATGAAGACTTATTACACTTGAGGACTGTGAATCCTCCAGCAGGTTAGGCGTCGCGTTCTGAGCATCCAAGAGTCATTGTGGATCGCCGGTGAACGAAGTCTGTGAAGGTTTGGAAGTCTACCTTGAAGACTTACCAGAGTGATTGGGCGAGGACTGGGTGTCCTTAGCTCAAGGGGAATAAGGTGAAGACGCGGTCTTCTGAGTTGAATCTCAGCCTCCCTAACCAGACGTACAGTTGTCACAACAACTGGAACTGGTCCACCAAATCATTGTCTTCAACGAGTCACTGGTTCCATTCTTCCCATCTCTTTATTTGCAGATTGGTCCTTGTGAAGTCATTGCCTGTTTGCACTATCTATTTGTCTTCACTGTGTGACTGCTTGTTCTGTTTGGCTTCGTACTATCTTCCATCCTGATCTATACTGCCTAGCTGCTATTAGTCTTTGTGCTTTCATCTCATTGAATACTTGACTATGGCTTGCTTAGTGTAGTCTACCTTCCGCTGCATGGTAATAGGTTTGTTTCTATCGTTTGTCTTCGAAACTTCCATGTTTTGAAGACTTCCATAAAAATCGCCTATTCACCCCTCTCTAGTCGATCACTAGCACTTTCAATTGGTATCAGAGCAAGGTACTCCCTTGTTCTGTGTGATTCGGTTTAACCACCTGGAGTTTTAGCTATGTCGACTGCAGGGATAATCAAAGTCTCCGCTGCGTGCCCAGTCTTCAATGGAACTGAATATCCCTACTGGAAGAATAAGATGCGCATGCATCTTGAAGCCATTGATGTCGACCTCTGGTATGTTGTCAAGAATGGCGTCCCCAAGGCTGGTGAAGGTGTCACCGCTGCTGATGTCAAGAAGTTCGTTCAACTAGACTCCACTGCCAAGAACATCATCTGTGGTCATCTGACCAAAGGGCAGTATGGCCATGTGAGTGCTCTGGAAACATCTAAGCTAGTCTGGGACTAGCTTTCCAAGGTCAGCGAAGGCGTATCAACCCAGAGAGATCAAAGAATCAGTGTCCTTCGCAACCTCTTCAACCGCTTCAAGAGAAACGACAATGAGAATGTTCAGCTTATGTTTGATCGACTCACTGACATCATAAATGAGCTTCAAGCCCTCGGCGCTACTGAGATCACCAAGCAGAAGTCGTCAAGACACTCCTGAGATCACTTGACAGCTCGTTTGACACCCTAGCCCTGATGATTCATGAACGCCCTGACTTCAAGACACTCGATCCGTCTGACATACTGGAAAGGCTCAACACACATGAGTTTCAGCTTTTTGAGAAAAGAGACATCTACGGTCCCAACTATGGGCGAACTCGTGCTTTGAAGGCAATAGCTATTTCCTCATCTGAAGAAGAATCTGATAGCAGTTCTGATGATCCTGAAGACATTGGAAAGGAGCTTGCTATGCTTGTGAAGAAGTTCCAGAAATTCACCAAGAAGAAAGGCTTCAGAAAGTCCTCACGATCTAGCTCAAGGAATGATGAAGCTTCTGCTCATGACTACAAGAAGAGAACATGCCACAAGTGCAAGAAACCTGGCCACTACATCTCTGAGTGTCCACAGTGGGAAAATGAGAAAAAGAAGAAGAAGAAGAAGAAGAAGAAGAAGAAGAAGAAGAAGAGCAAGGAATATGATTCTGACGACAAGACGAAGAAGAAATACTCAAAGTCTTCTTCCAAGTCTTCATCAAAGTCTTCATCACACAAGAAGATCTCATCTGGCAAGGCTCGTGCGTTTGTTGGCAAGGAAATGGATTCAGAGGAGGAGTCTGCTTCTGAGGAGGCGGAGGTGGAGTCTGAGGAGGAGTTCGATTCTGGCATTGCAAGTCTGGCTACAGCCTACGTTGCCAATTCCATCTTCAACATTGAAGACAATGACTCCATCACCGACGCCGATGCTAATGACCAGGACGACTCTGCTCCCACCTACTGCTTCATGGCACGCGGTGCCAAGGTAAACTCACGCACTACTCACTATTAAACATCCAGTGAAGATGACTCTGATTATGGTTCCAAACCCAGCTACAAAACACTTGCTAAAATTGCAACTGAACAACAGAAAGCTATGGAACATATTCAAAAACTGTTAGACAAAAGCGATGACCTACTAGACGCTGAAATGACTCGATCTCAGTCCTTAATTGAAGACATAAAAAATCTTCATGTTAAGTATGAGGAACTTGAAAGTCATCATGAAACACTCTCAACAACTCATGAAAAGCTTTCCTACGATTATCTTCAGAGGAAGCAAGATCTTGAGAAATTGAGAGCGGCTCATGAAGATCTTCAAAAGGAAAACGAGTCACTTCGCGCCAAACAGATCAGTTCCGCTCAGGAAGGATTTGAACCACCATGTCTTAAATGCATTGAGCGTGACAACGCTACTTCTGTTGCTGGATGTTCTACTGCTGCTACTGTTGCAATATCTTCAACTGTTGATGTGGTAACTAACCCCTTTGCTGAGGATGCCACTGCTATTGCTGATGAAAATGCTAGGTTGAAGACATTGCTTGAAACAGGGATGTACAAAAGTCTCAAAGGACATCAGACACTATGTGATGTCCTCAAAAGGCAGATCCTGAACCGAAACCCTAGGAAAGAGGGTGTTGGGTTCGAAAGGAAAATGAAGGTTGATGGCTCTTACTGGAAACCTGAGCAGTACCCCAAAACCACATGGGTTGCTGCAAAGGAACCTTCAGTGGATCCATCCACCCTATCTGGCTTCACTTGTGCTAATCCCATTATTATTGATGAATCCTTTGATGCAAACTATAAAGTGTTTAAGAATCAGAATGGTGAAGTGTTTTCCAGGTATATTGGTACTAACTGCAGGAATGGGCCACCTATGAAGAAAGTCTGGGTGCTGAAAAGGTGTCTGGAGAATCTTCCTATGAATGTCATCATGACACCACAAGTGAAGAAGACAAACCCCAAACCACAGGCTTCATATGGTCCAAAGGCTTCATATAGACAGAGGACTCACCTGAGTCGCACTAACGCAAATATTTTGCAGGGAAACCATACTCAGGCCTATGAATATGAGCGTGTTTCATCAAACTGCCATGTTCATAAGACCAAGAACTACTCTGCTTAGTCTTATGAGTACTATTGCCCTCCTGCAAGACTATTTGCTAGAGCTTTAAAGCCAAAGTTCTCAGATGCTGCACTTAGACTCATTGCTTCGAATCCACCCTTGAAGATGTGGGTGGCTAAGAAAGCTTAACTCTCTTTTGCAGGGAAGGGTCTCCGGCCGAAAATCAAATTCGTCTGAAGCTATTGCTGGGGACCTTAAACATCTTGTAGGGCGCAAGATCAAATGCCCAAATGGTCTTATTATGTATTTTGTTCCTGAGTCGCTTGCTACTTGCCCTATCAGTCCTAACCTCGACCTAAGCTTTCATAATCCATTTGCTCGTCAAATGTTTATGCTTCACAATTCTCTTCGTGAAGCCTATCCCCCTAACTCCACTGTAGGGTATGACACCAGCTGCTTCAGAATGGATTATTGATAGTGGGTGTACTAATCACATGACTGGCAAGCGAAGTCTTCTCATGGACTCAACTTTACGTCCATCTGACAAGAGTCACATCACATTTGCTGATACTGGTAAAAGCAAGGTATTGGGTCTAGGTAGAGTTGCAATCTCAAGGGATCAACACATGGATAAAGTGATGCTTGTTGAATCCCTTGGTTTCAACTTAATGTCTGTCTCAATGCTTTGCGATTTAAACATGATTGTGATATTTGGAAAATATCGTTGCCTTGTTCTAATGGAATCTGACAAGTCTCTAGTCTTTGAAGGGTATCGGAAAGATGATTTGTACGTGGTAGATTTCTCAGCAGGACCATAGCTTGCCGTATGTCTTGTAGCAAAAGCTTCAGAATGCTGGCTCTGGCATCGGAGGCTAGGGCATGCTGGCATGAGGAACTTGCACACTCTTGCAAAGAAGAAGCATGTCATAGGCATCGAGGGCGTCAAGTTCAAGAAGGATCACCTATGCGGGGCCTGTGAAGCTGGAAAGATGACGAGGGCCAAGCATCCCTCGAAGAAAATCATGACAATGACTCAACCCTTCGAACTGCTACACATGGACCTCTTCGGTCCCACTCGCTACTCAACTCTTACTACTACTACTTGTCTCTATGGCTTCATTATTGTTGATGTTTATTCAAGATATACATGGGTGCATATAATCCTCTACAAGACTGAAGTGCAGGATGTCTTCAGACGCTTCGCCAATCGAGCCATGAACAACTATGGCGTCAAGATCAAGCACATCAGAAGTGACAATGGCACTGAATTCAAGAATACTGGCCTCGACACTTATCTTGACACTTTGGGCATCACTCATGAGTTCTCAGCTCCATACACGCCACAGCAGAATGGCGTCGTGGAACGCAAGAAAAGAACACTTATTGAGATGGCCAGGACGATGCTCGATGAATACAAGACTCCAAGAAAGTTCTGGCCTAAAGACATTGATACTGCATGCCATATTATCAACCGTGTTTATCTTCACAAGCTTCTGAACAAAACATCCTATGAGCTCCTCACTGGTAAGAAGCCAAACGTCAGTTACTTCAGAGTATTTGGTGCCAAGTGCTGGATCAAGGATCCACATCACACTTCAAAATTTTCACCGAAAGCACATGAAGGTTTTATGCTTGGATACGGAAAGGATTCGCACTCCTACAGAGTATTCAACCTCTTTCACTATAAAGTGGTTGAAACTCTGGATGTTCGGTTCGATGAGACTAACGGCTCGCAAAGAGAGCACCTGCCAAATGTGCTAGATGAAGTTCCATCCAGTGAAACCATCAAGCTTATGGGAACTAGATAAATCATACCATCTGAAGCTCAGCCTAAAGAGGAACTCATCATCTCTACACCTGATCAACCTGAAGACAATGCTCAGCTTGAAGACAATCCTTCTAACGATGACAATGATCAGCAAGAGCAAAATCTTCGTCCTGTTCATCCTCATGTTGCAAATGAAGTACAGATTGAGAGAATAATTGACAGCATCAATGCACCTGGTCCACTCACTCGTTCAAGGGCAACACAACTAGCAAATTTTTGTGGACACTTCACATTCGTCTCAATATCTGAACCCAAGAAAGTTGATGAAGCCTTCATGGAGCCTGAGTGGATTCAAGCAATGCAAGAAGAGCTTCAACAATTTGAGCTGAATAATGTATGGGAACTGGTTAAGCGTCCTGATCCTCGTAAGCACAATATCATAGGCACTAAATGGATATATCGCAACAAGCAAGATGAGCATGGTCAAGTTGATAGAAACAAAGCTCATCTCGTTGCTCAAGGATACACTCAAATTGAAGGAATTGAGTTCGATGAAACATTTGCTCCTGTGGCTAGGCTTGAAGCTATACGCATACTGCTGGCCTATGCAAATCATCATAACATTCTTCTGTATCAAATGGATGTGAAGAGTGCTTTTCTCAATGGCAAGATTGAAGAAGAAGTGTATGTTGCACAACCGCCTGGCTTTGAAGATCCAAAACATCCTGACATGGTTTATAAGCTCAACAAGGCACTGTATGGCCTCAAACAGGCCCCTCGTGCTTGGTATGACACACTCAAGGACTTCCTGAAGAGCAAAGGCTTCAAACCTGGTTCTTTGGATCCCACACTCTTCACGAAGACAGATGATGGTGAACTGTTTGTGTGCCAAATATATGTGGATGACATTATCTTCGGCTGCACCAACCAGAAATATAGTGATGATTTTGGATATATGATGCAAGAGCAATATCAGATGTCCATGATGGGTGAACTGAAGTTCTTCCTTGGTCTTCAAATACGACAGCAACGCAACGACCTCTTCATATATCAAGAGAAATACCTCAAAGACTGTCTGAAGAAGTTTGGAATGCAAGACTGCAAAGGTTACACGACGCCAATGCCAGCTAAACACCATCTGGGTCCCGATGACAATGGTAAAGAGTTCGATCAAAAGGTATACCGCTCCATGATTGGTTCTTTGCTTTATTTATGTGCATCTAGGCCAGATATCATGCTTAGTGTTTGCATGTGTGCCCGATTCCAAGCGGCACCAAAGGAATCGCATCACTTAGCTGTGAAGCGAATTCTTCGATATTTGGCTCACACCCCAACACTAGGATTATGGTATCCAAAGGGCTCAGAGTTTGATCTAGTTGGATTCTCGGATGCTGATTATGCTGGTGACAAGGTGGATCGCAAGTCTACATCAGGCACATGTCACTTTCTGGGACGATCACTTGTATGTTGGTCTTCAAAGAAGCAGAACTGTGTATCTCTCTCCACTGCTGAATCTGAATACATTGCTGCTGGATCTTGCTGCGCTCAGCTTCTATGGATGAAGCAAACACTCAAAGACTATGGCATTCATCTGAAGCAAGTGCCACTCTACTGCGACAATGAAAGCGCCATCAAGATTGCTAACAACCCAGTTCAACACTCGAAGACAAAGCACATTGAAATTCGTCATCACTTTCTCAGAGATCATGTCATGAAGGAAGATATTGATATCATACACGTCAACACTGAAGAGCAACTGGCAGATATCTTCACAAAGCCCTTGGATGAGAAAAGGTTTTGCAAGTTATGGTGTGAGCTAAATATCTTGGAATCCTCAAATGTCCTGTGATCAGGCACACATCCTAACACTTATGCATGTTGATGACTTAGATGTGCAACACATGAAGTAAAGTATGTCTTCAATCAATGAATACTTACATTGTGAGTGTGAATACATTAACGTGGAATTTGAATTCGGAGCGCCACGATAATTGTGCGTCGTGTATGGGTCCAATACTTCCTATACGGTGGGTAACGCCACCACCAAATTCTTGCCTTAGAAGTGTTTTTCTCATGGCGTTACATTTGCAAAGTCGTCGCATTTTGTTTGTCTTCAATGTTAACATGGCCTCATGTTTATCTTCAATATACTGATTTAGTTTCTGTCCTCTACATCATTCACTTATAGCTATGTCTTCATGTTGAATCTTTTGAACTAAGTGAATGTGATCGGACCCTAACCTTTCTATGCTTTCGTCTTAAGTCTATCTATCCAAATCATATGCATTCTATTGAAACTGTCAAAACATCTTCTCTGCGTCCTTGTCAGCAGAAGACACAGAGACAAACATTAATCTGTATTCAATACTCACTCCTTTTTGCCTGAAACCCGGAGAAGTGGGAACGACCACCCGACAATCCAGGAGTGCGTGGGAACGTGGAACAACCTCCAATGTGTTGCATGATCACCACGTGTCCTTCAGATGTGAACCGCCAGGGGCACCTGCATAATAACGATGTGCCGTCCCTGTCTCTATAAATACATGCCTCACCCCAGTCATTATCTCTTCTTCCACTCTGCACAAACCCTAGCGCCACCGCTAGCACTCGACGACGCCAGCGACGAAGCACTTAGCTGCCGCGACCTCACCGACACCGTCCTCACGCCGGCCGCGGACATCGTCTTCTCCGCCGTCGCTGTAGGTGTCCTCCATCGCCAAGTTAGGGCACGGAAGATCGAACTACTCTGCCTCCTCTCCCACTCCGTCTAGCAGTTCCTCGTGTGGTAAATAAAACCTCCTTTTTACAGTCTTTTTGATCCGATAGATTCATCCTTTTCAACCACAAGTGGTTTCTATTCCCACAAGTTGGATCTATCTCATTCTGCATCTCATAGCATGCCTAGTATGTTCACTTATGCTTCACATAGTAGTTAGATTCCTCATTTGTACTTATTCGTGGATTCGTACAAATCTGGAACCAACTCTCTACATATGAGTGAATGTCTTCGCACTATGAGGTCAATGTCTTCTAAACTGATTCATCTTCAAAATCTTCTGAGAATGCATATGACCTCTTCCCCTTCCCTCGCACCTTTAATGCTGTCACAGGTACATGTCCGTGGGAGAATCCCTTGGTTCTCATAGTCTACATTCATTTGCAGAGTTCTTACAGCATCATATAAATTCTCCTGAAGCTAGTTCTTGTCTGACCAGTAGACGGAAGACTTTGACAGTGTTGAAGCCTTTCAGTCTAAACTTCATGGCAACAGAGAAATCTGCAAGGAAGGGTGGCACACAGCGCCGTGGAAACACCTCAAGAGATTTGCCTCCTGACCTCTATGAGCTGTACAAGACAGATCCAGAGGAGGACTACAATTAGCAGAAAACCCGAATCCAATGGATTCGAAGATATTGGGTAGAACAATGGTACAAGTACAGGTTCGTGACCCAGGAATATGCTGAGAAGAATGCCATCAAGCGACCCTGGGGAGACATCTTGTATAGAAATCTTCAACCCAGGTCCAGAGCTGAAGCCATTGGACAAGGCTTCTATCATTGCATGGTCCGTGGACCACAGCCTGCAGATGCAGACCCATCTTCATTACTATGGTGTCGTGACGACAATCTGTTCAAGCGTAACTTCCAGTTTGCCAAGAACTCGGCCAAAGAAAACAAAAAGTCGCAGGGATTAGACTTCAATCCAGGCCCCTCTGCTCCTCGTGCCGATGGCTCACGCGAAGCTGAACCCAATCTTGTTGGGCCCTTCTTTAACTTAGAAGGTCTCATCACTCACATACAGGTTCAAGGGGCAGTCGTGGATCAACCTGCAGACGACGCTGATTCTGACGAAGCGCCTGCACCACCGAAGCCAAAGAAGCTGAAGAAACCTAAAGCTTCGAAGCCTTCCCCTGCACCAAAGGTTTCACGGGCGAAACCTCTGGCCACTTCACCTACTGAAGCTAGTGTGTAGTCTGAAGATCTTTCATGCATCTCCAAGCCCGCCAAAGTGAAGAAGCCCATGCAACCCACTGGTCAAGCACTGACCCCTGCTGCTGTTTTGCGAAATGAAAATGACGCCATTGACCTGTCCAGTGATGATGATCTTGGCGATGACGCTCTTGAGCAGTTGATCAAGAGCAAGCAAGAGGCGTAAATCTTCAATGACCTTCCTCTCTTTGATGTGGAAATCTTAAACAAGTTCATTGATGAGTGGTTCGACAGCCCAAATGTTAGCTTTGATGATCTTCAGCTTCCAATTGGCCTCAGCGTCGCCTTCCATGGAGCCATTGCTCCTGAGCTGGCTCTAGCTCAGAAAATTGTTGAGCTGAAGCATAAGATCGATTATGAAAAGGCTCAGTTCAAGAAGCACATGGCCAAGCTCAATGTTGAAGACATTCAAAACTTCAAGGTCATGATGCATGAGCTCAAGGTAGCATTCCACAAGAAACGCGAAGAAGCCAAAGGTTCTCGTGAGCGCATGAAGGATCTTGCTGCCAAATGTGTTCAAGGATACAATCAAGCTGAAAAGCGCAAGGCTTTGGGGTGACCAGGCATCGACCCCAGAATGGCTGCCAATAAGAAGAAGAAGTCAGTTATGGTAGAACCAGAAGCATCAAGGCAGGAAGAACCTCGCATTGTCTTCCCAGCCAGTATGACAGGCTCGAAGCCTAAGGTCCCCATAGTGGCTTCAGAACTCAAGAAAATAAGGGCAGCTGAAGCCGAAGCCAGAAAACGCAAGACCAAAGCCACCACTGATGATGCTCCCCCAACCAAGAAATGGAAGACCAAGAAGAGAGATCGGGCTGCTCCCACATAGCCCCTTGAGGTCGAGCCAATCTCTGTGGCTCGTCCTGCGTCCGAACATCGAGAGCGCCAGTTGATAGTTCATGAGCCTGGTTCCATAGAGGCTCCTGAAGCTGAAGACAATCCAGCTGTTGACCCTACCGCAGCTGAAGACATTGGTCCTCACGACAATGTTGAAGATGATGAAGTCCTTCCTCAGATCGAGCGCAATTTGGTATCATCGCCTGTGCTCACGCACAGCGAGCTCATCAGCATTGGTCGTTCTCTGACGCCAACTGCTCAGGATGCATCAAGGGCTGATCACCCGCAACAACAAGACACCCCAAGTGCTCCCCAACCACAAGATGACGATGACTTTGAGGCCCAGCCGACTCCATCTCCACAAGCATCGCCAGCATTCCACAGGCTTCGCAAAGGATCAAGGTGCCAAGTCACTCCAACTGTAAACGTCTCTGAGTCTGAAGCCAAAAAGGCTGAAGATATTCCGGCTGCATCAGCCGATGAAGAAGAAGAACCAAGAGTTGAAGTAGAAAGAGTTGCTACACCCCCGTCCCACCAAGATGTTGTTCTCGAGGAGAACGTGTCTGGCCCTCCAGCCCCTGAAGTGGAGGTTAACAATTCTGAGGCGGCCACCAACATCAACACTGAAGCCAATGACGTTGTCATGGCTGAAGCTAATGTGGCGCCTGAAGCTAATGTGGCGCCTGAAGCCCATGCGGTGCCAGAAGTGCATGCACCTGAAGCCACTACAGCGCCCGAAGCCAATACTGAAACACCTGAAGCCAATGTGGCCCCTGAAGCCCATGTCAACGACAATGCCAATGCTCCTGTACCCCCTCCAAGACCTCATACAATTAAGCTGGCATTTGATCGTGGTCAGCCTGTTATGGTCTGATGGCCCATTCTGGTTCCTCCACCTGCCGCGGGTCCACAATTTGACTATCATGTCGAGCACAAGCCTCAAGTCCAGAAGCCCAAGCCAAGACTTCCAAGATTCCCAGGCACTGCAACCTCACCTAGGGTCTTCAATGTGAATGGCTTCATGGCACATAACACCTTCTTCAACAGCGCCAAGAACCCTTACACCAAACCTCGCATTTCATCGGATCGGTTCTGGAGCTATCAGCAGCGTAGCTACTATTCCTGCGTCTTATACAATCAAGGGCGCATCTTTCCCCATATGCGTCTTGACACTGAAGGTCTAGCTAGCCTGCCCTGTCTAGAAGAAGCGTTGGATTGCTTCAAAGACGCTGGACTCCTGAAATTTGTCACAGACAAGGAACACTGGAATGAAGAGCTTCTGTTACAGTTCTATGCAACTCTTCACATTCGAGGCTACAACAGGGATCCAAAGACTTGGGTCCTTGAGTGGATGACAGGCAATGTCCATCATGAAGCCAAAGCTCTTGATATCATTGAGCTCACAGGCCTGCCCACTCCTGGTGAATACTATGAACCAGGTTGTCAACAACACCAGAATGCTTTGGAGAGCATTTTTCAGAAGCCAGAACCCAACATGAGCCAAATGTTGAGCATGATGAAGCCTTTGCCTCACGACGCTGACTACCCATCTGAATTCTTTGTTGAAGACCTAGAGTATCTGCCTCGCACCATTTATCATATCATCAAAAAAACTCTATGGCCTGTCAAAGGACATTCATCTGCAGCAAAGCTTGAAGGAGCAATGAAGACTTTGGTTTTCTATATCTTCAATGGCATCAGCTTCAATGCTCAAGACTTTTTCATCAGACAGTTGGCTGCATCTGGCTCCGACATTTTTGGTTTGAAGTTCTATGCTCCATGGGTAATGCGTCTTATCAAGCTTCACTCCGCCTTCAACTATCAGCCGTCTGCGCGCAATCATCTTGTATTCTTGCCAGAGGTTGATCTGTCTGTTGAAGCTATTTACCCAGAGCCTGCTAAGGATCCCATTTATCTTCACAATGCTGATCGTCAAAGCTTCACCCAGCCCATTGAAGGAGTTCAGGCAGTCATGCGTGTTTATCCCTTGGCTGGCAATACACGTGCCCCTCGTGCTCAAACTGGCGCCACTGGAAGCACCATTGCCCAAAGGCCTCGGAAGCGATATCATGTTCTCAATGACCGAGAGCTTCCCGTTGCGCTACACCAGAAACAGGACAAGCATCACAACTGGCTTAGGCGTCAGATGCAAAGCCTCTTGGTGGATGTCAATCGCATTCGCAATCTTGCCACCAAGAATGCCTTTGTTACTCATGAAACCTGTCGGAGGTCTTGGAAGAGTTTGACATTGCTTGGTGCTGAAGCTGATCTGTAGGACGATGGCTTCACCGAAAGATTCAAGTTTGACTCAACTCCTCCAAGGAATGCTCACTTGCGTCGGACTCCCTCACTTGAAGACTCTGACTATTCGTCCTCAGCTGCGACAGTGAATGCCAGAGTCATCGATGACCAAGATGATGCAACTTCACCTCCTCCAACTACAACGCATGTTGACACTGCACCAAGTTCTTCTGCACCACCGGACCTCAACGACGACCCTGCTGCCTCGCCTGCACCTCATGGGAACGAGTAGGCGCTCTATGTCTTCAAACCTTTTTGGTCCTTACTAACAAAAGGGGAGAAGCATATGAGTTGATAGTCTGCAAGCGGGTCCATATGGGTGGTTGCTTTACCTTTTGCCACTTTTTCCAAGTGCGTACAACTCTCGCGTTTTGATACATTTTGTTCTTTGACTTGTAACGCTTAAACTCGATGGTCGTCTGCTACTTATTTGCTATTCTGTAATGCGATGATAAATTCCGCATGTGCGATGATAACTTCCGCACTTAGGTCATTTTGCAGACGTCCATTTTTCATTATGAATGTCATTATCTTCGTTATATCAAATCATGCATGATGAATTGTCATCATAAGTTGAAGAGGATCTCCACAAGTACAACCTGCCATGTGAATTTGCATTCCAAAAGCAAATTACTTATATGCACATCTTCAGGAGGAGCCTTTGCCACTTATGAAGACAATACCCTATCCTTTACAATTTCACATATTTTATTCCTCGTTGAAAACTTCAACCAGTTTGTCATCAATCACCAAAAAGGGGGAGATTGTAAGTGCATCTAGTGCCAACCCTAGTTGGTTTTGGAGTATTGACGACAAACCTGGTTGAGGGACTAATGTGTTTGTGAGAATTGCAGGATAACACAGGTAGAAGTCCTTCATTGATTCGGTTTTCCTACCAGAGATGACCCCTAAAAATGTATGAAGACAATGAAGTCAAAGGTGGTATGTGAAGACATTCACATTGAAGACTATGACAAGAGAAGACATCGCATGAAGACTATGGAGCACGAAGACTTAGTTGTTTCGTCGTTCTTTTTCTTCTTTGTTGAGTCATAGGAACCACCGTACTATTAAGTGGGGTCCAACTGAACTAGTCAGAATGACTGAAGTGATGCTTAACCAAAATCCTATGTCTTCGAGCGAAGACAATGAGAGCAAATCTTATCCAGAGCTGGATAAGTCAGCTTTGCTTATAGCCCAAGTAAAGTTGTCATGTGTGTTTGAAATCTGACCGTTGGAACACGTGTCAGTTCCTTAGTGACCCAGGGTCATTTCAGACAAATCAGGTCGGGTTGCCTAGTGGCTATAAATAGCCCACCCCCTACAACCATAAACGGTTGGCTGCTCAGAGTTAGTGTACGGCTTTTGTCGTTTGAGAGCAACCCACTTCGAAGCCTTTGAGAGAGAATTCCTTACGAGGACAAAGCCCTAAACACCCAGAGCCAAAGAGTGTTAGGCATCACTGAAGTCTTCCTGTGTGTGTGATCTGAAGACTTATTACACTTGAGGACTGTGAATCCTCCAGCCGGTTAGGCGTCGCATTCTGAGCATCCAAGAGTCATTGTGGATCGCCAGTGAACGAAGTCTGTGAAGGTTTGGAAGTCTACCTTGAAGACTTACCAGAGTGATTGGGCGAGGACTGGGTGTCCTTAGCTCAAGGGGAATAAGGTGAAGACGCGGTCTTCTGAGTTGAATCTCAGCCTCCCTAACCAGATGTACAGTTGTCACAACAACTGGGACTGGTCCAACAAATCATTGTCTTCAACGAGTCACTGGTTCCATTTTTCCCATCTCTTTATTTGCAGATTGGTCCTTGTGAAGTCATTGCCTATTTGCATTATCTATTTGTCTTCACTGTGTGACTGCTTGTTCTGTTTGGCTTCGTACTATCTTCCATCCCGATCTATACTGCCTAGCTGCTATTAGTCTTTGTGCTTTCATCTCATTGAATACTTGACTATGGCCTGCTTAGTGTAGTCTACCTTCCGCTGCATGGTAATAGGTTTGTTTCTATCGTTTGTCTTCGAAACTTCCATGTTTTGAAGACTTTCATAAAAATCGCCTATTCACCCCCTCTCTAGTCGATCACTAGCACTTTCAAATACCTAGCATATTAGGATTATTTAAGTAAATTACCATGCTATTTAAGACTCTAAAAATAATCTAAGTGAAGCATGAGAGAATAATAGTTTCCATAAAACAAAACCACCACCGTGCTCTAAAAGATATAAGTGAAGTACTAGAGCAAAAACTATATAACTCAAAAGATATAAGTGAAGCACATAGAGTATTCTAATAATCTCCAAATCATGTGTGTCTCTCTCAAAAGGTGTGTACAGCAAGGATGATTGTGGTAAACTAAAAATGAAAGACTCAAATCATACAAGACGCTCCAAGCAAAACACATATCATGTGGTTAATAAAAATATAGCTCCAAGGAAAGTTACCGATGGAAGTAGACGAAAGAGGGGATGCCTTCTGGGGCATCCCCAAGCTTTGGCTTTTAGGTGTCCTTAGATTATCTTGGGGTGCCATGGGCATCCCCAAGCTTAGGCTCTTGCGACTCCTTGTTCCATAATCCATCAAATCTTTCACCCAGAACTTGAAAACTTCACAACACAAAACTTAAAGTAGAAAATCTCGTGAGCTCCGTTAGCGAAAGAAAACAAAACACCACTTCAAGGTACTGTAATGAACTCATTATTTTTTTATGTTGGTGTTAAACCTACTGTATTCCAACTTCCCTATGGTTTATAAACTATTTTACTAACCATAGATTGATCAAAATAAGCAAACAACACACAAAAAACAGAATCTGTCAAAAACAGAATAGTCTGTAGTAATCTGTAGCTAGCGCAAGATCTGTAACCCCAAAAATTATAAAATAAATTGTTGGACGTGAGGAATTTATCTATTAATCATATTCAAAAATAATTAACTAAATATAGCTTTCCAAATAAAAATGGCAGAAATTCTCGTGAGCGCTAAAGTTTCTGTTTTTTACAGCAAGATTAAAAAGACTTTCCCCAAGTCTTCCGAACGGTTCTACTTGGCACAAACACTAATTAAACTCAAAAAACACAATCAAAACAGAGGCTGGATAAATTATTTATTAATAAACAGGAGCAAAAAGCAAGGAATGAAAATAAAATTGGGTTGCCTCCCAACAAGCGCTATCGTTTAACGCCCCTAGGTAGGCATAAAAAGCAAGGATAGATCTAGGTATTGCCATCTTTGGTTTTTGGGAAGAAAAGAGCAAACTTTATATCTATGAAATTAATCTTTCTATTTTGATCAAGCACATGGCTATTAATGGTAGAAGAAATATTAAGTACGTTACGGAAATTTGTATCTAAGCTAGCCTTCATTTCTTTGATAGATTCGTTTTGGTAAGAGAGCAAAAGAGATGTATATTCAACTTTCTCATTCATGGGGTGCCCAAATATGGTTTTCATCTTTTCATACGTGTCTATGGCATCCCCTGCAAGAAA